>NC_089251.1:138322759-138922759 GCF_963930625.1 Muntiacus reevesi | reverse complement strand
CCCATTTATTTGCCATGAAGTGATGGGACCGGATGCCATGATCTTTGTTTTTTGAATGCTGAGGTTTAAACCAGCTTTTTCACTCTCCTCTTTCTGTTTAATCAAGAGGTTCTTTAGTTCCTCTTCACTTTCTGCCATAAGGGTGATGTCATCTACATATTTGAGGTTATTGATATTTCTCCTGGCAATCTTGATTACAGCTTGTGCTTCCTCCCACCCAGCATTTCTCATGATGTACTCTGCATATAAGTTAAATAAGCAGGGTGACAATATACAGCCTTGATGTACTCCTTTCCCAATTTGGAACCAGTCTGTTGCTCCATGTCCAGTTTTAACTGTTGCTTCTTGACCTACATATGGATTTCTTAGGATGCTGGCAAGGTGGTCTGACATTCCCATCTCTTGAAGAATTTTCCATAGTTTTTTGTGATCCACACAGTCAAAGGCTTTAATGTAGTCAATGAAGCAGAAGTAGATGCTTTTCCTGGAATTCTCTCGCTTTTTCTATGATCAACAGATGTTGGCAATTTGATTTCTGGTTGCTCTGCCTTTTCTAAATCCAACCTGTATGCCTGGAAGTTCACAGCTCATGTACAGTTGAAACCTAACTTGGAGAATTTTGAGAATTACTTTGCTAGCTTGTGAGATGAGTGCAATTATGCAGTAGTTTGAACATCCTTTGGCATTGCTTTTCTTTGGGATTGGAATGAAAACTGACCTTTCCAGTCCTGTGGCCACTGCCAAGTTTTCCAAATTTGCTGGCATATTCAGTGCAGTACTAATTATTAGAGAAATGCAAATCAAAACTACAGGGAGGTATTATCTCACACAGGTCAGAATGGCCATCATCAAAAAGTCTACAAACAATAAATTCTGGAGAGTATGTGGAGTAAAGTGAATCCTCCTACACTGTTTGTGGGAATACAATTTGGTACAGCCACTATGAAGAACAGTTTGAAGCTTCCTTAAAAAACCAGAACTAGAGCTACCATGTGATCTAGCAATTCCACTCCTGGGCATATAGCTGGAGAACGACATAGTTCAAAAGGTTATATGCAACCCAGTGTGCATTTCAGTGCTGTTAAAATAGCCAAGATATGGAAACTATAAATGTCCATTAATAGAAGAATGGATAAAGATGTGGTACATATACACGATGGACTATTACTTGGTCATTAAAAGAGTGAAATAATGTCATTTACAGGGGCTTCCCTAGTGGCTCAGCCAGTAAAGAATCAGTTTGTAATGCAGGAGACTGCCTGCAATGTAGGAGATGTGGGTTTGATTCCTGGGCTGAGAAGATCCCTTGGAGAAGAAAAATGGCACCCCACTCCAGTGTTCTTGCCTGGGAAATCCCATGGACAGAGAAGCCTGGCAGGCTACATTCCATGGGTTCGCAAGAGTTGGACATGACTTAGCGACTAAACCATCAATGTCACTGGCAGTAACATGGATGGACCTGGAGATTATCATACTAAGTGAATCAAATCAGACAGAGGAAGGCAAATGTCATATGACATCATGTATATGTGGAATCTAAAAAAAAATTGTATAAAGGAACTCTGCAAAATAGAAACAGACTCACAGACTTAGAGAATGAACTTATGGTGACCAGACATGGAAAATGAGGGTAGTGACACATTGGGAGCTTGGGATTGACATGTACACACTTCTATACTTAAAATAAATAACAATGATCTAGTACTCAATATTCTGTAATTATCTAAATAGGAAATTAACTTGAAAAAGAATAGATACATGTATACATGTTAAGTGGTTCACTTGGCTATATACCTGAAGCTAACACAACAACGTTAATTGACTATACTCCAATAAAATAAAAATTAAAAAAAGAGTAACATCTGTGTCCAAATTTATCAACCTCTAGAGTCAATTCCCATGCATGTTGTCAATGCAGGAGAATGACAGAATTTAGGAGGATCACAATTAGGAGTACATATTTGCTTGAATTCCCAACTTCTATCTGCAAATTTCTAAGGCAAATATGAGAAAGGAAAGAGTAATTGTAACAGGTAACAGGATCTAGAATTCTCTTAGAGAAATGTGTCATTTTGCTGTCTCAATTTAGTTTCATAAGAGTGATAATGACAGATGACCAATTCTCTCAATGAGTTCATGATGTCATCAAGTTTTAAACAAGAATAAGTTAAAAAATGATTTGTTTTAAGAAGTTATTTCATATCTAATAGATTATCACTTTGTAGAAGTCTTAGCAGATACCAGTTCAATATTGCACTGAAAAAATAAGCTTATATACGTCATACATCCTTTCAATGAACTGAATACCAGGATAACATTTTACAATTTCCCCCAAACTATAGTTAAATGATGATGAAAATAATCAAATGGTTATTTAAAGATAGTACATTTTTAAAACCTCCCAATGCCTAGGTAAATTTAATACTTACTCAAAGTAAGATAAATTGTTGTGATACAATGTTATTCAATCTGCTATGACTAGATTAAAATTTTTCTTTTGAGGGGCAGTCAAGTAAATTAACTTCGCATTGTGCTCTGATGTTAAAGCCTCAATTTGTGTCTTTAGGATCTATAGCTCACTTCTTTTTTTTTTTTTAATTGTATTTTATTAGTTGGAGGCTAATTACTTCACAACATTTCAGTGGGTTTTGTCATACATTGACATGAATCAGCCATAGAGTTACACGTATTCCCCATCCCGATTCCCCTCCCACCTCCCTCTCCACCCGACTCCTCTGGGTCCTCCCAGTGCACCAGGCCCGAGCACTTGTCTCATGCATCCCACCTGGGCTGGTGATCTGTTTCACCATAGATAATATACATGCTGTTCTTTCGAAACATCCCACCCTCACCTTCTCCCATAGAGTCCAAAAGTCTGTTCTGTACTTCTGTGTCTCTTTTTCTGTTTTGCATATAGGGTTATCATTACCATCTTTCTAAATTCCATATATATGTGTTAGTATGCTGTAATGTTCTTTATCTTTCTGGCTTACTTCACTCTGTATAATGGGCTCCAGTTTCATCCATCTCATTAGAACTGATTCAAATGAATTCTTTTTAATGGCTGAGTAATATTCCATGGTGTATATGTACCACAGCTTCCTTATCCACTCATCTGCTGATGGGCATCTAGGTTGCTTCCATGTCCTGGCTATTATAAACAGTGCTGCGATGAACATTGGGGTGCACGTGTCTCTTTCAGATCTGGATTCCTCAGTGTGTATGCCCAGAAGTGGGATTGCTGGGTCATATGGCAGTTCTATTTCCAGTTTTTTAAGGAATCTCCACACTGTTTTCCATAGTGGCTGTACTAGTTTGCATTCCCACCAACAGTGTAAGAGGGTTCCCTTTTCTCCACACCCTCTCCAGCATTTATTGCTTGTAGACTTTTGGATAGCAGCCATCCTGACTGGCGTGTAATGGTACCTCATTGTGGTTTTGACTTGCATTTCTCTGATAATGAGTGATGTTGAGCATCTTTTCATGTGTTTGTTAGCCATCTGTATGTCTTCTTTGGAGAAATGTCTGTTTAGTTCTTTGGCCCATTTTTTGATTGGGTCATTTAATTTTCTGGAATTGAGCTTCAGGAGTTGCTTAGCTCACTTCTTCTTATGTGGTAAAATTACTTGGTTGAACAAAAGAATATATCTCAAAATTTAAAAACCAGCATCATCTTTTCTTTGTAATTTTGGCTGTTAAATGATTCCCATCATTAGCTAAACACAAAACAAAAGAAACAGGCGATTATGTTTTTAAAATATCAGTTAAATCCTTTTCTTTAAATCAGACTCTTTTCATCTGAATTGATTTCTTAAGAGAAAAACTATCATATCTTCTTTTTCTATGAAAGGACTAAATCATCTGGACTTTATCATGTATTCACAAATGCAAAATATCTAAAAGTGCAGATATCACACTGTGATTGGTGAAAGAAGGCAGAATACTTGGCTTGTGACATGAAGCAGTGCAGACGTGTGTGATGACTCCTGTGTCACTGGATCAGACATGTTCAGACATGGCACCACATGAGCATAGGAATGTCATGGCCATTTGTTCCATTCTTGTCCCAGTGATTTACTTGCAGGTCACTGGAACATATATCAATGGCTAAAAATATGTAGGCATATTTCTTCAGTGACATTGCTTTCCATTATTTGTTGTATTAACCATCTGTCTCCTAATACCATCCAAACCCACACTTATCTATGTAAAGGACCATGATGTCATAAAAATAAATATTGAATTGCAGATACAACGGTAAATGGGACCTCCCCAGAAATACTTGCTCTCACCATCTGCAACACCTGAATCCCTTGTAAGACCCTGTTAGCAGCTTATTGGCGTATAAGAGAAATGGACACTTCTTTCTTAAGAGTAAGTTCACAAATAGTTTTCCTTAAGAAAAGTCTGAACACAGAATTACTCAATTTCTTCAACTTTCATAATTGCCAAAAATAAAATTTTAAGTATATTGAATAGCTTAATTCTGAGACTTCCTAAAGTGTTAGCATGAGGCCTCTCATCACTCATCTTCTGTCAGCTGATCACCTCAACAATACATCTCTGTTTACCTGTGTAGGGACATAGGTTCTGTGCAGTATATGTAACTCCTTCCAATTCTTATTACTGCGTATTGCAGTTATTTAATGTGGGACTAGATGAATGATGTCTGTCATGACAAAGGATTGTTAGAGAAAAAAATGCTGTCTTTTGCCACCTTCAGTTTACTACTATTCAATATCAAACAACATTTAAATCTTCCATAAAACGGAGTAAGTAATAGTTTATGTCAACCAAAATAATTCAAATCACTAAGAGGAACAGAAATTAGGATGATTTTGGCAAAGCATGAAAAGTAAGTGGGAAGCAGAATTTCTCAAGAAGCAGAGTTTAGAAAAGGTTGTAAAGAGATAGAAAAGTGGGAATATGATACTAGTATTGTGGTTTTGTAAATGCTTTCAAAGATAACCTAATTTTAGCTCTCTGAACAACAGTATTTTGATTCGATTAGATACTTCAGTAAATATGGAAAACCTGTAGCTGAAAGTCCTCCAGGTAATTATGAAAAATTTTAAGTGTGTATGAGACATACACGTGTCCAAATACAAAGCCAAATTTTAGTTTCTTATGTCAACTTAATATCAAGTAGACTAGAAGTAAAATATATATATATATATATTTAACTGTTAAGACACTAACATATGTGATTGAGAAAGATTTTTCAATTAGCATGTATGACTTAGCTTCCCAATGTTAAGAGTAAAAGGGAAACACTAGATTCCTGTATTTAGTTCTGTCTGAGATTATCCTTTAATTCTACAGATATATCTTAGGTATCAACAATGTTCCCAATATTGTAAAAACATGAGTCATGCTCTGTCTTCTCGAAGAGTTCACAACCTAATGGTAAGAGTAACACAGAGGCAGTCAATGAGGCATGGATGTAGAGAATGAACTTGTGGATATGGGGTGGGGGCAGAAAGAGAGCTGGAGACAAACTGAGAAAGAAGCATTGACATATTGATGACTACGTGGAAAGTAGACAGCCGGGGGAAGCTGCTATATAGCAGAGAGCAAACAGCTCAGTGCTGTGATGACCAAGAGGGGTGGAATGGGACGGTGAAAGGGAAGCTCGAGAGGGAGGGAGTGTGTGTATACACATGGCTGATTCACAATGTTTTACAGCAGAAACGAACACAGCATTTATTAATAAAGCAATATCCTCCAATTAAAATAGAGTGGCTAACAGGAAGTGAAACAGAAAGGTAAAGAGTTGACCTCTGTGTGGGGCTGTTGGTGCTGGCGGCTTAGTGGCTAAGTAGTGTCCAAGTCTTGTGACCCCGTGGACTGGAAACTGCCAAGCTCCTCTGTCCATGGGATTCTCCAGGCAAGAACACTGGAGTAGGTTGCCATTTCCTTCTCCACGGGATCTTCCCAACCCAGGAATCGAACCCAGGTCTCCTCCATTGAAGGCAGATTCTTTACCACGTGGGGCTGTTAGAGGTTTCACAAAAGTAAGTTGCTAATTTTTATGAGAAGATTTATATGGTGGGAATCTAGAGGTATGGTTCAGGGTGTGTTCCTACAAAGAGAACAGCCCAAGTCTGGGTTAAGTAGCAGAGAATGAAGTATTCACAAGTCATCTCATTGCTTTCAGTTTAGAACAACCCAGTTTGGAGCAGTTTTTATCTCTTTCTCTCAAACAGTACCCCTTAGAATTACTTGCTTTATTAGCCTTATGAGTAAACATTGAGCTGTTAAAGAATGATCAAAGTAAGACTATTTATAGAGACCAAGGGACATTGAGGTATCCTAGTGATCCGAGACAATAATACAGTTTCAATGTGATAAACTAATAAATGGGAGTCTGTATTTATCTTAGAAAACAATTAGGTCTCAACTTCTGAGATTCAAAAAGTTACCTAGCCAACACTTTAATGTTGTGGCCTTCCTCTTAGATTATTTAAAATTCAATTTTTTGTGTGTACTGAAACCACCCCATGGTAGCAAGTTAGCTATGTTCTAATAATTCCTGAGGTTATTACAGTACTATTTCTCAGCAGACAATGCACTGAAGTGTTCATTTTCCATTTCAAGAATGTTTAAGCTGCAATAGTGTCCACCATGAGTTTCAGGTTATTATAATGTCATTAAAATAAATTCTAAGAATATACCTACTTGTAAAATTCTAATTAGTGTGATTATTATGGAACTGGAAATTGTTCTTTTAAAAAAATATAAGAACTTATTTTGGAAAATAAGCAATGGTAAAATAAGAAACTGCCAAACTAGCCACTCAGTATGATAAAATACCATTCCCTCGTATTCTGCTGAATATATTATTTGTCAGGTTCAAAGATAGCACACTGAAGATTACTTTGCAGAAGTTTTCTAAGAAAAGCATGATATAAATAAGTCCAAATCAACAAAGGAGAGGGGAAAAAAAATCTAAGAAATATAGATGAATGAGCCAAATTAGAACCATTAAGCACTGATTTGGAATTTAGTTAGAATTATATTAACCCTAAGTTTCTGTCCTGAAGTTTTGAATAGTAATAAAGAATTAATCAGGAATGAAAAAAAAAGTATTTTTAGTAAAATAATTATCAGTTATTTTAGAAACAGTAAATACCAACAAATTATTTACAGATGTTTATCAGTAAGCTGCTTTCACAGAAATACACATATCAGACAACCCCAAAACTCAGCAGTGTATGACAGGAAGAATTTATTTCTCATTCATCTGGCAAGTTCTGGGCATTCAGCTGTTTTCAGAGAAGATTGAGAAGGATTGTATTTAGATTATAGGTTTGTGTCTACTTTCGTTCTTTGGAAACCCACAGGCTGCCCACGATATGCCTTTCTCGTGGCAATGGCTGAAATGCCAGAAACCAAGCATCAGTGGGTTTAACTCTGTTTTACTTTGGGCCAGAAGACACACTACGTCCTGGTGTTAAGAGCACACATGATGATCTGGCTAGATTCAAATCCCGATTCCCCACTTACTCTTTGGCCTTGCTAAGAAACTTCAAAAGGGGATAGCTTATAAAATGTAGGTACATTCCGCTCATGCTTTAAATAGCCATGTATGTACTTGGAACACTTTGCCATTATTACTATACTCTCAGAGTAGGTTCTGTAGGAATCTCCAGAATGTCATAGCTTATCCTCTAAGTCCCACAGATCATAAGCTCTTTGGGTAATGGTTTCTTTCTTTCCTCCCTGTGGTTACAGAAAAGAGATGGCTGACCAGTTGACTGATAGTGTTAGGAGGTATATGGGCAGCTAGAAGACAGTTGTTGCAACTTTGAAGTTAATGAGACCTCCATGAAAGCCAACCTCCAACTCTAAGTCAGTATTGACCTGAAAAATTAAACTCACAACATGAAGGGTGACACATCTCCTGAGAGGCTATGGCCCCAGATTGTCCACGTGACAGAACAAACTAATAAGTATTTTCTTTAAATGGATGACATTGGTTAAAATCTCAAATGGCCAGTATAAATCTCTCATCACTCATGCAAAATCCAAAGAAAGCACATTTCTCACTGACTCTGAGTCACAGTAGCTTAGAGATAAAAATCAGCATTTGAATGACACCCATAAGACTGGACGTGCTTCCCAGGGGGCGCCGTGTGTTCCTAGTCATTCATTCATGTCCCGCTCTTTGCGACCCAAGGACTGTCCATGGAACTGCAGGCAAATTCTTCACTCTCTGAGCTACTAGGGAGGGAAGCCCTCCAGGTGGCGCTAGTGGTAAAGAATCTGCCTGCCAACACAGGAGACCCAGAGACGTGTGTTTGATCCCTGGGCTGGGAAGATCCCCTGGAGTAGGAAATGGCAACACACTCTAGTATTCTTGCCTGGAAAATCCCATTGACAGAGGAGCCTGGCAGGCTACAGTCAATCCATGGTCCCAAAAAGTCGGACACAACTTTGGAATTGAGCATGCATGCATGCTTTTGTGCTATTAATATATTTATTATCTGGCCCTTTCAGAAAGTTTACCAACCTCTGATTTAAACAGTGGGTTTTGGCATAAGTTAATTCCTTTGTTAATTAGATCGGTTAACTATGTTTTTTCTCAAATAGCTTTTGAAAAAATAGATGCAACCTAACAGTCAAGTGGACCTTAGGAAGCATCACTACAAACAAAGCTAGTGGAGGTGATGGAATTCCAGTTGAGCTATTTCAAATCCTGAAAGATGATGCTGTGAAAGTGCTGCACTCAATATGCCAGCAAATTTGGAAAACTCAACAGTGGCCACAGGACTGGAAAATGTCAGTTTTCATTCCAATCCCAGACAAAGGCAATGCCAAGAATGCTCAAACTACCACACAATTGCACTCATCTCACACGCTAGCAAAGTAATGCTCAAAATTTTCCAAGCCAGGCTTCAGTAATACGTGAACCGTAAACTTCCAGATGTTCAAGCTGGTTATAGAAAAGGCAGAGGAACCAGAGATCAAATTGCCAACATCTGCTGGATCATCAAAAAAGTAAGAGAGTTCCAGAAAAAAAATCTATTTCTGCTTTATTGACTATGCCAAAGCCTTCGACTGTGTGGATCACAATAAACTGTGGAAAATTCTGAAAGAGATGGGAATACCAGACCACCTGACCTGCCTCTTGAGAAATCTGTATGCAGGTCAGGAAGCAACAGTTAGAACTGGACATGGAACAACAGACTGTTTCCAAATAGAAAAAGGAGTACATCAAGGCTAAATATTGTCACCCTGCTTATTTAACTTTTATACAGAGTACATCATGAGAAACGCTGGGCTGGAGGAAGCTAAAGCTAGAATCAAGATTGCTGGGAGAAATATCAATAATGTCAGATATGCAGATGACACCACCCTTATGGCAGAAAGTGAAGAACTAAAGAACCTCTTGATGAAAGTGAAAGAGGAGAGTGAAAAAGTTGGCTTAAAGCTCAACATTCAGAAAACTAATCATGGCATCCAGTCCCATCACTTCAAGGCAAATAGATGAAGAAACAGTGGAAACAGTGGCAGACTTTATTTTTTGGGGCTCCAAAATCACTGCAGATGGTGACTGTGGTCACAAAATTAAAAGATGCTTACTCCTTGGAAGGAAAGCTATGACCAACCTAGACAACATATTAAGAAGCAGAGTTATTACTTTGCCAACAAAGGTCCATCTAGTCAAGGCTATGATTTTCCAGTGGTCATGTATGGATGTGAGAGTTGAACTGTGAAGAAAGCTGAGCACCAAAGAATTGATGCTGTTGAACTGTGGTGTTGGAGAAGACTCTTGAGAGTCCCTTGGACTGCAAGGAGATCCATCTAAAGGAGATCAGTCCTGGGTGTTCATTGGAAGGACTGGTGATGAAGCTGAAACTCCGATACTTTGGCCACCTCATGCGAAGAGCTGACTCATTTGAAAAGACCCTGATCTGGGAAAGATTGAGGGCAGGAGGAGAAGGGGACGACAGAGGATGAGATGGTTGGATGGCATCACTGACTCAATGGACATGAGTTTGGGTGGACTCCAGGAGTTGGTGACAGACAGGGAGGCTGGCGTGTTCCAGTCCATGGGGTCGCAAAGAGTTCGACACGACTGAGCGACTGAACTGAACTGAACAGATGAAATAAAGGGTTGATTAGTGCCAAGCTTTGTGAAATTGGAAATTTGAATATTTTTTATAGTAACATAGCATCATCTCATGGAATATTACAGAAATTGTCAGAAAAGTTTATTGAACTACTGTTATTGAGAACGTGGCATGCTTTGGTCTAACTTCTAAATTTTACTGAAAATAATGTGTTAAAAAAAAAGTCCAATGTTTTGAATAAAAAGAATTTATAAAAGTTAGAGAATATCTTACCCAAATGATTATTTTCTGGATAAGGAAACTGATCTTCTGTAATCAAATAACTTAGTATACTTCCATAGTAAGTTTAATAGTGGGATTTTAGAATTTGTCTATGAAAAATGAAGGTGCATTTATATATATGATCATACATATTTAATATATGGAGTTATATATTTCAGTAGTGACTTTTCTAAAAATCAGTTCAGGAAATTTTAATAGAACTTTTTAATTATAAGAATTTTAGATTTATAGAAAAATTGCAAAGATAGTAAGCAGAGTTAATTTTCATAAAAATATGAAATTACTTATATGGAGACCAAAATTGTAGAGATGAAGTTATTTAGGGTATTATGTTCAGTTCTGCACATGTAGGTCAGGAGGAACAGAGAAAAACTGGAATGTGTTACGAAGAATAAATTGCAAATAGGTAGATAAGATAATGTGATTCAGAAAACCATTCTACCCAGTGAGCTGCAGAGGTAACTGGGGCTGGTAATTGTGGAGAAAACATGATCAGGTCAGGAAGTGAGGCTTTAAGTGTCTCAATGTCTGCTCTGGGAAATGTGGGTTATGCTTCATTTCATGCGACTGTTAAGGTAAGAATGAGTTCTTATCGACCAAAGGTGTAGGAAGACAGTTCTGTTTCACGGCAAATCACATCATTCTAACTGAAAACAGAAAGAGCAATCTGACAAGTAATGAGTTTTCTGTCATAAGGGATATCCACTCAGAAAAATCAGACTCTCCTTGAGAGTTTGGTATGGCAGGGGATACTGTTCAATAGAAAGTTAAGAGATGAAATTTGGTCCTGAAACCACTATTACATATTTGAATTTTTATATTTGTGGTATAGAAATACAAGTGGGATGTAGGTGATTCCCAAGCCAAGACCAGCTAAGGGTGCTCATTTAAAGGTTACGTGTATTCTGATGTATCTTGTTAGGTAGACAGATGCCACTTGTGTCTCACTAACCAGGAAGGGCAGACAGGAGGAAATCTGTGGGACATTCTGGAATTTTTGAACATGCTCAGACCTGACCTGATGAGGATGTTCTGGACTCCACTGGTGGAAAATGCTGGTCAGTGCTTCTCTAAGAAACCAGGGAGACCAGAGCAACTATGCCAAGAACATCCCTTGCTTTCTCAATGACATTTCCTGAGTTGAGATACTGTAGAATGTGGAACTTCATAAAATCCAATGCTGAAGACAGGTATTAACATCACAGGATGACGTTGTATCATAACAATAAGAGCCAGGATTTCATCCTAGTAGGCAAATTTGATTTCTAGTGCATTCAGTCTGCTGTTTTAAAGCCAAGCGTGCTGAGACCCATATTCAGGTCCACCGCCCCTCACAGGACCGCCTCAGATGCTCAGTGATGTGCTTTGCAGACTGCGATTCTGCATCCGGGCCATCGCCCACTGCCACGTGTGTGCCCTCACCACCCTGCTTGGGCTTGGACACAAGGTCGTGCCGCCCCCGTGGGGACGCCGTTCACACCGGGCCCTCAGGTTCACGCGCTCCACGCTGGGTGTGCAGGGTCACCCTGCTCAGCCCACTCAGGCTTCCATCCTGTGCCTCCTTCCCCCCGCGTGTATTTCCTCCTCAGCCTGAGTGGGCCGACTCCCCACGTCAGAGCTCTTCCCTGCCCGATGCTCTCCTAACTCCCCTGCGACACTGCGGGCTGAGCGCCCTCTGAGTTCAGCTTCCTTTTGTCTTCGTTCAGGCTCTGCACCAACTTGCCTTCAAGGCAGATGGTCTTGTCGTCTTTATCTCTCTCTTCCTCTCTCGCCCTCTCTGTCTCTCTTTCCTCCCTACATTTCTCTGCCCTGTCTAAAGCTTTAGGACTAAATTGCTCTGGAAAAATATTTAGGAATGAAAAGAAAGGGAAGCAAAAGGAAGAGGAAGAGAAAGCACACAATGGGTTTGGTTCCCCAATGCCAACAGCAACAAGGACAGACTCAAGTGGAAATGAAGTGTTGTAGAGGCACATGTTTATGTATAGAGGTTATTGATATACAAATTGAGTGTTTGTAAATTGGAAGACAAACGATCGATGTATTCCACTGAAAACTCTCCCAAATTAACTAAGACAATGCTGTCAGAAAGAATAATGTATCCAGGAAAAGCATCAGAAAGGATAATGCAACCTGAGTCCACAGGTCTCTATAAACCTTATAAAGTTAAATCTTAAAAGTCAACTCTTGGCATAAAAATGGTATGCACTCTCAAAGCAAAATGATATGCCTTTTCTTAATATGAGAAACTATATTTTGAGTAAAATAGAAAATAATATTTAATAAAACATTTATCACTGAAGTTTCTAAGCCAAACCCATTCTTATTTCCGTTCAGTGGTAAAACATGTCCAGTTCCCATCTTTAGCATATGTCCAACTCTCATCTTTAGTACAATCAATTGACTATTTACACTTCATCAAAACTCTAGGCAACAATGCCTATTTCTCCGATTGAACTCTCATACTAAAGAGAGTTGCATACTAGTATGCATCTCTCACACTAAAACTCATGATTGATTAGGTATGCATTTTGGAGAATGCTGTTTTTAATGCTCCATCCACTTTCCTGATGTCACTCACCTGAAAAATCAATTCAACAAAGGTATTGTGAGTAATTTTTAGTATTATCCATAAGTTCTACTGTATTTTTTATACTGAGGAACTTAGAATTAAGAACTGACTTAAGGACAGCTGTCAGAACGTGTACTTCTCTGAAGCTTCACTGTTAGCATTTTTTCCCATTTGCATATTTTATTGCTCTGTGAAAGCCTGCCTAGTTTGTCAAATAACTTAAATTTAAATATTTTTGTAAATTGCTTAAATATAAGTTGTATTCTGTAACTTTCAAAATGTATATAACTGTTAAATAAAGGGAAATAAAAATACTTTAAATTCTCTGGAAAAAATTAAAATATAAGGCAAACAGCACCATCTACTGATAAATCCACTTATTTATAAGACAGCTTAATTTTATGTCAATGAAAATTAAAGACACAAATGACAGGAAATATGATTCTACTTATTTGGTGGCCATTCCAAAGATTTTCATTCCTACTCTGTTGTTGATGGTTGTTACTGATACAATGCAAAAGAAAATAAGATCTATTTTATTAGAAAGAGGTTGCAGTGTGCCAGCTACCAGCTTATTGCCTCTCAGTTCCAAATCCATTCTTGATTGTATGGCCTGTGGAGCTGAATCTTAAAATCATTTCTCTTTCCAGCCATCTAGATGGTAAGCTTTGCCAGTAGCGTCACTCTGAGGGACACAGCAGGAGTAGGAAGGACCCTCTCTTATAATTCCCCTGTGCTTTTTTTTTTTCCCCCTTTCTTGCTTCTACAGCATTCAGCTGACAAGTGGGACACACAGCTGAACTTACTCCCAGTGAGCTTCCATCACACATCCATGGACTTCTTCCCAGAAAGTTCTGCAGGCAGCACAAGCGACTTAGCAAGTTCAGCAACATCCTCCCTGGGTGACTTCCAACAGGAGCAAAAGATGGTCTCTCTTGAAACGTACACAGAATTCTTACTAAAATAGACTATATCCTGAGCCTTAAATAAACTCTCACTATATTGGAAACAAATGAAATCATGCAAACTATTTTCTCTGACCCAAGTGGAATTGAATCACAAATTATCAAAGGAGAGCTATCTGCAAAATTCCCAAATGTCTAGAAAATAAACAATATTTCTAAATAATCAGATGTCAAAGAAGTTATAAGAAAAAATTTAAATATTTTGAGCTGAATGAGAATAAAACTACAACATATTAAAAATTTGTGAAATATCATCAAGGCTGCCAGTAATTGGTTGTGCACCTATTTGAGACAGCCATTTAAACTCTCAATGTCTTCATTTACCTGACCATAGTTAGCTGGCTGAGTTGGGTCTCTTCCAACTTTGAGTACTTCTGAATTTATAATATGAGAAAGCATTACATCTGAAAACACAACCTCAATAAAACTTTATAGGTAATGGTGTTAGAAAAAAATTATGACAGATTTAGAATTTTAATTTCCTTATGAAGTATCAACTGAAAAGGAGTTTCAGTCTAGGCTTGCCATTTTTACTTCATTCCTCAAAACCTAAAGCCCATAGTGTTGGCAGACTAACAAAACACTCATTGTCATATAACCTCAGGTACATTAGTGAAGTAAGACATCGTATAATGTCTTTTGTAATTCTACAGCTGAAAAAAATGTCCAAACATACAGAAATGCTTCAAGAATAAGTGCCCTTGTTATTTATTGTCAGAAATAGAAAATTATGATTTTGTATTTGTAAATTATATTTTATTTTCTTTTGGGTAAAATAGTTCAAACTCACATTTCAAGTTTTGAAAAATAAAAACAGCAGCCTAGAGTTCTTGTTGCGTGCATATTAAGTTGCTTCAGTTGTGTCCGACTCTTTGCGACCCTATGGACTATAGCCCACCTGGCTCTTCTGTCCTTGGAATTCTCCAGGCAAAAATATTGGAGTGGGTTGCCATGCCCTCCTCCAGGGGATCTTCCTAACCCAGGGATTGAACCCACGTCTCTTAAGTCTCCTGCACTGGCAGATAGGCTCTTTACCACTAGCACCACCTGGGAATCTCAGAGTTACCACTAGCTCTAGCTAAAACTGAACTGTAATATGATCAAATAAAATATTTCAAAATAAATTATTCATAAAAATTATTCATAAAATTATTCATAAAAAGAGTTTAAAAGATAACTATTTTTTCCAGATAAGACTTTCTGACTGGAAAAGAAAAATTGCACTAGTATAAGCTTGGTCTGATATTTTGAAATTTGCTTAGTAAAAAGCCTCCAAGCTCTTGTCTGCTCTGTCACTGAAGAGGATGAAAAAAAATACAGCAAGTGCAGGGCAAGAGTCAGAGCAACTAAAAATAAAATACCTTATTAAGCCTTTATTGACCTGAGTTAGCTAAAGGTGCCAGGTGCACCAAGTCCTAAGCAAAAATAGTCATTATATACCCTTAAAATCAGATGTTATCAGATAAGAAGTGAAAAATCACTCCAACTAGAATTGCCACTCATTCTGGACTGATATTAACAATTACATAATTTTAGAAAATTAATTTATTTTACCTTGCTTCATAAACACTGATTTGTAAAAGAAAGACTTCTAGCCCTAAAGTTCATTGGTCTGATGACAATAGGCATTCTCTTTCTTTTAAAGTTTCTTCTTACATCATCTCTTGCTTAAGCATTATGTGGCTTCTGCTATGATTTAATAACCACTTTATTTATCACTCCTCCCATCTGAAATCCCATTAACATGATGGTAAATCTAGGACTTCTCAGCCTCCAAAACTGTGAGAAATAAATTCCTGTTTATAAGCCACCCAGTCCATGGTATTTTGTTATAGCAGCACAAATAGACTAAGATAATTAAATTATTTAATAATTCCAAATATATACACAGATCCTGTTTTTTGAGTACTGTAGAAAGACATTTAATCTAAGTTTACTTTTAAAAAAACAAAAACATTTTAATTGAATATCTAAATATCATAACCTGACCTAAACATCATACCCTAAGGTACTATGCTATAAGTAAGGATGCACATTTGTGGCATAAATTTACAGAAAAATTTAAGCAACCGAAGAAAATCAAACCTGTTTAACAGAAGAGAAACACCATATCCCATTCCAGTATAAATGGTGCCAAAATTATGCTACCTAGACCTCTAAGAATAATGTTTAATTTTGATCATTCTAAATGGGCCCATGCTGTTCATATTAACTGTTTAGCTGAGTGTGAGAAATAATGACCCAATTAGTATCAATCCTTATAACAATGCCTTAATTTAAATATCACTTTATAAAAACATGCCAAGATTGAATATATGATAAAGCACATAGATAACTGGAATCAGATTGCCCAAGATGGATTTGGGTCCAACACTTATAAACTGTGTCCAGCTTAGGCAATTTATTAAAATTTTTCTACCTTGCTTTCCTCTTTTGAAAAATGAGGAAAATAGTCCCTTTGTTGAAAGATTGTTGTGAGAGTCAAGTTATTGTATGTGAAGAACTTATAACCATGTCCAGCATGATAAGTCTTAGGTGTTTTTATATGAATTTCTTATTTAGCCTAAAAAACAAAACAAAAACCTTAGTGGAATTTGTTGTTTAGTTGCTCAGTCATGTTTGACTCTTTGCGACCCCATGGACTGTAGCCTAAGAGGCTCCTCTATTCATGAGATTTCCTAGCGAAGAATACTGGAGTAGGCTGACATTTCCTTCTCCAGGGGATCTTCCCGACCTAGGGATCGAACCCACGTCTCCTGCGTCTCCTGCACTGACAGGCAGATTCTTTACCACTAAGCCACCTGGGGAGCCCTTAGTGGCGTTAGGATGCTGTTATCCTCTATGCACAGTGAAGAGGACAAAACTAGAGCTTGTCTCTTTACCAAGAGTCAGGGAGTTCCGAATTAGTCCATGTCAGAAAACTGTCAAGAAAAAGGTTGTAAATAAATCTAACCAACAGCTTAAGTCTGACCCTGAGCAAAGACTGCAAGCTTAGGTTTCTCATTAAGAAAAAAAATATGCATAACACTGACCTTACATGGCTTTTCTTTATTATGCTTGAAACATGTGTTTTATATTTTGTGTCCATTTTTCAATTTTTTATACAAAACGTATTTACTGAAATATATTTTCATTGAAGACTATGTAGAGCTTTTGTCCACATTGCCTGCTTTCTTCCACAATCCCCAGCCGTTCCATCCTCACCCTAGCTTGCTCTGTTCCCACATAAAATTTTAAAACTTAATTGGTAGAGTGATAATTCTTTCAGCGGTCCTGTTCGCCATGTGCTTTACACAACTTATTTGTCTTACAATAAAGCAATCAGGAAGATATTAACTTCCTTAAATTTTAAAGAAAAATCCACTCTTGCCATCGCCAGGTCTGTTTCCCATTCCCCCTTTTAAAAATAATCACCTTGAATTAACTGAACAATGTTAAAAGTCGTTGTATTATATGAGTGTTATAGTTACATAACACCTATATGCAGAAGAAATTTAAAAAACAACTGAAGGGCATTAGGAAAACAGGTTCTTTGACATTTCCAATTCCCGCTATGACCAATGCTATGCAAAGAGCCCGGGGTAGCCTGCTGAAAGCTGAGAGACATGTCATTAGCGTCACCTTGGCTAAAAGGCCACTGTAGGAGGCCATTTGCCTCCGCGCTTCCGTTGCAAACACGGTGGGACTGTAGAGCATGCTTTTGTCCTGCAGAGGGCACCAGTGACCAGACAGCAGAATTTAGTGCCGCTCATAAGACAGCCTTGGGAGGAAAAATCCCCTTACCCCGTGTACTGGCTCTGGACTGGGGGGGTCACTGAATGCCAATGATACCATTTCCTCTCCTGGAGATTTGAGTATCATTTAAGACTTTCGTGGCAGAGTTTTCACACTTTAATCAAATATTTGATAATCATCTATTTTGATATATGATGAAAAGTGAAAGTGAAGTCGCTAAGTCGTATCCGACTCTTTGTGATCCCATGGACTGTAGCCTACCAGGTTACTCCATCCATGGGATTTCCCAGGCAAGAGTGTTGGAGTGGGTTGCCATTTCCTTCTCCAGGGGATCTTCCCGACCCAGGAATCCAATCCAGGTCTCCCGCATTGCAGACAGATGCTTTACCGTCTCAGCCACCAGATAGATATATTTATATATCATATATTTGCATACTGTGGTTATATTGAAAACTCTGCAAACCGTTTAGATCATTGTTCTTTATTTTCAGAGAAAATCAACATTTTTAGAATATTGGGATGCACTTCAAGTTCTAAAACCATTCAATCCCCAGTGTTATAATACAAAAATGCTAATAGTGAAACTCCCTTACGTCATCCTTGCCAAAAGACCTAGCTGATTTAGTAAAAACCCCAGCTCACATACTTAAATACTGTTAAATTGCTTTCTGTAAATATATCTCTTCCTTATTAAGCTAACATCCTTTATTCACTCGCATTGTTTCCCAGGAAGGGAATATTAAACATAAGAGCAAAGTTGATGACGTGTACGCTCTTTGGCATCAAACTGACTTGGGTCCAAATTCTCCTTCTGCTACTTAGTAGCTGTGTAACCTTGAGAAGTCACATTACATCTGTGAGCCTCAATTCTTCCATCTGTAAGTAAAAATAAGGATACTTGCTTCACATAACATTTTACATAATGTACAGAAATGCCGAGCACAATGTTAAGTGCACAGAATACGTGCTGAGAAAATAATGGTTATATAACTATTTCGATAGGTCGTATTGATTTGTAACTAGCATGGTAGTGATATTTGCGTGGTGCTTGTTGCAGGGAGGACAAAAACTTTGATATGTGTCACTTACTCTAATATATGAACTATTCAATATTTTATATGGTTTTCAGCAAAATCTTTGACCCCAAGATTCTCTTTCAAAGAAGAAAATGTTCTTAGGGCAAGTGCAGAGTGTAGTTATTTAAATATCTATTTGCAAATAAAATATAACTTCCAAAATACTAGAAAAATTTATTCTCTTGGAATTTTTGCAAGATTAATCCTTATAATTTGAACATTTGATTAATAATTGAATATGTTTATAATTTGATAAATGATTTAAATAGTTTATAAAAATAATTCATTAATTAAATATAATTGTATCTTAAGTTTTGTCTGAATTATGAAAAAGTGTGAATTACCAAACTTTCACCAAGTTTGGAAAAATCTATTATTAAAATAAGGGCTTCCCACGTGGCGCTAGTGGTAAAGAACCTGCCAGCCAATGCAGGAGATATAAGACATGTGGGTTCAATACCTGGGTTGGGAACAGCCCCTGGAAGAGGGCATGGCAATCCACTCCAGTATACTTGCCTGGAGAATCCCATGGACAGGAGCCTGGTGGGCTACAGTCCATAGGGTCGCAAAGAGTTTGACACAACGGAAGCAAATTAGCACACATTATTAAAATAAGAATGTTAAGTAGGGACTTATAAGCTTGAGTTCAACCCAATGATTATGAACTGAGAAAAGAAAAGAAATGTTATAATCATCAATCAGAGCAAACCACATTAACTACCGGGTCAATAACATTTATGCATCAAATTATAGACCATTAAAATAAAACTGCAAAAATTGTAAATGGGAATAGATAGAAGCAAAACAGTTGGGAACAACCTCATCTCTGTGAGCTCAGCACAAAGGGAGAGCTAAAACAGAGAATCCAAATTAAAAAATGACTGAGCAGGTCTTACAGATAGGTATCATATTCAGTAAACTGAAAATTAATTGGTGCATTTTATTTTTCCATAATCATCCATGACATTTCTAAATACTATTTTCAAAATAAATTGCTAGCAAATATAGAAAAGTAAATGTTAACTTCACTATTATGTTATTGTTGATAGTAATATTAACAAAAATATAAATAACAGGAATAAAATTTTCAATTAACATACAACACCTATACAAAGAAAAATTTTTCAAGTAATTGAGGGGCATAAGGAAGACTTACTCTTTGAAACTTTCAGTGCTCCCTGTGACCACTACCACGAGAATGGCATTGGCTGGCCTACTAATGGTGAGAGATGTCCCTATATCACACCAGCTAACACCAATGACCAAACATAGGAATGAAGGTATTCTAGGCAATCCAGCCCCAGCCAACCTGCCAACTGACCCCAGAATAGTCATGTGGTTGATGCATTAAAATGACAAATATTTGCTGTGTTAGCCACTAAATTTTTGGTTGGTTTCTGACACAGCAAAGTCTAACTGATATAAGACTTAGGCAAGAACAAAGACAAGCTCACACTCTTTCTTCAGAAATGATGTCTTTGGGCAAAGGAGAAACGCACAGCTTTGCCCCGCTGAACTTCTGAGTGTAGCACAATTCTGAAGCCACCACAACCTCCCTTCTGTGAGCCCCAGAAAGGCAGCCCAGAGCTTGCCTTGGAGTTTTCTCAGGCATGAGTCAGACGGCCATAGGAAGGGAATGTATTGAGTTGGCCAAAAAGTGCATTTGGACTCTTCTGTACCATTTTAACAGAAAAACCTGAACTTTCTGGCCAACCCAATATTAAGCTCTCCAAGTTCTTTTCTTGCATCCCCTTTATTTGTCTGAAAAAAAAAAAAGGAAAAGCACTTTGCTTTTTGCAGTTTGGATAAACCATAGAACACCAAGACTCTATCTAAAAATTCTATTCGAATTTCTGATCTATTTTCTTAGCCTATCCAAGATCTGTTAGAGGTGAGTAATCAACCAATGATGGAAACCAATATTCTGATACAACCTTTTTTATCTCCCATGTCTCACTGTGGGTTGTGCGTCTGTCATTATAGTGCCTCAGCCAAAACTGGGTCTAAAATAGTTCCATTGTAATGTCCTTTATCATGATTTTATAGAATCTTTGCAGAGAGGAGAACTTTGCCATTATATTCAAAATGAAGATGCTCTGAAGAGAAATGATGGTGTGTTATTTCTTATTTAATCTGGCTATTGTTCCTTGTGCTTCTCTGTTCAAAATCCTACTGCTAAACCCACAAGTGCTCCATAATCCTAAACCCACTGTTTCATTTCAGTCCTCCTATCACTCAACTTCTCAGGAGTATTAAACACAGTAGAAATAGTTGACACAGTTGGTTTACAGGACACAATATGATCCTGATTTTCTTCCTACTTTGTAAGCTAATTTTGCTCATCTTTGTTGAATTTACCACCTCCTTCTGACCTCGAAATGTTGGAGTTCTCTAGGTCTTCATCTCCTCACTGTCATTAAACTCTAAGTGATCTCATACAGTAATGTGACTTTAAATACCATCCACACACTAGATTTTCACATTTATATGCCCTGCTCTGTCCTCTTCTGACTTCCATACTTAATTGTCTACTTGATATCTCTACTTGCATACCTCATAGTCATTTCACAAATAATATGTCAAACACAACTTGATCCCCTCCTATAAATCTATTCTTCACTTTATCTTCTATATCTCAGTAAATAATACTGTCAGTTGCTCAAGCTAAAACCTTTGACATCAGCTAGAGTCTCCCTTTTCTCTCTTCCGCATCATTTTGTAACAAAATTCTACTTTCAAACTAGCCAAATACAACTAACTTCTTATCAATTTCCTTCCTACTACCTTAGTCCAGGTCACTATTATCTCACACTCAGATGATTGGGTAGTGAGGGTAGTAACTCTTAAAAACATACCAAGTCACTTCCCTGCTGGAAATCTTCCAATAATTTCTCTTAACATACAGGAAAAAAAAAAAAACCAAGTCTTTCTACAGCCTTTCAGACCATATGTGATCTGATCAACCTATTCAATTCCACTTGTTGCTTGTTCCCATTTTTTCACTAATGTTCAAGTCACAGGGGCCCTTTCTGGTTCCAGAACATATCATACCTGTGCCTGAGAGAGGATTTGCATTTGCTGTCCCATCTGCCTGGAACTCTTTTTAAATTAATTTTTATTAGATTATTTATTATATTATTTAAATTAATTTTACAATGTTTTGTTGGTTCCCACTGTAGAGCAAAATGAATCAACCATACATATACATATATTCACTCTTTTTTAGATTTCCTTCCCATTTAGATTGTCACAGTGCATTAAGTAGAGTTCCTTGTGCTATTCAGTATGTTCTCTTTAGTTGTCTATTTCACACATAGCGTCAATCAGTCAGTTAGTTCAGTCACTCAGTCATGTCTGACTCTGCAACACCATGGATTGCAGCATGCCAGGTTTACCTCTCCATCACCAATTCCCAGGCTTGCTTAAACTCATGTCCATCAAGTCAGTGATGCCATTCAACCATCTCATCCTCTGTCATCCCCTCCTCCTCCTGCCTTCAGTCTTTCCCAGCATCAGGGTCTTTTCCAAGGAGTCAGCTCTTCACATCAGGTGGCCAAAGTATTGGAATTTCAGCTTTAACATGAGTCCTTCCAATTAATATTCAGGATTGATTTCCTTTAGGATGGACAGGTTGGATCTCCTTGCCATCCAAGGGACTCTCAAGAGTCTTCTCCAACACCACTATAGTCCAAATCTTACATCTATACATGACTACTGGAAAAACCATAGCTTTGAATAGATGGACCTGTATCGACGAAGAGATGTCTCTGCTTTTTAATATGCTGTCTAGGTTGGTCATAACTTTTCTTCCAAGGAGCAAGAATCTTTGAATTTCATGGCTGCAGTAACCATCTTCAGTGATTTTGGAGTTCAAGAAAACCAAGTCTCTCACTGTTTCTATTGTTTTCCCATCTATTTGCCATGAAGTCATGGAACTGAATGCCACAATCTTTGTTTTTTGAATGTTGAGGTTTAAGCCAGCTTTTTCACCCTCCTCTTTCACTTTCATCAAGAGCTTCTTTAGTTCCTCTTCATTATCTGCCATAAGGGTGGTGTCATCTGCATAGCTGAGGTTATTGATATTTCTCCCAGCAATCTTGATATTATTAATATCAAATTATGGGTATTTTTCCTGGCAATAGGTTCAATAGTATATATGTATGAATCCCAATCTCCCAATTTCTCTTATTCCCCTCCATCCCCATGGAATCCACATGTTTGCTCTCTATATCTGTGTCTCTATTTCTACTTTGCAGATAAGATCATCTATACTACTTTTCTAGATTCCACATATATGTGTTAATATATGATGTTTGCTTTTCTCTTTCTGACTTACTTCACTCTGTATGACAATCTCTTGGTCCATTCAAGTCTCTACTAATGACCCAGTTTCATTCCTTTATGGCTGAGTGATATTCCATTGTATATACACACCACATCTTCTTTATCCATTCCTTTGCTGATGGACATTTAGGTTGCTTCCCTGTCCTGGTGACTGTAAATAGTGCTGCAAGGGCTTTCCTGGCACCTCAGCAGTAAAGAGCTGCCTTCCGATGCAGGAGACGAAGAAGATTTGACCCCTGGGAAGATCCCCTGAAGGAGGAAATGGCAACCCATTCCAGTATTCCTGCCTGGGAAATCCCATGGACAGAGGAGCATGATGGGCTATAGTCCATGGGGTCGAGAAGAGTGGAACACAACTTAGTGATGGAGCATGTGTGAATGCTGGGGTACATGTGTCCTTTTCAATTATGGTTTTCTCTGGGTATATTCCCAGGAGTGGAATTGCTGGATAATATGGTAATTCTATTTTAGTTTTTTTAAAGATGCCTGGAACTCTTAACAAGCATTTCCGTGGAGCGTACTTTCACTTGTTATAATCTTCATTCAAATATCACCACTTCAAAGCAGCTTTCACTCCTTTCCTTCTCTATCTTTTCCCTTAAAGTACCTGGCATTTCCAAGACACTCACTGACATGATACAGTATATCTACTTGTAAATTTCCTATCTACTTGATAGAATACAAATTTATGAGGGATGTTTTATATAACTGTGCCACATATATAATCTTAAATGAAATAACATTTTTGCCCATAGGCAAAAATTCAAACACCATAAATAGAGTCAAAAGAAAATAATCAAGTTGTGAAAACAAAATGTTGCATACATGTGATACACATAAGGCTAATTAGCTAACAATATAAAATGTGTAGGTCAATAGAAAGCATATAGGTCAATAAGAAAGATACACATGTAGAAAAATAAAATCAGGACATAAGTAAGCAATGTATAAGATGAGAAGTACAAATATCCAGCAAACTTTTGAAGAGGTGGAGGGGCTATAGGCATTTCACAAGCATTATCTCAAGCAATCCTTGCAATAATCCAGTGTGGTATGTTTCATTATGATGGTCACCATATAGATAAATCTAAGATGAAGAGATGTTAAGCAGTTTGCCAAAGGTCAGAATACTAGGTTCAGATGTATATATTATGATATTAAAAAATTCTAATTTTATCTCTATGTGGTAAAGGTAGGGAGATCATTTTGCAGAGTATGACTCCATTCATGACAATGAGCACATCAAACCTACGATGCCCACAGCGGCACGAATGTACAAATGTATAGGAAAAGTGTCTGGAAGGATAAAGACAAAACTGATTGCTGTGGTTCCCTCTGGGGATAAAATCTGTAGCAACTGGAAGAGTCACCACATTTTAACTTATTAGTTTTCATGTGTAATTGATTTTTTAACAATGATAAAATACTTATGTATTACTTTTACATCAAGGAGAGATAAGAAAGCCTTCCTCAGTGATCAATGCAAAGAAACAGAGGAAAACAATAGAATGGGAAAGACTAGAGATTTCTTCAAGATAATTAGAGATACCAAGGGAACTTTTCATGCAAAGATGGGCACAATAAATGACAGAAATGGTATGAACCTAAAGAAGCAAAAGATATTAGGAAGAGGTGACAAGAATACACAGAACTAGACAGAAAAGATCTTCATGACCGAGATAACCATGATGGTGTGATTACTCACCTAGAGCCAGACATCCTGGGATGCAAAGTCAAGTGGGCCTTAGAAAGCATCACTACAAACAAAGCTAGTGGAGGTGATGGAATTTCAGTTGAGTTATTTCAAATCCTAAACGGTGATGTTGTGAAAGTGCTGCACTCAATATGCCAGCAAATCTGGAAAACTGAGCAGTGGCCACACGACTAGAAAAGGTCAGTTTTCATTCCAATCCCAAAGAAAGGCAATGCCAAAGAATGTTCAAACTACTGCACAATTGCACTCATCTCACACACTAGCATTGGAATGCTCAGAATTCTGCAAGCCAGGCTTCAACAGCACATGAACTGTGAACTTCCAGATGTTCAAGCTAGATTTAGATAAGGCAGAAGAACCAGTGATCAAATTGCCAACATTCACTGGATCATCAAAAAACAAGAGAGTTCCAGAAAGACATCTACTGCTTTATTGACTACAACAAAGCCTTTGACTGTGTGGATCCCAATAAACTGTGGAAAATTCTTAAGGAGACGGGAATACCAGACCACCTAACCAGCCTTCTGAGAAATCCCACACAGTTTAAGAAGCAACAGTTAGAACTGGACATGGAACAACAGACTGGTTCTAAATTGGGAAAGGAGTATATCAAGGCTATATATTGTCACCCTACTTATTTAACTTATATGCAGAATACATCATGAGAAATGCCAGGCTGGATGAAGCACAAGCTGGAATCAGGATTGCCAGGAGAAATATAAATAACCTCAGATAGGCAGATGACACCACCCTTATGGCAGAAAGTGAAGAAGAGCTAAAAAACCTCATGAGGACAGTGAAAGAGGAGAGTGAAAAAGCTGGCTTAAAACTCAACATTCAAAAAATGAAGATTATGGCATCCAGTCCCATCATGGTAAATAGATTGGGAAACAGTGAGAAACTTTATTTTGGGGGAGCTCCAAAATCACTGCAGATGGTGACTGCAGCCATGAATTTAAAAGGCACTTTGAATGCTCCTTTGAAGAAAATCTATGATCAACCTAGACAGCATATTAAAAAGCAGAGACATTACTTTGCCAACAAAGGCTGTCTAGTCAATGCTATGATTTTCCAGTAGTCATGTATGGATGTAAGAGTTGGACTATAAAGAAAACTAAGCACCAAAGAATTGATGCTTTTGAACTGTGGTATTGGAGAAGGCTCTTGAGAGTCCCTTGGACTGCAAGGAGATCCAACCAGCCCATCGTAAAGGAGATCAATCCTGGGTGTTCACTGGAAGGACTGATGTTGAAGCTGAAACTCCAATACTTTGGCCACCTGATGTGAAGAACTGTCTCATTTGAAAAGACCCTGATGCTGGGAAAGATTGAAGGCGGGAGGAGAAGGGGATGACAGAGGATGAGATGGTTGGATGGCATCATTGACTCGATGGACATGAGTTTGAGTAACCTCTGGGAGCTGGTGATGGACAGGGAGGCCTGGCATGCTGTAGTCCATGGGGTCACAAAGAGTCAGACACGACTGAGTGACTGAACTGAACTGAACTTTTATAACTTAACAATTTCTAGTTAAAACATAAAAATTACTTTTGAGGGAGAGTAAAAAGAATCTTGCCGTCTTTAAAAATTAATATGTAATTCTCCATTCTATGTAGGGTTCAAAGAGAAAGCCTAAGGGCTTATGCTTCAGACACTTCTGTTTCCACATCATATTAATTTGCTTCTCCCTTTTTTGTTTAGGAAAAAAGATGTTTGGCGAATATACAGAGTACATTCAGATCTTAATAACATGCCACAAAATATAGGGTTGGCTAAAAACTTCATTCAGGTTTTTTCTGTAAGATGTCTCCAGTGAAATTTTTGGCCAATCCAAATACAGAGTGAAAACTGACATGTGGAATTGAATAGGTCAGTGTCACACATCAGGAAATAACAATTGGATCATGCTCATCCACAGGGTCCATCTTAATTCATTGCCATCAGAAGTTAAATGGGAAGCTAACATCCAGTGTGTGTCCTCTAGGAAATGCATAAGGTGCCAGTACACATACTGCCCTGCTGTTACTCCTGCAAGAGGAACTAATTACAAAGAAGAAATTGAGGTCTAGAGAAATCTCAGCATCCTATCAGCACTCTTGGAAGAGTCCTCTCTACAATCTCATAGCAAATTTACTCATAAGCTGCAATCCCATTGAACTGCTCTATACCTGGGCATCAGGGCACTGGAAAGGATAAGAAATCTTATTTTTATCTGCTTATATTTACACAAAGAAACTTTAGAAGAATACACAAAATACTGATATTAGTGGTTCTCTGTGGGAATGAGAAGTGGGGACCAAGCCAACTATAGCAGAAATGTGAGACCTTTTATGAATCATATAAATATACATATTCAGAAATATTTTAATTATAAATAATGTACAATAGAAAACTAAATTGGATATAATGACGCCTGATGACAGATTCTGAGGCCAATAAAAAAGCAGATTTGGAGATCCTTTTGCCTCTGAGCCACCTCATTGGAAAAGATCCTGATGCTCGGAAAGATTGAAGACAGGAGGAGAACGAGGAGACAGAGATTTGAGATGGTTGGATGGCATCACCAACTCACTGGACAAGAGTTTGAGCAACCTCCAGGAGATGGTGGAGGACAAGGAAGACTGGCTTGCTGCAGTCCATGGCGTCGCAAAGAGTTGGACAACTTAGCAGCTAAAAAACAAAGCTTTGGTAAAAAAAAAAAAAGTATATATATATATATATGCTTGCTGGGACAGTTCATTTGATTTGCCTACAGTTTATAGACTTTATTATTTTCCTAGGTAGAATCCAGGATCAGGATCTTCTTTAAAACATCCCATTAATTATCTATTAAAAGATTGACAGTTCTAGGAGACTGTCTCTTCTGATGCAGAATCACTATTATCATATCCATTTCTCCTAATTAGCTCTTTGCTCTGCCCTGTTTCTCCTGGGAAACAAAAAACTATCCTATCTTCAAACTTAAAAAAATTACAAATGAGCTTGCTATATTCCTTAAAAATTTCTAAGCATATTTTCTTTTTAACACTGGAAGGTTGGGTTCCTCAACTCTGAGAAACCAATCGAGTTGAGGTATACCTGAACTTTATTTTCCTGCCTCAGCTCCAAGAGAGAAGACTAGAGAGTTTTTTAGAGTTCATCAATTATTGTGCTAGAGTGAATTTCCCAGAAGCTGATCTTACAAAGAGGAAAAGAGATTCTATGCACAAATAATTTATTCAGGAACTACTCCCCAAGAGTATACACCATGCTAGAGACAAAGACGGGGTCTCTGGCAAAAGTCCCATCGAGGGTAGCTCCCAGCTGATCCAGCAAGGGAACCCTGAAGTATGGGGTACTCCGCAGAGCTGTCCCTAGCAGGGATGAGGGAACTGAAATGTAATATTCCCACAGGGGAGTGCTGGGCCACATAAACTAGGCCTAGGGCAGTGGGCTGAAGGAGAGCCTTAGGTCTGGCCATTGAAAACATTCTGAAAGCCAAGGAGTGAAAGGTGTTTGGGGAAGTAGGCAGGGCAGGGAAGTACAGAACTGTACTAATGGATTAGGGGTTGGGAATGCAGTACCAACATTATCTTACATGATTATTCAACAGATCTTAATCCTAGACTCAGAATGCACTTATGTATAATCTGTGGATTATATAATACTGGGGGACAGAATACATATTTAGTAGTTTTGCATGTTCAGGTGAATTTAGACATTTTATTTCCCCACATGAGAAGTGTGATAGCTATTTATGTGAACACTTTCTGCTCTTACATCCTGGGATTCAGATATAAATTTTGAATGCACTAAGAGTAGCTTTCTAATCCTAAATTTCTGTTGCAGCATTCACTCTCTTTTCACGCAAATCTAAAATTAAAGTTTTTATTTCATGTGTTTATTTTGGGTGTGTATCCAAATCATTAGTTACCCCCAAATCCTTTTAGAAAATAGATGAACTACAAGACATTTAAACAAATAGGAAACCATATTTAAATGCATGTATTTGAATGCTTTTTATCCTGCATTCTCCGTTGCTATCCAATATTCAATATTGGACATCAACTCAGCAAAGTAACTCTGAACCATACTTATATTACAAAATAATTCTAGGACACCTCAAAAGTGACAATACAAGAGTAGCTCTAAGGAAATCCAGGTGTGAGAGTTTGGGTAGGAGCAACAGCATCCACCAGTGGACTGGTCAAGTACAAACAAAACTGGAATACGCAGCAGCTGGAGGCAATAAATGTTTCAGTTGTTTTCTATGCAATACATCTCAGAAATGTAGCAAATAACATTTTCCTCAAGGCCTCAGGCTCCTAGCTAAAAGCTCATTTCCTCTGTTTGCACCATGGAAGGTCTGCAGGCTTATCCCAACTTGGCAGTCCTCAGATAGAAGCCTGACTCAACAGCCAGCTTCCTACTGTCTCCTTCTTTAAACTTTATCAGTGTAGGGAACCAGTGGCTCTTCTTATGAGTGTGCTAATTACCCATAACAAAGTGACTCTCAGAGTTATTTGAAGACAAAAACAACAGCAACATTATGGCAAGAAAGAAAGAACATCTCAACTATTTTACCATGAAATGTAAAGGTATTAATGGCAAAATCATTTCTGGGTTTTAGTCTTGTATTTTTTTACTTATATTCATATCTAATTAACTGAGCACCTTCTAAGCATATTAACATATTTAGTCCTTGAAGAATCCCTAAGAGATAGATATAATTTTCCTCATTTTATATTAATAGGTCATTGAAGCTCTGGGATAATAGTGGCTTGTGCAAGATAACATGGTATGAAATTGAAGTTATTTATAAAGGATGTATATTAGACATGCTATTTAGACCACCCAGGATCTCAAGAAATAAAAATCTCAGCTTATCCATAATTGTATATGTTTATTGCAAGGATGAAAGTGCATGGGGTGGAAGCATTAATCAGTTTATGCAACACATTGACTAGGGTTCAGTTATCCAAATGCCATGAAAGAGATGACTCTGCATAAATACACGGAAAATGTGCTTGAGAATTCTCAAGACAGAAATTCTGGCCACACAAACCACCATTTTCCAAAGGGAAGAGTTAGCTTGGGGTGGCTTGGATATCATTCATTGTGCTCTAGTTCTATTAGGCAGTTTTAGCCAACTATCTTGGTGGGATCAGAAACCAACTGTCCTTATACTCAAGCAAGAGGGACCTCCCCACTGACCCACTCTGTTCAGAGAGCTCTGCATATCATGCTTGCTTAGCCCCTCAGAGTGTCCCACTCTTTGCGACCCCATGGACTGTAGCCCACCAGGGTGCTCTGTCCATGGGATCCTCCAGACAAGAATACTGGAGTGGGTTGCCATTCCCTTCTCCATGCTCTTGCAAACTAATAGGTATGTTGAAGGATGTCCTCTTGGGGCAGACAACCAGGAGCCTGGGTGTCCTCCCTTTCAATGAATACCTTTCAAGCTCAGGAAAATAAATCTTCTCAACATCTTCTGCTCTATGCTATCAAAAGAAAAACATACAGACAAATATCATCAAAGTTTATAGGCTGTACTATGCTATGTTGGAAAAATACAGTGCTTCAGAATATGGGCGATATTTGAGCAGTTTCAGCCCTTAAGTAATTGAAAAGACTAAGTAATGTGGCAATATTCTTCTCAGGTACCATGTTTTTGATTCTTAAGTCATTAAATATTGTTTCCCATGAACAATGATGTTTCATTTTATTGCTTCCTTTTATATCTCAATTTGTAGAAATTTACAAATCAGTATTTTCAACAGTTGCAAAAGGCTACTGAATAATATTTTGTGGTATTAAATAATAATATATATATAAATACTGAGACAGAGAGACATGACGAGTCATATTGTTTTTTTCATTGGCAACTGGGAAGACACTGAACACTAGAACTCTAGATAATTAATTTCTTTATGAAAGATTTTAAAATGTGCTTAAAATTTTTAAATTAACTTGAAAATCTCAGATTCATCAAAATAATGTTGTTTCAATTTATGACTTCAACTAATTTGGAGATAATGGAATGTGGAGTTTCACTTGTTTTCTTGATGCAAGTTGCCAATAGTTAGGAACCAGCCTACTCTGGGGTCAGGCAACAGTCAAGATAAGATTGGATATGACCAGTTCAGTGTCTAGGCTTCCTGGTGACTCAGTGGTAAAGAATCTGCACAGACACATGTTCAATCTCTGGGTTGGGAAGATCCCCTGGAGGAGGAAATGGCAACCTACTCCAGTATTCTTGCCTGGAAAATCCCATGGACAGAGGAGCCTGGTGGGCTACAGTCCATGGGGTCACAAGAGTCAGACATGACTTAGCAACTAAACCAACTTCATAGTGCGGTGACTGGTTACTTCCCCTTGGTAGCAAGGGCTGCTAAGATGGGGAAAGACCGGGATGGGTCAATTTCTTCCAAAAATGGCAGTGTACATGGCGAACACTGAGAATATTTGGACTCTTCTTTCAGTTCATCTGCAACATAATAATACCTGATGGAAGATATTTTTCAAGCTTTAAATCAGAGATCAGCTCTCTTTCTGGGACAGGAAACTTTTTATTTCCTCACTAGCAACAGAGGAAGTGGGTCTAGGATCTGCCACAGAGACAAGTACTGGGTCACAAGAGTGAATCATCCCTCTTCCCTATAATTCTAGAGCAGAAGACAGGGTGTGGATGCTTATCCAGACTCCAGTAACAGTCCAGAAACAACTGAGAAGAGAGGAGACCCGAAGGCCATTTGGACAATGTCCTTCCATGACCAATAGCCTTTTAGGCTCTCCTTTTGAAAGGAAAGCATAGAAAGAGATGGAGGACTTCCCTGGTGGCTCAGTGGTAAAAAAAAAAAAAAAAAAAAAAATATCCACCTGCCAATGCAAGAGATGCAGGTTTAATCCCTGATCCAAGAAAATCCCACACGCCGTGGAGCAAGTAAACTGTGTGCCACAATCATGGAGCCTGAGCCTGGGAACCACAACTACTGAGCTCACACGCCACAGCTGCTGAAGCCTCTGTGCCCTAAAGCCTGTGCTCTGCGGCAAGAGAAGCCGCCACAGTGAAAGGCCCATGCGCTGCAACTAGAGAGTAGCCCATGCTGTCCGCAACTAGAGAAAGCCCAGGCAGCACTGAAGACCCAGCACAGACAAAAGTAAATAAATAAATAAATAAATATATATATATATATATATATATATATTTTTTTTTTTACCAAAAAAAAGAGGAGAGATTAATCATTAAATCATTATTAGTTAGACTTATCCCTTAGCTAATATGAATTTTGCAGGGAAATTCAGGGTTGTAAAAATGATTGGAATCATAACAATAATTAAAGCTACCAGTTATTAAGTCTCAAATATGTGTCAGAGACTCAACAAACATTAATTAACACAGAAAACATGTGATGAACACATTAATATGCATTACTAAGATAAGAAAACTGTGATTAAGTAAAACGGAGTCAGTTATTCAGAGTCCCACAAAGTAACTGTGAGCCAGGAACCCCAAGTTTGTCTGACTCCCAAACTCAGGAAAACTTTGACCTTTTGCTAAAGCCTGTTGCCTGCTTTGCTGAAGAGAGGATTTGTAGAGAAGAAGGAGATACACAAAGAAAAGTACAACTTAGGGTAATGTAAAAACCATTTAAGATAGTGCTTTTTAAACTTGATACACATAGGAAGAATCCATAGCTTATGTTAAATACTATTTCTGCTTCAGTAGATCTTGGTATAATCCAGTATTCTGCATTTTTTAAGCTTCCAATAATGAGCATCTGGTCCAACTCCATTATTAATAATAATGCAGATGAATAAAGTGAGGTGCAGAAAAGTTGGATGACTGGCTCCAAGCCAAGCAATTTTTTCAGTGTAGACAGATTGCTCTGGTACTCTTTCCAATTCCCTGAACAAGTTGTTCAAAATGGGCACATCCCCCCTGCTAGAGTATTTCAGTCTACCCACATTATCTGTTCAGTATAAATGCTGTTTGTGCATCCCTGCAACCTTGAGCTATTGTATATACCCATAAACTGACATCCCCATTTCTCCCTTCCTATCTGCTATCATGTTAAAGATTGCCTTGCTTTTTGAAGTAAATAGATTCCTAGAATTGACATGAAAATTGATTTTTTTTGTTAAATCACAATTTAAATGGTTTGAAAAATCTTTTTCCTTTTTTTTCTTTTTTGAGTAGAGAATAATGCATTCTACCAAATGTAAAAATTTTTAGAAAATCTCAAAAGTTGGGATTTTGCTTACTATAATTCTTAAATTGGAAAAATGCTAGAAAATTAATAGACCTTAAAAACAAACTTACCTTATTTTTTTTTTTTTTTTTTACTTTTCTTTTTTTTTTTATTTTTATTAGTTGGAGGCTAACTACTTCACAACATTTCAGTGGGTTTTGTCATACATTGACATGAATCAGCCATGGAGTTACATGTATTCCCCATCCTGATCTCCCCTCCCACCTCTCTCTCCACCCGATTCCTCTGGGTCTTCCCAGCACACCAGGCCCGAGCACTTGTCTCATGCATCCAACCTGGGCTGGTGATCTGTTTCACCATAGATAATATACATATTTTGATGCTGTTCTCTCGAAACATCCCACCCTCGCCTTCTCCCACAGAGCCCAAAAGTCTGTTCTGTACTTCTGTGTCTCTTTTTCTGTTTTGCATATAGGGTTATTGTTACCATCTTTCTAAATTCCATATATATGTGTTAGTATGCTGTAATGTTCTTTATCTTTCTGGCTTACTTCACTCTGTATAATGGGCTCCAGTTTCATCCATCTCATTAGAACTGATTCAAATGAATTCTTTTTAACGGCTGAGTAATATTCCATGCTGTATATGTACCACAGCTTCCTTATCCATTCATCTGCTGATGGTCATCTAGGTTGCTTCCATATCCTGGCTATTATAAACAGTGCTGCGATGAACATTGGGGTACACGTGTCTCTTTCAGATCTGGTTTCCTCGGTGTGTATGCCCAGAAGTGGGATTGCTGGGTCATATGGCAGTTCTATTTCCAGTCTTTTAAGAAATCTCCACACTGTTTTCCATAGTGGCTGTACTAGTTTGCATTCCCACCAACAGTGTAAGAGGGTTCCCTTTTCTCCACACCCTCTCCAGCATTTATTGCTTGTAGACTTTTGGATAGCAGCCATCTTGACTGGCGTGTAATGGTATCGCATTGTGGTTTTGATTTGCATTTCTCTGATAATGAGTGATGTTGAGCATCTTTTCATGTGACAAACTTAACTTATTCTAGATTCCAATTTGATGACATGGCACAGAACCATTAATGATTAATTGCGTTAATAAGTTGAATATGTAAGATTATGTTATCTCCATTCAGATATATTGTCTTACACAAAGAACAGCAACCAAATTGATTTTCCATTTCTTAAAGCTCATTATCTCAATTTGGGGAAAACTTTTTTCTGATCAAAGCATTGAGTAGATTTCTCTAGAACCTACTGCAGTGCAGCCTATCTTTGGCAAAAGGAAAAGTAATTCATTTTTTGATTTCATAAATCCTTTAAAAATAGTGTCAAAAATGAAAGTGATATGTCATAATTGAATTTCTTATTAGAGATGGGGCATACAATGGAGTAAACATGTACAGAATGGAATAAAGTCCTCAGGCAAACTGATATTTATTTCTCTAAGAGTCATTCTAATTAGGAGCAAAGTATTGCTCTTGAGCAGAATTTGACCTATTATCACAAGAAACAATGATGTTTACATACACTATTCTTAGGCAAATCACATATTACACTTATTTGAGTCATTTCTTGTGAGTTTTGTGAACTGACTGTGTCTTAAAATCAGGTCTATTTCTTTTGCCTTCCTCTATACAGTTGCCAGCTCCTAAGGAGCTTTTCTATGCCAACCTTAATCAGACACAATCACAGCAACCCCAGCAATGGGATAATGTTCTTCCCAGCACACTGCAGCCATCTAACTTCATTCCATTCTGCCTCTCTCTCCCTGCTCCTCCCTCCCTTCTGCTGTCTGCTTTTATGTAATTTCACTTCTTTGTCCTTTCACTAAAGGATTAAACTGAGAATTAAATATGACTAAATTTTACAGAGTTTATTATGATTACTATCAGAAAAAATAATGTCAGCTATTTTTCCCTCTCCTTCACCCTGCCCTCCTCCCCCACTTGCACAAAATTATTCCCTTTAAAATTTCTAGATTGCAATAAATCATTGAGAAAATCAGCACATCACTAGATCCTAGTCAACTTGGATCACTAGTTACCTCTTCACATAGCACACAATTGTACATCTCTCTACCCAAGCCTGGGTCCATACTGTCCCCACAAGTTAGTTCAGTTGCTCAGTTGTGTCCGATTCTTTGCAACCCCATGAATCACAGCACGCCAGGCCTCCTTGTCCATCACCAACTCCCGGAGTTTACTCAAACTCATGTCCGTCGAGTCGGTGATGCCATCCAGCCATCTCATCCTCTGCCGTCCCCTTCTCCTCCTGCCCCCAATCCCTCCCAGGGTCTTTTCCAATGAGTCAGCTCTTCGCACCAGGTGGCCAAAGTATTGGAGTTTCAACTTCAACATCAGTCCTTCCAATGAACACCCAGGACTAATCTCCTTCAGGATAGACTGGTTGGATCTCCTTGCAGTCCAAGGAACTCTCAAGAGCCTTCTCCAACGCCACACTTCAAAAGTATCAATTTTTCGGCGCTCAGCTTTCTTCACAGTCCAACTCTCACATCCATACATGACCACTGGAAAAACCATAGCCTTGACCAGACAGACCTTTATTGGCAAAGTAATGTCTCTGCTTTTTAATATGCTATCTAGGTTCGTCATAACTTTCCTTCCAATGAGTAAGTGTCTTTTAATTTCATGGCTGCAGTCACCATCTGGAGTAATTTTGGAGCCCAAAAAAATAAAGTCTGACACTGTTTCCACTGTTTCTCCATCTATTTGCTTTGAAGTGATGGGCCCGGATGCCATGATCTTAGTTTTCTGAATGCTGAGCTTTAAGCCAACTTTTTCACTCTCCTCTTTCACTTTCATCAAGAGGTTCTTTAGTTCCTCTTCACTTTCTGCCATAAGGGTGGTGTCATCTGCATATCTGAGGTTATTGATATTTCTCCAGGCAATCTTGATTCCAGCTTGTGCTTCTTCCAGCCCAGCGTTTCTCATTATGTACTCAGCATATAAGTTAAATAAGCATGGTGACAGTATACAGCCTTGATGTACTCCTTTTCCTATTTGGAACCAGTCTGTTGTTCCATGTCCAGTTCTAACTGTTGCTTCCTGACCTGCATATAGGTTTCTCAAGAGGTGGGTCACGTGGTCTGGTAGTTCCATCTCCTTCAGAATTTTCCACAGTTTATAGTGATCCACACAGTCAAAGGCTTTGGCATAGTCAATAAAGCAGAAATAGATGTTTTTCTGGAACTCTCTTACTTTTTTGATGATCCAGCAGATGTTGGCAATTTGATCTCTGGTTCCTCTGCCTTTCCTAAAACCAGCTTGAACATCTGGAAGTTCACAGTTCATGTATTGCTGAAGCCTGGCTTGGAGAATTTTGATTATTACTTTACTAGCGTGTGAGATGAGTGCAATTGTGCAGTAGTTTGAGCATTCTTTGACATTTCCTTTCTTTGGGATTGGAAAGAAAACTGACCTTTTCCAGTCCTGTGGCCACTACTGAGTTTTCCAAATTTGCTGGCATATTGAGTGCAGCACTGTCATAGCATCATCTTTCAGGATTTGAAATAGTTCAACTGGAATTCCATCACCTCCACTAGCTTTGTTTGTAGTGATGCTGTCCCCATAATTGAGATGTATTCAATCCAGTGCCTGTTAAAATGCTACTCTTCCTCCAAGCATCTTCCCTGATGGCTCAGATGGTAAAGAATCTGTCTGCAACGCAGGAGACTTGGGTTTTATCCCTGGGTTAGGAAGGATCCCCTGGAGAAGGGAATGGCTACCAACTCTGGTACTCTTGCCTGGAGAATTCCTTGGACAGAGGAGCATGGTGGGCAACAGTCCATGGGTTGCAATGAGTATGACACGACTGAGTGACTAGCATTCACTTTCTTTAAGACTCAGCCGAATGCCACCTTCTTGCATCTGTTTCTGCTTTGTACCTGGTCTGCCTGGCAACTAGACACCTTGAAGTCAGAGCTAATATCTCTACATAGGGACTATATTAGTGTCTCATTTGTGATGGAACTCACTACTAGTTTGATGGAGGTCAGGGGATAGCAAATATCAATGATTCCATAGAGAATCAGTGCTGCAAAAAACACACAGCTTCCTCGGAATCCACCATGGATGGCACCCAGCCAGTCTCCTGGGTACTCACAACAGGTGTTGAAAAAATTGTTGAATCAATTGATCCATGTTGATCACTTTATAACAACGAGTCTCAAAGGGTGGTATTCAGATTCTGATAATGGAACCAACAGAAGCTCTGGTTTAAAATGGAAATTGCTGAGATTTTCTGAATCAGTATCTTTAGAGATATCATCCAGGAATAAGGATTTTTTTTTTTTTAAACTACTCTACTTGGATCTTAAGCACACAGGTCTTTGAGAATCACTGATTTAGAGGAAGGACATTTCACCTTATTTATAAGCAAGGGCTTTAAAGGGATGAAGGGGAAGAAATGGCTAGCAAAAATAGACATTATACTAAATGCAACTTCAGACTATATCTGACTGAGTCTGATCTAAGGTGGATTTCTCAAAGGTAGAGAGAAGTGTAAAAGAGAATCTAAAATTCCTTCCAGGTAAACGTTCCTCTAATTTTTGAACCACAATTTTCATTTATGAAATTGAAAACTGTTTGATTTTGAAAAACTGATCAACATGCCAAGCTACAGAAAAGATGGAGAAGCAGTTTGGCAAGATGATTCAAAATTAATCTCCTGTTTCTGTATTAAATAATATTCTGCCATTTCCCACACATTCTTCTCTTTTCTAACCTATCTTTCTTATTTTCTTTTAACCTGAGCAGTGTGTGATCTATGTAGAGTCTGCTGAATTGATATCTGGGGGGGGGGGGGGGGGGGGTGAGTTGGGGGGGTGTTAGCTTTTCCTCTAAGAGGAAGCTCTTGAAACAGCAAAAACTCAGTTTTGCTATAAGTTGTGCATGGTCGTCCCTGGAAGCTGTATGATCAATGCTCATATAATGAGTGTTTTCTCTTTTCCAGTCAGTTTACATTAATTGCATCTCTTCCAGTGAGTAAATGAAGGCAAACAGATTTTACAAGAGATTTGTCAATAGTTTCTGGGTTATAGTTAGTGTTTTCCTGCAAATTGATTAGTTTTTTTCTTATTTTTCTTTAGAAATATTTACATCGTGATAAAAATGTAAAATGAAATGCATTTTTGGTGCCTGTTCTTGGTAATAGGTGCTACTGAGGCGTGTTCATATGTGAATACTTTACTTCTGAGAACTGAATCTCCCCACCATCTTACAAGGCTTCCCGGGGGCGCTAGTGGTAAAGAACCCTCCTGCCAATGCAGGAGACATAAGAGACGCTTTTCGATCCCTAGGTCGAGAAGATCTCATGGAGGAGGGAATGGCAACCCACTCCAGTATTCTTGCCTGGAGAATCCCATGGACAGAGGAGCCTGGCGGACTACGGTCCAGAGGGTTACAGAGTCAGGTACAGCTGAAGCGACCTAGCACGCATGAACGCATCCTCTCACAGCTTTAGGTATTGCCACTGGACTTGCTTTGGTGAATGGACGGGGAGGAAAGGAGCGAGTCATTTTTGGGGAGCAGCACTTCTCTGCTAGTGGTTGATGCTGCTGGGGCAATTGTGGGAGCACGTGTGAGTACAGAGGTGCCTCTCCTGAGAGAGAAGATCCAGGAACTTGTTTTAAGATTGTGTGGCTTTGTTTTCAGCTTCTTTCACTAGTTGCCAGTTTCTCCTCAAACACTTGCTCTTAATTATCGGGTTAGACTGACCTAGAAAACTGAGGAAGACGTTGTAAAGATCTTCTTCCTGCTTCACAGAGGTCTCCAGGATGAAATGCTACCTGATGTTATCTCATGCCATTCATTCTATTCTTTCTGAGGTTCGGTCTCCTGGGTGTTTTCATTCAACGTTCTCATCTACAGGTGCCTAAATCTCTTAGGGATTTCTCAAGGTCAAGGTACCTCATTAATCTGTTGTCCAGGTCTGCAACTAGCATAATTTAGCTAGCAAAACAGTTTCAGTTTCTAAAATTACAGAAACACAGGTTATTTCATCAGAAATGGCAGGAAAATTGGTTTCTTGCTCGCATATCTAGTACATCTCTCAATCCTGTAGCTTTAGTTACCTCTGAGACAAAGTGAACCGTAGTCCCTCAAAATATTCCAAGCAACATGTTTAAAAAACTAAAAGCAATCTCAGAATTAGACTAATACAGCACAAGAGTGTTTTGTTATTATTTCCTTATATATTGATATAGTAAATGTATACACAATATTTACAACTTTATGTAAATGCAACTATCAGTATGTATATGTAAGTTTTCTCCCATCTAGTATTTCTACCATGAGATTCATCCAGGAGACTACATGCAACTCTCAATCATAAATTCACCATCACTTCATCCCATTGCATATTCCAATGAAATATGTATATATATTTATTACAGTATTGGTTAACATTTGGTGTTAGTTCAGGGTTCTTTTTCACAATTGTAGATGATGTTTATCTGAAGAGTCCTCTGCATATATTTTCAAATCAAAGATGATTCCAATGAGCCCTACAAATAGGTGCTATTGAACTCAGTCTCAAAAATCTGGTTTGGTTGTGGAAAGACACTGCAGAAGCAATTTGGTGCAGAATATTTTAGGGAGGCACACTGTGTCTGAGAGCCCTGAGTGTCTCCATAAATTATCATAGTACATGGAGATAATTTGGGATGAGGAGATAGGAAGATGACTTCAGCATTCACCACAGAACAAAATTGAACTGTATCCTTAGAACTGGAAGCAACTGAGGAAGTAGTGTTCATGCAAGGATGACTCAGCCCAGATGCAGAAATAATGAGAAGCGAAGCCCTTTCCTGAAACAGTTGAATTACAGCCTGAAGGAGGGAATAAGTGGTGAATGAGAACCCTGAAGAAGAAGGTGAAAGATACTCCCTGTGTTAGGCAGAAAGCACCAGTCAAGAAGACTCCAAGCATAAGGACAGGCAACAAGCATGAACCAAAAGCATTTAAGAATTATAAATTTTTTTTTTCTTTCAAGGGAGGAAGGTATAACATGACAGATAGTAATTGGCACTCATAACAATAACTTCTGTCTAAAGTCATTACTCCGTTCTTCAGAGCACCTTGAAATGTTTATGTGCAAAAATTGGCAGTAGGAGTTAAATAAGGCAAGTGGAAGGACAGGAATTGAAAATTTGGAAGGGAGACAGAGAATTCAAGGAGACTCAGAGCTGTCTGGAAGGAGAAAGGAGACGGGGTCATTGGAGCGTGAGAGCAGTGAGAAGTGTCTTTGGAAAACAGAACAGTAAATAAGCATTTTTAGGTTGCATGCTGTCGAGCCTTCTCTCACTCCCTATAGAATCTTCATTAAGGTCTATATTGCCCTTGTAGCTTTCATATGGATCTTTAAGACAGAACCTAAGGATTAAACAAGAACAACAAAATGGATTGTTAGGGCTTCTCTGGTGGTTCGGTAGTAGAGTCCTCCTGCCAATACAGGAGAGTAGCAGGTTCAGTCCCTGGGTCGGGAAGATCCTGGAGAAGGAAATGGCAATCCACTTCAGTATTCTTGCCTGGGAAAGAATACTGAAGAGGAGTATGGAGACAGAGGAGCCTAGCAGGCTACAGTCCATGGTGTCTCAAAAGAGTCAGACATGATTTAGCGACCGAACAATAACTGGGACTGTTAGGGTATGTGTGTGTAAGCCCATCTGCTACAATTGCACAGCAAATGAGGACGGAGGAAGAGGTACTAGGGCCCATGAAAGAGTAAACTCCTGGAATCCAGAGATTAGGGATTCCTTAGGCCATGGAATTGAAGTTTTACGGCACTCCTATCTAGATTTCCTTGGGCAGGAATGACCCAGCTAACATCTTGATATATTAAACTATGTAGAAGTGTCGGTCAATATTTTAGCTACATTAGGGGTTGCATGCATTCTTTCTCATTGTTAAAAAAACAAGCAGAAACTTGTAAAGAAGTAAAAAATGAAAGTCTCTAGTGAAACCTTCACCATCTTTTCCTCATCTCAGTATTATCCCCAGAGGTATTCGCTGCTAATTATTTGATGGATTTCCTTATGGAAGATTTTCTTTTCATTAGCATTCCTATATTCTGCAGATTTTTTCCTATCTATATAAAGTTCTATTTTTTTCTAATAGTATCATTTCACAAGAGATTACAAATGCTAAATTTCTCTATTTTCTGTATTAGGAGGTTGTCTGAGTTCTCAGAGGGATGGTGATCCTAAATTGGACTCAGGGCTCTCTCCAAGGGATGGGAAACACTCTTTCCATATTCTGAATGGAACACTTTTTGTCAGTGCCACTTAATGGAATATTGCCACAATGTAAGCCTTTACTAATAGAATGATTGGCAGCACGGGTGAAAAGAGGGAACATTTTGCCCCTTCTATTACTTGGGTAGAATCCTATTTTTAAGAGTGACTCCAGATAGAGTGGTGTGCCTCCTGATCCCTCTTGAGGCTGCGATCTATATTCTGAGAAAATGAATTAGGGAATTTCATTACCTCTACTTCCCGTTTGCAGCTAGGAATATCTTAAGGGAGAATGATTCCTTCATTGAAGTTTCAGAATTGCTTAACCAAATCATTCATCATTCTGCCAATAATTTCCTTTTTATGTATGCTTTCGCAGCATCAGAGTCTTTTCCATTGAGTCAACTCTTCACATTAGGTAACCAAAGTATTGGAGCTTAAGCTTTAGCATCAGTCCTTCAAATGAATATTCAGGGTTGATTTCCTTTAGGATTGACTGATTTGGCATCCTTGCTGCTCAAGGGACTCTCAAGAGTCCTCTCCAGCATCACAGTTTGAAAGGAAAGGATACTCCATGCATAAATTATTCTGGGTCTTGATATTCATTTGGGAAAAAAGATACATTTGAGTCCTACCTCACACTAACTGCATATGTGCTGTCACTTTAGTCATGCCCAATTCTTTGTGACCCCATGGCCTGTATCCCACCAGGCTCTTCTGACTATGGGATTCTCTAGGCAAGAAAACTGGCATGGTGGAGTGGTTGCCATTTCCTCCTCCAGGGTATCTTCTCGAAACAGGGATTGAACCCGTGTCTCTTGCACTTCCTGCCTTGTTAGGAAGGTTCTTTACCACTAGTGTCACCTGGGAAGCCCACCTCACACTGTACATGATATAAATTCCAGGTAATAAAAAGTTTAAATGTAGAAAACTTAAAAAAATATAATAATAATAACTGGCATATGTGAAAGTGTAGAGAATCATGCATAATTTGGTTGGGATATCAACAAATGCCTGTATGCAGGTCAAGAAGCAATCATTAGAACCAGACATGAAATGATGGACTGGTTCAAAATTGGGAGAGGAGTAGGTTAAGGCTGCATATTGTCACCCTGCTTGTAACTTCTATGCAGAGTTACATCATGTGAAATGCCAGACTGGACAAAGCTCAAGTTGGAATAAAGATAGCTAGGAAAAATATCAATAACCTCAGATATGTAGATGACACTACTACCCTTATGACAGAAAGCAAAGAAGAACTAAAGAGCCTCTTGATAAAAGTGAAAGAGGAGAGTGAAAAATCTGGCTTAAAACTCAACATTCAAAAAAATGAAGATCATGACATCTGCTCTCATCGCTTCAAGGCAAATAGATGCGGAAACAATGGAAACACTGACAAACTTTCTTTTCTTGGGCCCCAAAATCACTGCACACGTGGACCACCGCATTGTCTAATTCAATGAAACCATGAGCTATGCCATGTAGGACCACCCAAGACTGACGGGTCATGGTGGAGAGCCCTGACAAAAAGCGGTCTGCTGGAGAAGGGAATGGCAAAGCACGTCAGTGGTTTAATTCCTGCCTTAAGAACCCCATGAACAGTATGAAAAGGCAATAAGATAGGATGCTGAAAGATGAACTCCCCAGGTCAGTAGGTGCCCAATATGCTACTGGAGATCAGTGGAAAATAACTCCAGAAAGAATGAACAGATGGAGCCGAAGTGAAAATGATACACAGTTGTGGATGTGACTGGTAATGGAAGTAAAGTCTGATGCTGTAAAAAACATTATTGCATAGGAACCTGGAATGTGAGGTCCATGAATCGAGGTAAGTTGGAAGTGGTCAAACAGGAGATGGCAAGAGTGAACATCGACATTTTAGGATTCAGTGAACTAAAATGGACTGGAATGGTGAATTTAATTCAGATGACCAATGTATCTACTACTGTGGGCAAGAATCCCTTAGAAGAAATGAAGTAGCTCTCATAGTCAACAAAGAGTCCGAAATGAAGTACTTGGGTGCACTCTCTCTGATCTCTGTTTGTTTCTAAGTAAGTCATTCAATATCACTCTAATCCAAGTCTGTGCCCCAAACAATAATGCTGAAGAAGCTAAAGTGGAATGTTTCTATGAAGACCTATAAGACCTTCTAGAACTAACACCCAAAGACGATGTACTTTTCATCACAAGGGACTGGAATGCAAAAGTAGCAAGTCAAGAGATACCTGGAGTAACAGGCAAGTTTGGTCTTGGAGTACAAGTTGAAGCAGGGCAAAGGCTAACAGAATTTAGCCAAGAGAACACACTGGTCATAGCAAACACCCTCTTCCAAAAGCACAAGAGAAGACTCTACACATGGATCTCACCAGATGGCCAACACTGAAATCAGATTGATTATATTCTTTGCAGCCAAAGATGGAGAAGATCTATACAGTCAGCAAAAACAAGACTGGGAGCTGAATGTGGCTCAGATCTTGAATTCCTTATTGCCAAATTCAGACTAAAACTGAAGAAAGTAGGTAAAACCACTAGACCATTCAGGTATGACCTAAATCAAATCCCTTATGATTACACAGTGGAAGTGACAATAGACTCAAGAGATTCGATCTGATAGACAGAGTGCCTGAGGAACTATGGACAGAGGTTTGTGACATTGTACAGGAGGCAGTGATCAAGACCATCCCCAAGAGAAAAAATGCAAAAAGGCAAAATGGTTGTCTCAGGAAACCTTACAAATAGATGAGAAAAGAAGAGAAGTAAAAGGCAAAGGAGAAAAAGACAGATATACCCATTTGAATGCAGAGTTCCAAAAATAGCAAGGAGAGCTAAGAAAGCCTTCTCCAGCGATCAGTGCAAAGAAATAGAGGAGAACAATAGAATGGAAAGATCAGAGATGTCTTCAAGAAAATTAGAGCTACCAAGGGAACATTTCATGCAAAGATGGGCACAATAAAGGACAGAAATGGTATGGACATAACAGAAGCAGAAGATATTAAGAAGAGGTGATGAAAATACAAAGAAGAACTATACAAAAAAACTTCATGACCCAGATAACCATGATAGTGTGATCACTCATCCAGAGCCAGATATCCTGGAATGTGAAGTCAAGTGGGCCTTAGGATTCATCACTACAAACAAAACTAGTGGAGGTGATGGAATTTCACTTGAGTTATTTCAAATCCTAAAAGATGATGCCATGAAAGTGCTGCACTCAATATGCCAGCAAATTTGGAAAACTCAGCAGTGGCCAGAGCATTCTAAAATGTCACTTTTCATTCCAATCCCAAAAAAAGGCAATGCCAGGAATATTCAAAGACCACACAATTGCACTCATCTTACAAGCTAGCAAAGTGATGCTCAGAATTCTCCAAGCCAGGTTTAAACAGTATGTGAACCGTGAAGTTCCAGCTGTTCAAGCTGGATTTAGAAAAGGCAGAGGAACCAGTGATCAAATTGCCAACATTCATTGGAACATCAAAAAAGCAAAAGAATACCAGAAAAACATCTACTTCTGCTTTATTGATTATGCCAAAGCACTTGACTGTGTAAATCACAACAAACCTGTGATCTACAAGTTTGGGATCTACCATGTGTAGATTCCATCAAGAGATGGGTATACCAGATCACCTCACCTGCCTCCTGAGAAATCTGTATGCAGGTCAAGAAGCAACAGTTAGAACCGGACATGAAAAACAGACTGGTTCCAAATAGGGAAAGGAGTATGTCAAGGCTGTATATTTTCACCCTGCTTATTTAACTTATATGCAGAGTACATCATGCGAAATGCTGGGCTAGATGAAGCACAAGCTGGAATCAAGATTGCTGGGAGAAATATCAATAGCCTCTGATTCGAAGATAACACCACCCTTGTGGCATAAAGCAAAGGAGAACTAAAGAGCCTCTTAATGAAAGTGAAAGAGGATACTGATAAGCTGGCTTAAAACTCAACATTTAATAAGTGAAGATCATAGATCATAGCGTCTGCCCCCATCACTTCATAGCAAATAGATGGGAAACAATGGAAATAGTGACAGACTTTATTTTTTGAGTTCCAAAATCACTGCAGATGGTGACTGCAGCCATGAAATTAAAAGACATTGCTCCTTGGAAGAAAAAATGTGACCAACCTAGAGAGCATGTCAGAAAGCAGAGACATTACCTTACTGACAAAGGTCCATCTAGTCAAAGCTATGGTTTTTTTCCAATAGTGAGTTTGGATGTGAGAGCTGGACTATAAAGAAAGCTAAGTGTCAAAACATTGATGCTTTTGGACTGTGGTGTTGGAGAAAACTCTTGAGAGTCCATTGGACTGCAAGGAGATCCAACTTGTCAATCCTAAAGGAAATCAGTCCTGAATATTCATTGGAAGGACTGATGCTGAAGCTGAAACTCCAATACTTTGGCTACCTGATGCGAAGAGCCAATTCATTGGAAGAGACCCTGATACTGGGAAAGATTGAAGGCAGAAGGATACGGTGATGACAGAGGATGAGGTGTTTGGATGGCATACCAATTCAATGAAAATGAGTTTGAGCAAATTCCAGGAGATAGTGAAGGACAGGGTAGCCTGGCATGCTGTAATCCATGGGTCGCAAAGAGTCAGACACTACTGAGTGACTGAACAACAACAATTAATGACACAATCTAACTCTTGTTAAAAAAAAATGGGTATTATCTATTAAGATATTCAATATACAATTCTGTAGAAAGATTTTACTCCTAAAAATCCTACAAAACTAAAATGCAAATTGCAAAGATTTATACATAGAAACATTTATAACAGCCTGATTTGCTACAGAAAGCAAACCAACCTATGGAAGTGACCATAGGTATTATGGAATAAATTATGGAATGTCCCATAATGAGTTATACGGCAGCAGCATTGTTAAAGAAGAGACATATCTTGCTATGTCAGTGGAGGAATCAGTGGAGAAATAACTTCAGAAAGAATAAATAGACAGAGCCTAAGCAAAAACAATACCCAGTTGTGGATGTGTCTGGTGATGGAAGTAAAGTCCAATGCTATAAAGAATAGTATTGCACAGGAACCTGGAATGTTAGGTCCATGAATCAAGGCAAATTGGAAGTGGTCAAACAGGAGATGTCAAGAGTGAACATTGACGTTTTAGGAATCAGCAAACTAAAATGGACTGGCATGGGTGAATTTAACTCAGATGACCATTATATTTACTACTGTGGGCAAGAATCCCTTAGAAGAAAAGGAGTAGCTATCATAGGCAACAAAATAATCCAAACTGCAGTACTTGGATGCAATCTCTAGAATGATAGGATGATCTCTGTTTGTTTCCAAGGCAAGCCATTCATTATCACAGTAACCCAAATCTATGCCCTGACCAGTAATGCTGAAGAAGCAGAAGTTGAACGGTTCTATGAAGACCTACAAGACCCAAAGAAGATGTCCTTTTCATCACAAGGGACTGGAATGCAAAAGTAGCAGGTCAAGAGATACCTGGAGTAACAGGCAAATTTGGCCTTGGAGTACAGAATGAAGCAGGGCAAAGGCTAATAGAGTTGCCAAGAGAATACACTGGTCATAGCAAACACCCTCTTCCAAAAGCACAAGAGAAGACTCTACATGGACATCACCAGATGGAAGATACTGAAATCAGATTTTCTTTGCAGCCAAAGATGGAAATTTTCTATAAAGTCAGCAAAAACAAGACTGGGAACTGACTGTGGCTCAGATCTTGAATTCCTTATTGCCAAATTAAGACTTAAATTGAAGAAAGTAGGGAAAACTACTAGACCATTCAGGTCAAATCTCTTACAGTTTTACAGTGGGAGTGACAAATGGATTCAAGGGATTAGATCTGATAGACAGAGTGCCTGAGGAACTATGGATGGAGGTTCATGACATTGTATAGGAGGCAGTGATCAAAACCATCCCCAAGAGAAAAAATGCAAGAAGGCAAAATGGTTGTCTGAGGAAGCCTTACAAATAGCTGAGAAAAGAAGAGAAGCAAAAAGCAAAAGAGAAAAGGAAAGATATACCCATTTGAATGCAGAGTTCCAAAGAAGAGCAAGGAGAGTTAAGAAACCCTTCTTCAGTGATCAAAGCAAAGAAATAGAGAAAAACAACAGAATGGGAAAGACTAGAGATGTCTTCAAGAAAATTAGAGATACCAAGGGAACATTTCATGCAAAGATGGGCACAATAAAGGACAGAAATGGTACGGACATAACAGAAGCAGAAGACATTAAGAAGAGGTGGCAACAATATAAGAAGAACTATACAAAAAATATCTTCATGACCCAGATAATCATTATGGTGTGATCAGTCACCTAGAGCCAGACATCCTGGAATGCAAAGTCAAGTGGGCCTGAGGAAGCATCACTACGAATATAGCTAGTGGAGGTGATGAAATTCCACTTGGGTTATTTCAGATTCTAAAAGATGATGCCATGAAAGTGCTGCACTCAATATGACAGCAAATCTGGAAAACTGAGCAGTGACCACAGGACTGGAAAAGGTCAGTTTTCATTCCAATCCCAAAGAAAGGCAATGCCAAAGAATGTTCAAACTACCGCACAATTACACTCATCTCACATGCCAGCAAAATGATGCTCAAAATTCTCCAAGTCAGCTTTCAACAGTACGTGTACTTCCAGATGTTCAAGCTGGTTTTAGAAAAGGCAGAGGAACCAGAGATCAAATTGCTAACATCCGTTAGATCATAGTAAAAGCAAGATGGTTCTAGAAAAACATCTACTTCTGCCTTATTGACTACGCGAAAGCCCTTGACTGTGTGGATCACAAGAAACTGTGGAAAATTCTTCAAGAGATGGGAATACCAGACCACCTGACCTGCCTCCTGAGAAATCTGTATGCAGGTCAAGAAGGAATAGTTAGAACTGGACGTGGAACAACAGACTGGTTTCATATCGGGGAAGGAGTATGTCAAGGCTGTATATTGTCACCCTGCTTATTTAACTTATAAGCAGAGTACATCATGAGAAACACTGGGCTGGATGAAGCACAAGCTGGAATCAAGATTGCCAGGAGAAATACCAATAACCTCAGATATACAGATGACACCACACTTATGGCAGAACACGAAGAAGAGCTAAAGAGCCTCTTGATGAAAGTGAAAGAGGAGAGTGAAAAAATTGGCTTAAAACTCAACATTCAAAAAACTAAGATCATGGCAGTAGGTCCCACCACTTCATGGTAAATAGATGAGGAAACATTGGAAAGTGTGGCAGACTTTATTTTGGGAGGGGGGGGGCTCCAAAATCACTGAAGATTGTGACTTCAGCCATGAAATTAAAAGACACGTGCTCTTTGAAAGAAAAGTTATGATCAACCTAGAGAGCATATTTACAAGGAGAGACATTTCTTTACCAACAAAGGTCTGTCTAGTCAAGCTATGGTTTTTCCAGTAGTGATGTATGGATGTGAGGATTAGAGAATAAAGAATGCTGAGAGCCAAAGAATTGATGCTTTTGACCTGTGGTGTTGGAGAAGACTCTTGAGAGTTCCTTGGACTGCAAGGAGATCCAACCAGTCCATCCTAAAGGAAATCAGTCCTGAGTGTTCATTGGAAGGTCTGATGCTGAAGCAGAAACTACAATCATTTGGCCATCTGATGCAAAGAACCAATTCATTAGAAAATACCCTGATGCTGGGAAAGATTGAATGGGGGAAGAGAAGGGGACAACAGAGGATGAGATGGTTGGATGGCATCACCGACTCAATGGACATGAGTTTGAGTAAACTCCAGGAGTTGGTAATAGATAGGGAGACATGGCATGCAGTCCACGGGTCGCAAAGAGGCAGAAAGGACTGAGCAACTGAAGTAAACTGAGACATATCCCTATGCAACAAGCTTGATAATTACACATGACTTAGTCCATTTAATGTATTTAGGAATGTAAAATGGTGAGACTTCTCACATACACTAAAATTTTGAAAGCTATCCAACATTGATCATCCTTGAGGAGGGGGAGATTGGTGAGAAGGGAATGAAGCTTGATAACATTTTATACTGTAATGCTGGGATTTATTTCAATGAACATGACTGTTTTCATAATTTTAAAAGCAATAAAATTTGAAAAATAGAAACAGCCACTTTCAAAGCAATGTAAATATTTTTTCTGCTTCTATTGAAGCAGAACAATTCTTTCTCTGGAGGTTCTTAGCTATAGATTCACTACAAGTGTTTAAGATTCTATGGGACTTTTTTCTGGGAGGATAAACACATCAGTCCAGTGCAGGTAGTAGCTATTGTTCAGAACACTGTTGCCAAGTCTGCTCAAATAATTTAGGGTCTCCATCTCAACCACACATTCATTAAGCTGGGGCAACAAATGTGCCTGTGCTTTCATAGGTTAAACTACATCATTCCTTAAAAATATATGTATTTGTCATGATTTTTGTATATGTAAACAATCAGAAGCAATACATTTTCCTTGTTTTGTTTCACTTTATCTGAACTCCATTTTAACCCACATCTGGGTTTATGAAACAAAAAGTTTTGGTATAAGCAGGAGAGATGAACCTAGATCTATGAAACATATGTTGGCTATGTGTGTGTATGTGTTAGTCGCTCAGCTATGTCCGAATGTGCAACCCCATGGACTGTAGTCTGCCAGGCTCCTCTGTCCATGGAATTCTCCAGGCAAGAACACTGAGATGGGTAGTGATTCCCTTCTCCAGGAGATCTTCCCAACCCAGGGACCAAACTTGAGTCTCCTGCATTGCAGGTGGATTCTTTACCATCTGAGTCACCATAAAAGCCCTATATTGGCTATAAAATAAGTAAATAGTCATTGTTGGAAGAATTACACATTTAGATATCTTCTTGTAAAGCAATAGTCAACTGCATTATAGAACAAACTCAAGAAAAGTAAACTTACAGGTAGAGAAAAACTGAATTTTGTTTTGACTTTGAGAAATCTGACAGTTAAACCTGACAATGAACACAGAACAGATCAGAGTATTTCTGAAATAAGGAGGCTGATTTGCCCAATTCACTTTAAGTCATTTACATGTATTTGTCTAAGGCTTCTGGCTGACTCTTAAGAAAAGCTGCTTATATTCCAAAATGTGAAAGACAAGGAAAAAATAATCTATACTTTCAGCTAAATAAGAAATGCAAATAACTTTACTTCAAAATTATATTAACAATTTCAGTGGTGCTCAAGTCATTAAAATCATGTTATGAAAAGCAATATGTACCGCTGATAATAAAGCTGCTTATTTGCCAATGACCCAAAGTAAGTTAACTGAATGTTTACACTGAAGAAAACTTAATAAACTTTGTGATGCTAAACAAGCAAATGATAGAAAATAATGTTAAAAAAAAAGAAAATAATGTGAAAAAATCATGTTGTTATTAGTTAGAAAATTAAACACTTGTGTCTGTTTACTGTAATGTTTTCTAGCAACATCTCCCCCAGAATATACTGATATTAAAATGATCATGGTTTGAGGCAACAATGACATCTTAGGCTACGTCCTTTTCTTTGCATGTCAACCATGAAATTAAAAGACACTTACTCCTTGGAAGGAAAGTTATGACCAACCTAGACAGCATATTAAAAAGCAGAGACATTACTTTGCCAACAAAGATCTGTCTAGTAAAGGTTATGGTTTTTCCAGTGGTCATGGATGGATGTGAGAGTTGGACTGCAAAGAAAGCTGAGCACCGAAAAATTGATGCTTTTGAACTGTGGTGTTGGAGAAGACTCTTGAGAGTCCCTTGGACTGCAAGGTGATCCAACCAGTCCATCCTAAAGGAGCTCAGTCCTGTGTGTTCATTGGAAGGACTGATGCTGAAGCTGAAACTCCAGTACTTTGGCCGCCTCATGTGAAGAGTTAACTCATTCGAAAAGACCCTGATGCTGAGAGGGATTGGGGTCAGGAGGAGAAGGGGATGACAGAGGATGAGATGATTGGATGGCATCATCGACTCGATGGACATGGGTTTGAGTAAACTCCGGGAGTTGGTGATGGACAGGGAGGCCTGGCGTGCTGCGATTCGTGGGGTCGCAAAGATTCGGACACGACTGAGCGACTGAACTGAACTGAACTGAACTGAAACTCTTCTTTGATGCTGATTTTACTGAAACTTAAAACTTTACTATTGACTCCCATTCACATACTTCCAAAAATGTTCGGTCCCTTCCAATTTCAGCTCTGTATTATAATTCTGTGTGTATATAAATAGGATGTCTTTCTAATCTTTATATTCCCCCAATTTATAGCCCAATACATTGACCAGAATGCCTCATCAATAAGTGTTTTATGAACAAATGACTGACAACTAGTGTGTAGGTTCACTCAAGATGTTCCATCATCTTAATTGCTGCTAAGTCGCTTCAGTCATGTCTGACTCTGTGCCACCCCATAGATGGCAGCCCACCAGGCTCCGTCGTCCCTGGGATTCTCAAGGCAAGAACACTGGAGTGGGTTGCCATTTCCTTCTCCAGTGCATGAAAGTGAAAAGTGAAGTCGCTCAGTCATGTCCCACTCGTAGCGACCTCATGGACTGCAGCCCACCAGGCTCCTCTGCCCATGGGATTTTCCAGGCAAGAGTACTGGAGTGGGTTGCCATTGCCTTCTCCAGTCATCTTAACTATAACATGATAATGCACTTTTTATTTTTCAGTACCCAGCAATTAAATGTTTTTGGCTCCATAGAAACCTAAGCTTTTGGTTACTATGACATGTTAGTGAAAATAAAAGTGTTACATCTCTTCCTCTAAGAAGGCAGTAAATTTTGCCTCGATTCAGTTATAGACTCTTTAACTTGATCTTTAAAAAATGTACTTTTTGAGAGTCTATGGAGTTGTACTAACACATATGAAGCTAACCTCAGAATTTTTTTTTTTGTCATTGCTGTTTATTTTTTCCTCAAAAAGCTTTTATGGGGTAGAGGGGGTGCCGGACTTCCCCAGTGGTCCAGTGGTTATGACTTTGCCATTCAGTGCAGGGGTGTTGGTTTGATATCTGGTCGGGGAGCTAAGATCTCACATCTTCAGGGACCAAAAATCCCAAAAAACATAAAACATAAACAATATTGTAACAAATTCAAGACTTAAAAAATGATACACATTAAAAAAAAGTTTTTATGGACATTTAAGGGAAATCAGTGTCCAACTATCTAATGCTCTTTTCTTTTCTAATATTACATTATGAAAATTTTCCAGCTACCAGAAATTATACTAACTATTTTGGTTAAATGACAATTTTTAGGCAAATTTAATTCCCTTTTAAATGTTCCCTATTTGAACATTGTCAAGTGCTAATGCTAAAGCACAAAGCTAACCATTTCAAAGGCAGTTATTAATTTTCCATAATTCTAAATTATTATATTCAGGGTACTATTTACTTCCTGATTCTCCAAAATGTGATTTCTCCACATTTCTTGGATGTTTAATAAAGGAATATGAAATATGCATTTATATCATTTATATCTGACAATTATGTAGCAAAAGATTTCCTAATTATAAATTCAAAATAAAGACAGACAAAAATTTCTCCTGTATCTCTATAATGATTTCACATGCAAAACATTGATGAGAATCAACAAGTTATTCTCAACACAATAATCAGAACAGATTACCACTGGAAGAATACAATTTATCATCATGAAAGTGGATGCTATATCTTCCCCCTAGAGAGAAATCATGATTTAATGTTTACATTTTAGTTCTTGCTAAATCATCATCCTCGTTTAAGAGAAATGGCAATATTCTTGTTCTTACCCTCACATCCCCTGACTCTTCTTCCTTTTGAGGCATCTTGGTCAAATCTTTTCTTCTGAAATAGAAAGATGAAAGAGCTCTCATTAGCTCTTATGACAGATTACGTTGGATCTTCCCTCTGATAATAAACAGTTAACTCAAAGAATAGATCAAATAGAGGGAATTTTAGGTACCATTCCACAAGTTTCTAAAACATAGATATGTGCATAAGAGAATAGGTCCTTTTCAGGAAAGATTATGTCAAAACCATGAACTTGTGACTAGGAAAAGATAATATTGAACAATTATTATTTATCAGCATATCCATATGCACTTGCTAAGATTTAGCATGTGGTGGTGGTGGTGGTGGTTTAGTTGCTCAGTCGTGTCTGACTCTTGCGACCCTTTCAACTGTAGCTTGCCATGCTCCTCTGTCCATGGGATTCTCCAGGCACAAATCCTGGAGTGGGTTGCCTTTTTCTTCTCCAGGGGATCTTCCCCACTCAGGAATTGAAGCTGGGTCTCCTGCAATGCAGGCAGATTCTTTACTGACTGAGCTATGAGGGAAACCCAATGTGCATGTACCTACTACTCAATAACATCAACAAACATCTTCTGAGAACTTATCACACAAGACACCTGTAAAAAGAAATAAAGATCTAATTTCTATTCTCAGAAAGCTCACAACTTAAAGAGGAAAATAAACAAAAGTAGATTAAAGTGCAAAATTGTATGTCATAACTGCAAGTCAACTTATTGCACTGATAAGGACTAGTGGGCAATAATAATAGCAAATATATATCTAATGTTTGTTATGTACCAGGAATCTACTCACAATAAAGGACATTACTACTACTATACTGTCCATCTTACAAATGATAAAAGTGAGGCAAAGAGGTCAGTAATTATTCCAAAGCTCCAGAGCTAGTGTGCCACAGAGCTGGGATTGGCGGTGGAGCTATGGACAGAAAGAAGACTAAAGCCACTTGGTAATAGTGTTTTGATTCGATACTCTGGTTATGAAGACAACAAAAGGGTCATACAAAGCACTCTACTCTAAATGGTAAGTCTATTTCTCACAGAGGTATACATTAGCAATCTGAAAATTATTTCATATGTGTACTGGAACTCAACACATAAGTAAGTATATTGTCAATGTTGAGAGTTCCTCACTGTCGGAGAATACCACTCAGCAATGTAAGATTATAGATATGCACAAGGGGCTTGTTAGAATGCATCCTGTGAGAGTGGCTTTGAATTGGAATATTTGTAAGAATTGGGCTTCTCTGGTGGCTCAGATGGTGAAGAATCTGCCTGCAATGCAGGAGATCTGAGTTCAATCCCAGGGTCAGGAAAATCCCCTGGAGAAGGGAATTGCTACCCACTCCAGTATTCTTGCCTGGAGAATTCCATCAACAGAGGAGCCTGGCGGGATACCATAAGAATTCATCTTATTTTAAGGTATATTTTAATGCATATTGTATGTGCTGTGTGCTCAGTGGTGTCTGACTCTTTGCGACCCTCTGGACTGTAGCCAGCCAGGCCCTTCTGTCCATGGAATTTTCTAGGCAAGATACTGGAGTGGGTTACCATTTCCTGCTCCAAGGCATCTTCCCAACCCAGGAGTCAAATCCGCATCTCTTATATCTTCTGCAATGGCAGGTGGATTTTTTACCACTGTGCCAACTGATGATCAAGATTAACATCACCAGTCATCAGACATATCGATAGCATTCAATTCTGATACAATACACTAAAAAAGGCCCAGCTCTTCTGTGGTTTTCTTCCTCAAAATTCATATTCTCAGTCTAATCATTATGAAACATCGAATGAACCCCACTGAGAGACATTCCCTGAAACACCTGACCACTACTCTTCAAAAGTGTCAAGGTCATAAAAGTCAAGAAAAGATTAAGAAACTATCGTAGGTTGGAGGAAACTATGGCGACGTGACAACTAATACAATGCACCATCCTGAGGTGAGTTCTGGAACACAAGAAGGACATTAGTATAAAAACTAGGGACTTTTGAACAAAGTCTGTAGTTTCATTAGTCGCACTGTACTGAGATTTAATTGCTAGTTTTGATTATTTTACCACTGTTATGTAAGATGGTAACACTAGGGAAATTAGAGTGAAGAGTAAATAAAAACTCTTAATACTGTTTCAATTCTTCTGTAGGCCTAACATTTTTTTGCAAGAGTTAAAATGAAATCCAGTGACAAATACAAAATGTGCTCACACAAATATCCACAGCAGCAACACTCTTAATTGTATTTAAAAAAAACAAACAAACAAAACAAAACTAGAAACAACCCTAACATCCATGAACAGTTGAGTAAATAAATATGTCGTGACATTTATACAATGGAATATTACTCACCTTTGGGAAAAAAAACAATAGCATGGATCATTGTCAAAAAAATTATGCTAAGCAAATGAGACACATCAAAAAGTAACTACTGAATAATTCTATTGCTATGAAATCTATGAAATTTTAGAATTAAAAAAAAAAACCCTAATCTATGATGATAGCACATAAGTCATTGACTGGAGTTTGTGGTGGTAGAAATAAAATGCTGACTGAAAAGAGAGATAATGTAATTTTGGTGGATGATGAAAATACAATTTGATCAAGGTGAGTTCCATGGATAATTTCATTGTTCAAAACTTATCAAACCTTGCACTTAAAATGGGTTCATTTTATTGTATGTGAATAATATCTTGGGCTTACCAGGTGGCGCACGGGTAAAGAATCTGCCTGCCAATGCAGGAGATGCAGGAGAGGAGGGTTCAATCCCTGGGTCAGGAAGAACCAGCCACTCCAGTATTCTTGCCTGGGAAATTCCATGGACAGAGGATCCTGGTGGGCTACAGTTCATGGGGGTCACAAACAGTCAGGCATGACTGGGCATGCACACATAAATTGTATCTCAATAAAATTAATTGAAAACTAAGAAAAAATAATCACCAAAAAATTTAATTTACATGCTTTGCTAATTCCGCATGGTGGCATAACCTGGCCATGATTTCTGGTGTATGAATGGATTTCGGTGCCCACCTCTTCATATTTGGCATTGCCCCAGAACTATTTTCTGTGGAAACATCCTCTGCCAGCCCTGTGCTGAGATAGAAGAGCAGTCTCTCCAGACAGCTGCTCTGATTGGCTTCTGCAGTTGCACTGAAAACTGATTCTTCTCCTCAATCTGGCACATTATCAAAGCCTATGGATCCGTCCTGAGTTAGCAATATAAAGTATTGCCTTTCGGGTCTCACCAAAAATTGAGCCCTGGAGCACCATGTTGCTAATTCTCATTAAAATTGTGATCGTTTTTTAATTTTTGGATCTTTGGATCTTTGTTGCCGCGCACCGGCTTTCTCTAGTTCCGGTGAGCAGGGGCTGCTTTCTAGTTGCGATGCGCAGTTTTTCCTCGTGGTGGCTTCTCTGAGCACATCCTCTAGGCTCCAGGGCTCAGCAGTTGTGGACCACGGGCTTAGTTGCTCCTTGGCATGTGGAATCTTCCTGGACTAGAGATCGAACCCTGTTCTCTGCATTGGCAGCTGGATTCTTAACCGCTGGCCTGTCAGGGAAGTTCCTAGATTTTCTTTGAATATATCGTACGTTGGCATGACTATCAGCTTGAGTTGAGAAAACTATTAGGGAAAATATAAAACTCAATACTGTATCTACTAATTTATTCAACTTTTAAAAATTTGATTTATGACGTGCTAACATGGAAGAATCTGTGGGAAATCCAAGTGGCTATGTAATGTAGCCAATGGAGTTTCTAAGTCTCAGGTGGTGCATTGTTTTAATTGAGAGATGGTAGCCAATATATTGAACAACCTGTGAGTTGTTGAACAACCTGTGAATAACAATCAACTCACAGACACTGGTCCACCCGGAGGGACACCTCTGGAGGGCTGGAGCAGTTACGAGGTATCCTTGCTTTGCCAGATTTCATCCCTGGTTGCTGGATGTTGTGGACAAGCAAGGAATACAGAGGGATGGAGAAAAGGCATTCAAGGCAATGGCCATTTTACCAATCAGTAAGGAAGTACTTCAGCATTTTAATAACCAGGATGGCCATGCTAATAATGCTTACTCACCGAATAGCAATCCTGAATGGAGTTGAACACATTTATTAGTATACCAGCTAATAGCTTGTTTATGAAGACCACTGGGAGAAATTTCTTTCAGAATGATATAAAGCTATATAGTTCTTAAGCATCTAGCTTTTTAAAAATGTATCCCAAGGACATTCTGAATCTCAAAAATCTCTTTTTCTCTCTGGCTACTTGGAAGCATAGAACTGTATTTGCAGCCAAATTTAACTATGCTATTAAATATTTTAAAAGAAGATACCTTGTATTTCTGCATTTGGCTGTGCTTTAGTTTTGTTCTAATTTCTTATCTTTTGAGTGCTTCTTCTTGTAAACCTATTTGTATAATATTCTCTACATTTCTTAGGGAAATTTTTAACTTTAATATATTTTCAGTTAAATACACATATTATACACACAAAAGGGATGGGTTAACTTTACCTGAGTTGGCGAAAAGAATGATATCTGAGCTGGGAATTAAAAGACAAAGGTGTTTACTTGGTAGACACGGGAACAAGGACATTCCAGAGAGAAGTCACTGTATGTTTAAAGGCATAAATTTGTAACAGCATCACATGCTGTTGAACTTCAAGTACTTCATTTTTAATTAGAACAAGTGGATGGAGTGAGAAGAGGTTTGCAGAGGCCAACTCACAAAATGAAAACAATGAGCATGACTCCTGCACCTACTGGCTATGTGCACATGGGCAAGTTATTTATCCACTCTGTCTAAGTTTCCCCATCTGTAAAATGGGGATAAAAATAGTACCTACATCGTGGATGATTTTAAGGATTAAATGAGTTAATGCTGGAATTCACCTAAAACGGTATTTGACTGATATGCATACATACATATATATATGTATGTGTGTGTGTGTGTGTGTGTGTGTGTGTAAGAGTTTGCCCTTTTTGTTACATATGATCTATTAGGGTAGGTCTGATGAGACGCAAACTTAACCCCTCCTATGCTGAGATGAAAACTTAATTCCTCTAACTCCAAACTCAATGCTCTTTCCATCCCACCACTGACTTATTAGGAACCCAAAGAGAGGTGAAAGGAAAGGACCATAACAAAAGAGAGACAGTAACCACTCCAGCATTCTTGCCTGGGAAATCCCGGGGACAAAGGAGCCTGGCAGGCTACAGTCCATGGAGTCGCAAAGAGTCAGACACGACTTAGTGATTATACAACAACAACAAAATCTCAAACACTACTTTCATCCCTTTGTGATTTTCCTGAGGGCTAGTGCATGCCTAGGGAGTCTGTGGCTTTCAATATTTAATAAAGCTTCATGCGGCCCCTGCATATCTAAGAGAAAGGAATATCTCAATCTATCATGTAAAACACTGTTTCTCAAGATGAGACTAACTTATGTATTTGAAACATTTAATAAGAATATTGTGGTTCTTCTTATTGCCTAGAGTAAAATTCAAATTTTCAAATGGTTTTAGGTTCTAATCATAGTAAGGTAGTTCTAATTCTAGACAACAGCAGCATTCTCTGTTCCCTCTTAGGGAGACCTGGCATCACAAGCTGGTTAGATTGCTCCTTATCTGATTGGAGCTTTGTCAGGAATTCTCATCTCTTACACCTGTCTGTAAGGTGTCAGAGGCAATGCCACTTCAGATCATTGATTCATGGCCCTGGAATGAAACTAACAATTGGGAATGAAACTAGAGCCTTATTGATAACAATGGCATCGTAGGCTCCTGAACCGGAGCTGTGGCTTCACGCTGATAACAAGTCGTGGCTAGAACATTTTCCCTGCAATTAAATTCCTGAGACACTTCTTTCTTGAATCAGATCAAAACTCACATTTCTGAACTTCCTCCAGCCTCACCTGTGAGTATAATATATTAAACACATTACAGCTGCAACCTGGTGCAGGGTGAAAATGGGGGGGGGGGGAGGGTAGAAGGGAAATTTGAGAGGGAGAGGACATATGTTATGGTAATAACATTGTAAAGCAATTATTCTCCAATTGAATAAATAAGTAAAAGAAGATACTGTATAAAAGGAAAAATAAAAACATTAAAGCTAGATATTCCAAAGTGTTGCAACTACTATAGGGTGTGTTTTTAAAAAGTAAAACATCAATTATCTTGTTCTATTGTGAAGACAAAGCAACTACAGAATAAATCAAAATATATGGACCTAACCATTGCCCTTAAGAAAGAGAACCATTCTGCTGTTAATAAAAAAAAAGCATTTGGCAGAGAAGACTACTAATCCTTCTTCGATCTCCAGACATAGTCATTTAACAAATGCAGCCATAAACAATCTAACGCCATCCCTTTTGTGTGTGCTTGTTTGTTTCAAAATCTGGGCAGGACTCTTCACTGCTCTGTATTCCTCTTCTTTATACACCATGAAGATGATAAAAAAAAAATGTATTGCTATCTGAAACTAATTAACTTTTAATTGATCTGAATGGTGATAAAATGCTCTATAATAATGACAAGTACAATATAAATTATGGACAAAAAGCAGTCATCTGGCAGACTAAATTACTGTGGAAGCATTTATGATCTTGCTCAAACATTCTGCAAAAGTGTAAATCAATATGAAGGGTGCTAGACGATAGAATGGGTGGAGATGGTTTTCATTCAGAATAAGTGAGAGCCACAAGAGTCTAGGCAGATGGTTCAAAGGTCAAAGTGCTTTCATAGGTGCTCACATACACATGAATTAGCATCCTTACATTTAGCGTCTACCCATTCAATTCTACTCACCTGAAACTGCTCCTCTGCATACTTTGTCAGATTCATAAGTCTACAAGCCACTGAGTGTGAGAGAGTTTTGGGGTTCATAGACCCTGATAACTATGACAATTATACCAATATTGAATTAAACTTTATAGCAAATGTCACATTAAAAGTGGTAAGCACACATTGTTATGGAAACATAAATAATGCACAGTGTCTGCCATTAGTAAGTATTTAAGAGAAATGTATGTATTCAGTGAATGAAAAGTTCTGGACAAGGATTCATGGAATATGGACTTAGGTGTTTACAGCTTAGGCATGGTAACTACATATTCAAATCATTATATAAATCAATGGAAATATGCATGCAAAAAGAGAGTCATTTCTATGAAAACTAAGTTGAATGATTTGGAAAGACCACATAGATGTAAATCCATCAAAAATCTTTATCAATTCAGGTATATCCAGGTAACTGAAAATTTAAAGGGAAAAATCATAAAGTAGGTCAAAGAAATTTGTACTCTAATGCTTTCACAAGTATCTTTAAATTTTCCTTTAAGGTGAAGAGCAAGAGGACTCAGCCATACATATACACATACAGGTATCCATTCTCCCCCAGACTACCCTCCCATATGATGAATTTTAGATGTGCATTAGGCAAGATGATGAAATTCAAAGCACAGAATCCAGAATAAAGAAAAAGACCTGGCATAATATAAGCATATGGAGAAATTGAAATTAATTTTAGAGCTACTTAAAGAAAAATAAAGCTAATATGTATTATTTTTAAGCTTCCTCAATGAAATAAGTTTTTTCAACTACCCAACCAATCATTGAATCTGATGTCAGAAATCAGGACTTTGTCTCAAATATACATGAAAGAACTTTACAAATCTTTAAGCTTTATAGAAATTTTATGTTCACCCTTGTGTGTTTTTTTACCAATAATCTACAAAGTCAATAAATAGATTCCCCTGAGCACTAATAAACTGACAGGCATGTGCTTGGTTATGAAGCCAAAAGGATGCATACTGAGACTTGAAAGGAGAGAATGCAAAATGCCAACAATCATAAATAGGAAGTGGAATCGAAAGAGCCTTCCTTAACCTCAAACTCAGAGGCTTTATCAGGAATAACTAACTAGCTAACTAACTCTTCTCTCACTCTCTCTCCACTCACTCTGTGTGTATGTGTGTGTATAGTATTTAGATATATGATATGTATATCATGATTCTGTACACCTATACCATATATAAGACCCCTGTGGCTCAGATGGTAAAAAATTCTCTTGCAGTGCAGGAGACCGAGGTTCAGTCCTAGAGTTGGCAAGATCCCCTGGAATAGGAAATGAGAATCCACTCCAGTATTATTGCCTGAAGAATTAAATGGACAAAGGAGCCTGCTGGCCTACAGTCCATGAGGTTGCAAAGAGTCGGACATGACTAAGCAATTAACATTTTACCATATATACTTGTGAACCCATGGTACCTACAAAACATATACATGCCTATAAATACACAGTCACATCTGTCTACAAAACACTGAACACTCCACTTCCCCTTAATCTTATTCTTATAAACTCAATTTCCAGCCAATAATGTGATGTTTCAGAACCAAAATTACTTGAAAAAGAACTTCACACCTAGTTTGAGCCTTCTTAGATTTTTTTTCCTGTGGCACTGTGTTCTCAAACTTTACTCCTGAGATTTAAAAAGCCTTGTTGCTGATCTTAAATCATAGAACTTAACACATAAACAATATGACCTACATTTTACAAACACTTTGAGTCTATTCATTAATCTATATAATATCCTTGCAAAGTGAATAATTATAATTTTCACAGTTTTTTTTTTCCCCATTACAAAACTGAGACTTGGTTAGATAAGTTAACTGATAAAAAAGGACATTTATGAAACTTAATTCAATACTTAATTAAACTTAATTCAACACCAGATGGTCAATACTGAAATCAGATTGATTATATTCTTTGCAGCCAAAGATGGAGAAGCTCTATACAGTCAGCAAAAACAAGTCCGGGAGCTGACTGTGGCTCAGATCATGAACTCCTTATTGCCAAATTCAGACTTAAACTGAGGAAAGTAGGGAAAACCACTAGACCATTCAGGTATGAACCTAAATCAAATCCCTTACGATTATACAGTGGAAGTGAGAAATAGATTCAAGGGATTACATCTGATTGTCTATCAATCAACCTGAAGAACTATGGATGGAGGTTCGTGACATTGTACAGGCGGCAGTGATCAAGATCATCCCCAAGAAAGAGAAATGCAAAAAGGCAAAATTGTTGTCTGATGAGGCCTTACAGATAACTGAGAAAAGAAGAGAAGTGAAAGGCAAAGGAGAAAAAGAAAGATACTCCTATTTGAATGCAGAGTTCCAAAGAATAGGAAGGAGAGATAAGAAAGCCTTCCTCAGTGATCAATACAAAGAAATAGAGGAAAACAATACAATGGGAAGACTAGAGATTTCTTCAAGAAAACTGAGATACCAAGGGAATATTTCATGCAAAGATGAACACTTGGTATGGACCTAACCAAAGCAGAAAATATTAAGAAGAGGTGGCAAGAATACACAGAAGAACTGTACAAAACAGACCGTCATGACCCATATAACCACGATGGTGTGATCACTCACCTAGAGCCAGACATCCTGGAATGTGAAGTCAAGTGGGCCTTAGGAACAATCACTATGAACAAAACTAGTGGAGGTGATGGAATTCCAGTTGAGCTATTTCAAATCTTAAAAGATGATGCTGTGAAAGTGCTGCACTCAATATGCCAGCAAATTTGGAAAACTCAACAGTGGCCACAGGAATGGAAAAGTTCAGTTTTCATTTCAATCCAAAGAAAGGCAATGCCAAAGAATGATCAAACTACTGCACAAATGCACTCATCTCACACGCTAGCAAAGTGATGCTCAAAATTCTCCAAGCGAGGATTCAACAGTACGTGAACTGTGTACTTCCAGATGTTCAAGTTGGATTTAGAAAAGGCAGAGGAACCAGAGATCAAATTGCCAACATCCGCTGGATCATCAAAAAAGCAAGAGAGTTCCAGAAAAACATCTATTTCTGCTTTATTGATTATGCCAAAGCCTTTGACTGTGTGGATCACAAAAAAACCGTGGAGAATTCTTCTAGACATGGGAATACCAGACCATGTTACCTGCTTCCTGAGAAATCTGTACGCAGGTCAAGAAGGAATAGTTATAACTGGACATGGAACAACAGAATGGTTTCAAATAGTGAAAGGAATATGTCAAGGCTGTATATTGTCACCCTGCTTATTTAACATATATGCAGAGTATATCATGTGAAATTCTGGACTGGATGAAGCACAAGCTGGAATCAAGATTGCCTGGAGAAATACCAATAACCTCAGATATGCAGATGACACCACCCTTTTGGCAGAAAGTTAAGAGGAACTAAAGAGCCTCTTGATGAGAGTGCAAAAGTTGGCTTAAAACTCAAGATTCAGGAAACTAAGATCATGGCATCTGGTTCCATCACTTGATGGCAAATAGATGTGGAAACAATGGAAACAGTGAGAGACTTAATTTTGGGGTGCTCTAAAATCACTCAAGATGGTGATTGCTGCCATAAAAATAAAAGACACTTGCTCCTTAGAAGAAAAGCTATGACCAACCTAGGCAGCTTGCTAAAAAGCAGAGACATTACTTTAGCAACAAAAGTCCATCTAGTCAAAGCTATGGTTTTTCCACTAGTCATGTATGGATGTGAGATTTGGGCTATAAAGAAAGCTGAGCACTGAAGAATTGATGCTTTTGAACTGCGGTGTTGGAGAAGACTCTTGGACTCTTGGACTTCTGGTTGGACTGCAAGGAGGTCCAACCAGTCCATCCTAAAGGAAATCAGTCCTGAATATTCATTGAAGGACTGATGTTGAAGCTGAAACTCCAATACTTTGGCCACCTGATGTGAAGAACTGACTCATTGGAAAAGACCCTGATGCTGGGAAAGAATGAAGGCAGGAGGAGAACAGATGACAGAGGATGAGATGGTTGCATGGCATCACCGAGGCAGGGGCATGAGCTTGAACAGGCTCCTGGAATTGGTGATGGACAGGGAGGCCTGGCATACTGCAATGTCCATGGGGTCTCAAAGAGTCGGACATGACTGAGGGACTGTGCTGGCTGAATTCAACACTATTATTTACAGAAGGAGAATGTTATAGGAAAGATGAAATGATAATTGAGTAAATATCTACTGGGCTCTTTTTTTTAAATTTATTTTTATTAGTTGGAGGCTAATTACTTTACAATATTGTAGTAGGTTTTATCATACATTGACATGAATCAGCCATGGAGTTACATGTATTCCCCATCCCGATCTTCCCTTCCACCTCCCTCCCACCACCCAACCCCTCTGGGTCTTCCCAGTGCACCAGGCCCGAGCACTTGTCTCATGCATCCAACCTGGGCTGGTGATCTGTTTCACTATAGATAATATACATGTTTCGATGCTGTTCTCTCGAAACATCCCACCCTTGCCTTCTCCCACAGAGTCCAAAAGTCTGTTCTGTACATCTGTGTCTCTTTTTCTGTTTTGCATATAGGGTTATCGTTACCATCTTTCTAAATTCCATATATATATGTTAGTATGTTGTAGTGTTCTTTATCTTTCTGGCTTACTTCACTCTGTATAATGGGCTCCAGCTTCATCCATCTCATTAGAACTGATTCAAATGAATTCTTTTTAATGGCTGAGTAATATTCCATGGTGTATATGTACCACAGCTTCCTTATCCATTCGTCTGCTGATGGGCATCTAGGTTGCTTCCATGTCCTGGCTATTATAAACAGTGCTGCGATGAACATTGGGGTGCACATGTCTCTTTCAGATCAGCCCTCAGATTGGGAGAAAATAATAGTAAATAAAGCAACAGACAAAGGATTAATCTCAAAAATATACAAGCAACTCCTGCAGCTCAATTCCAGAAAAATAAATGACCCAATCAAAAAATGGGCCCTTATTTTGTGCCTTACAAATGAAGGAGAAAAAGAAATTATTTATATCCTTAATATGACTACAATGAAGTGTGATGTGTATGAAGAGAGATTTGTTCAAAAAATAGTTGAAATACAGGGGTAGGAACAACTTACTGCTGTTTGTTGTGGGTGGGGACGAGTGGTAGAAAATTTGTTCCTAAAATAACTGTAATGGAGTATATTGAAGAATAGGATCTCCACTTTGTAGACAAAGAGAAGGACATTCTTACAAGAGAAACATTACATATCAATGCACAGAACTCCTTTTTCATCCAAATAAAAACATAGCAGTGTACTAGGTCTGAATGAACCCCGAGGTTTCAATAGGAAATTGCAGAACATGATGAATAATCTTTATCCCATCTATGGAATTTTAATCTCCTTTGGACCTCCTGGAGCTACTGCATTCTAGAAGACTTTCTCTTTAAGTAAACATTGCTCCAGTTCATTAATTTGAACAATAAGGAGAATAAATAGAAGGGAAGGAGGACCAGGAATTAAGTTGTTAGACTGAGAATGAAAAGATGGTGGCAGTTTCCATTCTTATTTTAGAAGCAGAATTAATAACACTCAGTGCCTTTAAATATAACTGATGACTTTTGTTCACTAGTGGCTTCCGAAAGTGTGCTGAGCTTTTCCACTCCAAGTCGTTCATAGGTTCATTGGCAGACAAGGTAGGATAAAGCAGTACATAACCCAGCTCACTGGATTGCTGCATTACCGAATAGGCTAAGTATAGATTGAAAAAATCACACAACTCAGTGTTTTATCTGAAGATATTCTCATCTAAAGTGACAGCAGTGTTTACCTATTTATTTAAAGTCTGTTGTTGTTAAGTCACTCAGTCGTGACAGACTTTATGTGACCCCATGGACTGCAGTACGCAACACTTCCCTGTCCTTCACTATCTCCCAGAGCTTGCTCAAACTCATGTCCATAAGTCAGTTATGCTATCCAACCTCATCTTCTGTCATCCCCTTCTCTTCCTGCCTTCTATCTTTCCCAGCATTATCTTTCCCTAACTTGAAGTCTAGGATTAAGTCAAATTTACACAATCAATATCTACTTCTCTCCCAAATTAAACCCAGATAAAGACTGACTGACCCATGGATCTGCAGAGGGAACTTGTCCAGACAGCATTTGGGTTCTCATTTCTGCCTTACTTGAGAGAGAAGAAAAAAATGTGAGACATAATAAAGTGCATTTAATTGCCCTTAATTTTGTGGTTCCATAAAAGTATCTAGAGAGGCCAGCTCATTACTCCATAACTGTCCAAAAAGCTTTCCATTTTTGTTTTAAATGACTACTTCTTGTTCTGGGGGGCAGAAACTTGGAGACTAATGTATAATTTTCATTTTATCTTTTCATATAAAATAAATAAAATAGGAGATAGTTAACAAATAAGTTACAAAATAATGAAAAATGGAATGTTTTTAAGAAACTGTTTCTGATCATTCAGACATGTGCATACAAAATGGCAATACCCTAAGTCTTATCAATAAATGTTAGACTTGGACAAAGAGATACCCACTGGTATTAATGGAATCATTTTCAAATCTGATGGGAGGCTATTGACACATAAATTAACCAAGTAATTTTTAAAAAGTCTATTACTATTATATTAAAAATCCATTATGGTTTGAGGTTTGATGTAGAGGTGTATTTACACAATCAATCAAATTGCCAACATCCATTGGCTCACAGATGAAGCAAGAGAATCCCATTAAAACATTTATTTCTGCTTTCTTGACTATGCCACAGCCTTTGTGTGGATCACAACAAACTGTGGAAAATTCTGGAATAGATGGGAATACCAGACCACCTGACCTGCCTCTTGAGAAACCTGTATTCAGGTCAAGAAGCAACAGTTAAAACTGGACACGGAACAATGGAATCATTACAAATTGGGGAAGGTGTATGTCAAGGTTACATATTGTCACCCTGCTTATTTAACATATATGCAGAGTACATCATGAGAAATGCCGGGCTGGATGAAGCACAAGCTGGAATCAAAACTGCCTGGAGAAATACCAATAACCTCAGATATGCAGATGACACCACATTTAAGACAGAAGTGAAGAGGAACTGAAGAGCTTCTTGATGAAAGAGGAGAATGAAAAAGCTGGCTTAAAACTCAACATTCAAAAAATGAATATCGTAGCATCCAGTCCCATCACTTCATGGCAAATAGATGTGGAAACAATGGAAACAGTGACAGACTTTATTTTCTTGGGTTTAAAAATCACTGCAGATGGTAACTGTAGCCATGAAATTCAAAGATGCTTGCTTCTTGGAAGAAAAGCTATGAGCAACCTAGACAGGATATTAAAAAGCAGAGACATTACTTTGTGACAAAGGTCTGTCTAGTCAAAGCTATGGTTTTTGCAGTAGTCATATATGGATGTGAGAGTTGGTCTATAAAGAAAACTGAGTGCTGAAGAATTGATGCTTTTGAATTGTGGTGTTGGAGAAGATGCTTGAGAGTCCCTTGGACTGCAAGGAGATCAAACCAGTTCATCCTAAAGGAAATCAGTCCTGAATATTCGTTGGAAGGAGTGATGCGGAAGCTCCAATACTTTGGCCACCTGATGGGATGAACTGACTCATTAGAAAAGATCCTGACGCTGGGAAAGACTGAAGGCAGGAGGAGAAGGAGACAACAGAAGATGAAATGGTTGGATGGCATCACCGACGTGATGGACATGAGCTTGAGTAAGCTCCTTGAGTTGGTGTGATGGACAGGGAAACCTGGAGTGCTGCAGTCTATGGGGTTGCAAAGAGTTCGACAGGACTGAGCGACTGAACTGAACTGAATGTTTACTGAACCCTTGTATTCAATGATGATAACAGAAAGAGGGATGACTGACTAGCATCGTAGGTGTCTTCAACACATGTCACATGTCTTAAAGGGGCCCTTCCTATTTCCCCTAGATTTCTCCATGGGGAAAACCTATGATCACTTTCTAGTTTGATGTCTAAGAAAATTTCCATCCTAGTGAAATTCTACACAAGATTCCCACAGTAAGAATCGAAATAAGATTTTTTAGCCATCCAGGAGACTCTGCAGTTCGATGCCATAGGCAGTCTGTCTAGATGGCCCACTGGTGTCAGGCACAGGGAAGCTATTGTGTACTCAAGTCTGGCCTATTCTTCACCTTGTTATGCATGAGCTTAGGCATATGACTGAACCCAGCTGTGTCTTGGTTCCCCTGGGTAAAAAGTGTGAGAATCGTAATTACTTTCCTCTCAGGGATGTTTTGACACTAATTAATACCTCAGAACTCTGTGACTAAAAATCATTCCACACAGATGTTAATGACTGTTATTCAAAGAACAGTCATAAGGCCAACTGCAGTAGAAGAAGGGGGTGGGCAGGTTTTCAGTCTCCTTAATGAAGGCCAAATAGCAGTTAGTAGGGAAAAGATAAGAGAAATAAAACAATTAACAAAGGACTTAAGATGAAGGCATTGTATTAGCAGACCTCAAGCAACCAGGCATCTACTGAAAATGAATGTGGGGTGCATATTCCACAACTGAAAATTACTGGAAATTTGAATGGCTTATGGCAATAGTTTGGCCACCTGATGCGAAGAACTGACTCATTGGAAAAGACCCTGATGCTGGGAAAGAATGAAGGCAGGAGGAAAAGGGGGATGACAGAGTATGAGATGGTTGGATGGCATCACTGACAGGATGGACGTGAATTTGAGCAAGCTCCAGGAGTTCATGATGGACAGGGAGGCCTGGTGTGCTGCAGTCCATGGAGTTGCAAAGAGTCAGACATGACTGAGAGACTGAACTGAACTGAACTGATGGCAATAGTTCATGACAGAAAATGTTTTTAACCATATTTGAATTCTAGTGGTACAAATAAATTTTGAGGGATTCTGCTATACCCTGTATAATCAAAATGACTAATTCTCTTAAAAGTCACCATGTGATTCCACCTATCATTGTCCTTTTATAATGTTTAGTAGACTACGGCCATGAAATTAAAAGACATTTGCTCCTTGAAAAAAAAGCTATGACCAACCTAGACAGCATAGTAAAAAGTGAAGACATTACTTTGCTGACAAAGGTCTGTATAGTCAGATATGGTTTTTCTAGTAGTCATGTATGGATGTGAGAGTTGGACCATAAAGAAGGCTGAGCATTGAAAAATTAATGCTTTTGTACTGTGGTGTTGGAGAAGACTCTTGAGAGTCCCTTGGACTGCAAGGGGATCCAACCAGTCAATCCTAAAGGAAATAAGTCCTAAATATTCATTGGAAGAATTGACACTGAAACTCCAACACTTTGGCCACCTGATGGGAAGAACTGACTGATTAGGAAAGACCCTAATGCTGGGAAAGATTGAAGGCAGGAGGAGAAGAGAACAAGAGAGGACAAGATGGTTGGATGGCATCACTGACTCAATTGACATGAGTTTGAACAAGCTCCGGGGGATGGTGAGGGACAGGAAAGCCTGGCATGCTGCAGTCCATGAGGTCACAAAGAGTCGGACACAACTGAGTGGCTGAACAACAACAAGTAGTTCAAGATGTGAAAATTAATAAATCCTTAGAGACTGCAGAGGGACAATGGTCAAATGAGAGAATTCTAGAATCCCCCTCATCTGTTATTTCGTAATTGAGAAAGGTAAGGTTTTTGTGTTGATGTTTGAAAGGCTGTGTTTAAAGATACCATGGTTATTTTCTTGTGATTTCTATAACTGTATCCTCCAGGCTTCTGCCCATATTTTATTCCATTTATTTCAATGAGGAAACTGAGGTTTTCAATGTTCAATGTTTCAACAATTGAGAACAATTGTTTTCAATGAGGAAACTAAACCAGATGTCTTATTCCAGTTGTTTTCAATGAGGAAACTGAGGTGCAGAGAAATTAAATAATATCCTAAAATAGTTTAGCAAAATAAGATGCCTTTGGTTTCTAGTCTAGTGATCCTCCATTTATACCCGTGGCTTCCTCTGATGTCATCGTTATTTAAGTGTCTAAAGAGGCCCTATGAAACATGAGTGTGCTGCTTCCTGAGGGACCCTGCCCTAGATTACAAGAATACACCTAGACACACTCATGTTCCATTTGCTAAGTAGTAGAAGTAGTAGCCGACTTGAATGGCACTCACCAGCAGTAGCAGACAGATAAGAAAAGAAACTACAATGTTCGCTCTCACCAAATCACCATGGTGAGGACAACCATGCGCTTGCCCATTTTAACAACCGTAATTTATGGATAATCTATTATGCATCATCCCTACTAAGTCTAAGAATGACATGACAGTCAAGAGAGACTAAATCTTTTCTTGAAGAATTTAAGCATCCCTGAGGAAGACAGTCATGAAAAAAAAGTACCCAAACAAACATCTAATTTCAAGGGAGAGTAAAATGAATGTAAATATTTACTTACTACAATACCAAGTATGTACAAAACAGATGCAATTTTTTAAACAGTTGTATTGTTTTTAATGTAAAAATACCTAATTTCAATTAATGATCTATGTGTGTGCGTGCTCAGACATGTCTGACTCTTTGTGACCCCGTGGTCTGTAGCCTGCCAGGTTCTTCTGTCCATGGGATTATCCAGACAGGAACAGTGGAGTGGGTCGCCGTTTCCTCCTCCAGGGAACCTTCCCGACCCAGGGATGGAACCCGAGTCTCTGATGCCTGCTGCATTGCCAGGCAGATTCTTTACCACTCGCGCCACCTTGGAAGCCTTAGCTGTGTGAGAAGAGGAGTCAAATACCACCAACCCCCATAATTGAGGAGGGTGGACTGGAGAGGAAAAACACACCTCTCCTACACCTTTCTCCAAATCTCTTCTCTCTGATGCTTTTTCACTCTCACACGCTTTAGCTCCACCTCACCAATGGAGAGACAAACCAGTTCTTCTAGCTCTTACAGGCTCTTCCCCCAAAGGCTTTATTCTGACGCCTTTCCAGGTCTCCGTTGAAAGAGCAACCTTCTGTTTCTCCACTCCTCCCATACTCCCCCTTCCTCCGTGGGTGCACCCATGCATGTATTTTGTGATTTTTTTTTTCTTTTATGTTCCTGTGTCAGGAGTGGAGGAGTGAGAAAGGCAATAAAACTCATTGTTGCCTCTTTAAGTGTACTGCCACAGGTAAGCACTTCACAGCTCACCCACTTCCGTGTGGTGAGCTGCAGATAAAGAAGCTTCTATAGATGCCCAAGACAGGTGCACAATTGAGTTCCCGATGAAACGTTTTCTGCTTGGCTTTGTAAATAGATTTGACAACAGCTTCCAGGAAATTGCGCCTGATGTTTCAAGGCTAGACCTGGCTGTCAAGCATGCTGAGTCATAATCACTGAGTCAGAGAGTTTCATGCTGTAAGGGAATTTTTCTAAGATTAGCCAGCCTCCTTGCTTTGGGATAAGAAAAGCAGCAGGGTTTCCTAGCAAATGATCCTGAATAGATAGGAAAGCTCTCCCCACTTTTCTTCTATTTTTTCAATATTTCCCCTTTTTAAGAGATTGTATTATATACTTGCTTTTTCTTCAAGGTCTTATTATTGTCTCACCAGTCAAATACAACTCTGAACTCAACTACCTGGGAACTAGAAGCTTATAACTCAGATTATTTTTTCTAATAAATATAATTATAGAAGAAAGGAAGAGGTCTGACATAAATAGTTTAATTAAGCTTCTGTAGGATCAAAATAAACACATAGCTAAATGCTCTGAGACTAAGGTCACAAACTTCAATATTGCAAAAGTGAAATATTAGCCATAGAACTATATTATTATTTTCCCTTAATCCTTAGATGTTAAAAAATCACCAAGAGTCTACTAATTTGTTAGAAATAGTGGCCTACTTATGACAAATTCAAACATTATTAGGACCCATAAGTTGCAAATTAATTGGAACCCACAAAACAAGGTGACCTGACTTTTAGTTTTAGAAGAGGCCATCTATCAAGAGTTGAACATAATACATCCATGTAGTTTAGGGTTCACAATCAAATCAAAATACCTATTAAACAGAAAAATTAGTTATCCTTTCTTCAGAAGCAAGTATCCAAGCTAAAGTCACTACATTAACACTAGTCATACTTCAGAAACTCGGGGAACTCATGCAAGAAGTCTGCAGTCTTCATAAACTGATCTCAATGGGGAAAGGCCCAAGGAATTTGTGGCTTGGTGAAATCCACAGAGAACACTAGAAATCAATAAAAATACTTAGGCCCTCAACTGCATTCCATTCATATATTTCTCAATATGTGATGCCAAGGTAATGTTTTAAATTACATCTTAGAGAAAAATAGTGCCATTTGCAGCAAATGAATGGACCTAGATAATATCATACTGAATGAATTCAGACAGAGAAAGAGCTATGTTATATGATATCCCTTATATGCAGGATCTAGGTGAGGGTGGGATGATTTGAGAGACTAGCACTGAAACATGTATATTATCATATGTGAAATAGATCACCAGTCCAGGTTTGATGCGTGAGACAGGGTGCTCAGGGCTGGTGCACTGGGATGACCCTGAGGGATGGGATGGTGAGGGAGGTGGGAGGGAGGGTCAGGATGGGGAACACATGTACACCCATGGCTGATTCATGCGAATGTATGGCAAAACCACCACAATATTGTAGAGTAATTAGCCTCCAATTAAAATTTTTAAAAAAGAAAGAAAAAAAAAGAAAGAAATGATTCAAATGAACTTATTTACCAAAGACAAGCAGACTCACAGACTTAGAGGACGACCTTACGAACTTATCATTATGGGGGCAGGGGGAGAATGGGCAGAAGGGATAGTTAGGGAGTTTGGGATCAACATGTACACTGTTATATTAAAAATGGAAAACCAATCAGGTCCTACTGTATAGCATGGGGAACTCTGCTCACTGTTATGTCGCAGCCTGGATGGGAGAGGAGTTTGGGGGAGAATGGATACATGTATATGTATAGTTGAGTCCCTTTGCTGTCCATCTGAAATTATCACAACATTGTTAATTGGCTATACTCCAATATAAAATAAAATATTTTTTAAAAATTAAATTAAATCTTTTTTGCTTTCTATTAATTATTGAATAGAAACAAATAAAACGATTACATTCCTATAATATGACATTAAGAAAAGTCTACAAACTTGTCATTTTTTTCGGTAATGTAAAAAGTTTTCTTAACAAAAGCATTACTGAATGAGTGTTGACATATATAGGGTAAAATTATTTCTACTACCTTTTCTTCCAAGTTTTTCATCAAAATTCCATAATTCAACTCTATTTCAATTCTATAAAAACACTATGCTATTCATATAGAAGATGGTGAAAGGTTTTATGAATGCTATAAAATGATTTTTACATATTTATGCTGGGTCCTAAAAGACCTATAAAACATTTTCTTTTCCCAAATATAAAGTATCTGAGGCAGAGACTAAAGATAGATTGCATTTTAAAAATATGCATTACTTTTTCCTTCCTTCCCCGGTTCCTTTTTATCCACTTGAACAAGAAGGCATGTAGAGAACAGTAGAAAATTCTTTACTATTAAGGAGTAAATGAGTAACATTCAAAATCAGTGATAAAATAACAGTTGCCCTAAGAGACAGAGGTAAGGAAATGTTGGTGACTCAGCTCGATTATCCAGAAAGCATATTCCTGGGACCCGATGAAGAATTTAAGGAGTTTCAGGCAAGGTATCTGGATCCACCAAATCTTCCCCATCACCTACCTAAGCTAATAAAATCCCTTATGCTGGATCCTGAGACATTTTGAGGACATAGTCTTCTATTAAAGTGCACAAAGCTGAACAAGAGTGGGGAGGAATAGATAAAGGTGCAGGTAGATGAGATAGAGAGGGCTCTGTGAGTGTGAAAGTGTCCGTGAAAGGGAAAGCAAGTGAGCAACAAAGCCATTCTCTGACGTCTAGAAGTCTCCCTGTGCATGCTGTGTACTGGATGTGATATCTTGAATTATTAGACCTGATTTTTTACTCTTCCTCATATCCACCCTCTGTTCTACATGCCTTTGAAGTTCCTTCTACTAAAGGCAGAGTGTCCTTTCCTACCATCGATTAAGTCGTGACTATCCCAAAGAATGCTAGCAGACAGGACTCAAATATACTTGCACATTCTACTGCCTTTCTGCAACAGCTGTGTGTAGAGCATAATCGAGCCAGCACACAGGTCCAGGAATGATTGAAGAGCCAGGTGAATCAGAGGTCGATTCAATCCATATTTTGGAGCCAAACCCGGACAAGCCAAATCCCTGCAGACCTGCAAATGCACAAGCAAGATTTGAACAACTGTCCCTTTAAGCCATTGAGAATTGAAGTGCTTCGTTTTGCAGTCTCATTGTAGTAACAGACAACAGATACATTGACTGAGGTTCTGAGAAGAAGGAAACAAGACACAACCCTTGCTACCAAGGGATTTACAATGTAGTGATGGTACACAGTAGTAAACAGAAAATTAACTCCTGTCAAGGATACTGCAAGACATCTAACTTGATCTTGGGGACTCAGGTGCCCTAGATGGAGTGACATCTAAGCTTGGAACTGAAGGATGAATAAGAATGAGCAAACTAAGAGGGCTGGAGGAGAGTTGTGATTTGACAGAACACCACAAATTGAGAAAATGTGCAAAGATGTGTAAAGACCTGGGAATGTGAGAGAACACAAGATTTTAAAGGAATTGCGAGCAATAGGAACATGGACTTTGAGGTAGAGAACAACAGCCCCATGGTTCTAATCAAAGCCTGTACTGTGTAAGAAGGACAGCAAGAATGGGTGTGAGGTTTTCCTACAGTTACAGTAGAATGATTACCAGGCTACTAAGTCACAAGACCAGAGTTTCACTTTATTCCTTTCCAGCTCTTTTTCCTTGAATATATCATATCAGAGACTCTCTTATTTGGTTGTGATTCAACACTAATCATATCCAGTTTGAAGTGTTGGGAATGGTTTTCATAAATTAGATCTCCTGAAGGAGGGTGTGGCAACCCACTCCAGTATTCTTGTCTGGAGAATCCCATGGACAGAGGAGCCTGGAGGGCTACAGTCCATCGTGTTGCAAAGAGTCAGACATGACAGAAGCAACTAAGCAGATGCAACACATGTAAGTGCTATTACTATGTCTGCTAATAACAATATCCTTCTGTCATGTTCTTTGTTGAGAAAGATAAAAATAATGACTAAAATGGTATAAGGTGGCATATGAATTTCTATTTTTCAACTTTTAGTATTTTAAAAGTTATTTTAAATGAGTGTCTATAGAGATACACAGGGTTTTAATTTTTTTTTTAGTTAGAGAATATCCTCAGTACTCATGTTATTCTCCCAACCAAAACATTTCTCTCTCCTCTCCAAACATAAATGCGATGCTGGATTCTGTGTTAATAATTGTCTCACTTTTCTTTATAATTGTATGCTTTGTGTATGCTTCCTTAAATGATCTACTGTTTAGCTTTGCATATTTTAGTTTCTTACTGCATTTATGCTGTATGACTTGCTTCTCCACTCACCATTAGGTTGTGAGAATCATCTGTGCTCACGTGTGTAGGGGATTCTGTAAAGTCTTTAGCACTTTTGTTATCACACCCTGGGAACCAGGAACATTCTTCACTGTTCTGCTGCACCTGTGCAAGGATGCCTCGGGACTGTCTTCCAAAGAGTGCAGCTGCTGGGTCATGTACATGCGTGCATGCTCAGTCCTTCAGTCGCGTCCAACTCCTCACAACCCCATGGACTGTAGACCCCTCCACTCGTCTGACCGTGGGATTATCCTGGCGAGAATACTGGGAAATGTCTGTTAGTCGCTCAGTCGTGTCTGACTCTTTATGACCCCATGGACTGTAGCCCACCAGGTCCCTCTGTCCATGGAATTCTCCAGGCCAGAATACTGGAGTAAGTGGCCATTCCCTACTCCAGGAGATGTTCCTGACCCAGGGATCGAACTCAGGTCTCCTGCACTGGAAGGCAGATTCTTTACCACTGAGCCACCTGGGAAGCCTTAGACTATGTATATTTTCAAAACAAAGAGTGTTAATTTTTTTTCCAGAAAGGTTACCATCAGCATTAATTCACCCTATTAATTCACCTATTAATAGGTGAATTCACCCGGTTCCCGGTGCCTATTAATTCACCTGGGTTCCTTCCTTGTTCGCATTTGCTATTGTGCATTTCAATTTTGCAAGTCATCTTAGACCCATCTCCTTTCTTTCTGCCCTTCCTTCTTTCCTCCATTCTCCCCCATGTTCTCTCATGTACTTTCTTCTTTATCCTCCATCACTGACTGGGAGAAGAGATAGTCATGGCTAAATTTTCTACGGTGGAGAGTGGGGGCAGGGGCTGGGGAGCTTGAGATGCTTTGCAGGCTAAAACAGGCTTTGCTACTTCCAATTTGTGACAACACTGATGTCAGCTTGGCGATCCTTATGGTATTTTTCTCCAGACTGTTTTAGCATAATTGCTGGCAGAATGACATTTAAAAGGTGAACACCTGAATCCGAGTTAATGGTCAATGTCAAATGCTCTAGAAGCAAAGCTGCTGTTTTGAAAATCTGCACCAGCTATGTTCTGCACCGGCTAGGTGCACAAATAGATGAAATCGTTCACTAAGGACTGCAATTGCTGACTCCACTGTTTCCATGGCAACGTATCCTAGGCAAGGCATTCCAAAGACTCTTTATTTAAGAAATATCAAATAGCCCCAGGGAGTCGCTAGTCATGTCAGACCACCATATCCACAATAGCAAAGATTATCCCTTGCCCAGCAGAAGGGGATAATCCTTTCCCAATTTCATGACTTTCTGACACCTCTTAAGAGGAATAAAATCCCATCCCAAAGCATTTCTTTTCATTTTGCTTTCTTGGGGCTAATAGAATATTCAGGATACAAAGCAGAAGGAAATGGGGGTTGGAAAATGGATTCACTCTGCTTCCAGTGGTTCTATTTATGCAAGCTGTCTGGAAATATTCAACACAAGGATTCAGGAGGCCTAGTTTTTAATCACTCCTGCTTACTGCTTGATATTAATGTTTGAGTGTTGGGTTTCTCTTCTTTAAAATGACAGAATTGAACTGGAATACTTCAAAGTAGCTTCAGTTTATCAACTGAAAAATGTTTTGTGTTCTATCTGTCACTTAAGACTTCTATATAAACGTATTCCTCCCTCAGAAAATGATCAATAATAAGAGCAAGGTTGAAGTCCTAAGAACCTGATCAGTATTGCACCATAATATTTTTGAGCATTGTATAATATTTTCATTTTGAAACAAGCAAAAATATATGTACATACTTATTCTGTACAGACCTCTTTGTCAGAATTTAGAAGGATCAGCTTTTGTAATTCATCATGGTACAAAATGGAGCTCTTTTCAGTGCTAACCACTACATATTCATCATGCCCTTTGACAAGTGTTAGAAAGGTAGAGTGCCCTGGCATATGTTCTAACTTTATGAGCAGTGAAAAAAGAAAGTGCTAGCTGTTCAGTTGTGTCCGATTCTTTGTGACCCCATGGACAGTAGCCTGCCAGGCTCCTCTGTCCATGGAATCCTCCAGGCAAGAACACTGGAGTAGGTAGTCATTCCCTTCTAAAGGGAATTTTCCTGACCCACGAATCGAACCCTGGTCTCCTGCATTGCAGGTGGATTTTTACCCCCTGAGCCACCAGGGGGGACACCAGGGACGACAAAAAATCCAAACTTCCGTGCTCACTCACATCACTGACTTCTGTGTAGGGCCTCACTAGCCATTGGAGGAGGTGTCGCCCAGCTAGGATAGGCCTCTAGGGGTGGACAACTTCATTTGCGCACCTGGATCAGTCCCTTCTTGGCTCTTTCATTGCAGGCACCTTCCATATCCTCTTGGATCTCAGTTTCCACATACATAAAATAGGAATAAAGGTGGTAAATCCACCACAAAGTTAGAAGAAATAAATAGGTCAATACTTTTATGTACTTAACAGTTCCTGGCATATCATAAGCACTCAATAAATATTAGCTATTATTACTTTATCATTTCAGAAACATTCCTTAGGGTACCATTCAGTGCACTCAAGTGCTCATTTAATTGATAGCCATGTAGCTGCCCACATATTCATTTGCCTCCAAATTAAGCAGTTCACTGGTTAATTGCCTAATGCACTTTAGCATAAAAATAACAAAAGTCAATCATGAAGCATTTCTATTATCATTTTAGAAACTACTGGGGGAATCCAATGCATATAATGAATGCAGAAATTTTATTAAATTTAATTCTTTGGAATTATTGGCAAGCTATTGTTGACATTTATGTTGCTTAATATTCAAGAAGCAGTAAAAATAAGACATTCTCATGCTTTCTTTAAAGAAGGTTATTTTTCAGACAATGCAGAGCCAGCTTCTCTTTTATTTCACTGTCATTCAGACACAAGATTTTTTCCATTTCAGTTTGCAAGTGAATTTCTATTTTATAGGAACTTCTGATCCCCTTATTTTCTTCCTCTTTTCTCTCCTTCATTTCCTCCTTCTGGTCCCTCTCTTCAAAAGTCTCTGTGTACTAAGACTAATTAAAATGGTTCAAAAATGACTTCAGCAATAAGTGCTAGGAACTCAAAGGAGAACTATATTCCATAAAACCATTAACCACAACAATATTTGTATTTAATCAGTTTTATTATCTGTTTAATTTTAATACTTGATTATTTTATATAGATCAAAGGTGATATTTTGTTTAACAATAAATTTTCTGTGCAAAAGTATTTTTTAAGTTTTTGAAAGTGAATCATCAGTATCATCTTTTTTGGGATATATATATATATATATATATATATATATATATATATATATATATATATATATATAATGGATTGCTTTTAAAAGCATCCCATCTGTAGTTTTCCATCTCCAATAAGGGTGCACTCAGGCCAACTGCAGCAGGAATGCAGTGAGATATTTGGAAGGATTTCTATGTTGTTGTGGCTGGCAAACCCTGGGGTGCTTTACTAAGGCAGAAAGCTCTTTCTCTGAAGTTTTTAGGAACAGAATGAGTAACTTGTCTGGGAATAATGCCATCTTGAAATCTGAAGGACAGGCTGGAATTTCCAGATCATTTAATATAGTTCTACCTTATCACTTGCTTATCAAACTTTCAATGCATTCATTGATAGCCAGCCTCCTACAAAACACTGAAATAATCAACATGTGGCTTGCTTGCCTTTCTCTGCAGTGCAATGTTACTCATAATGTTACCTGAATCCTTAGCAGGCAACTGGTGATTTATCTCCCAAAGCCTATGAACCATACACCATGGGAAAAATTAAGTGAATTAGCATCATCCTACGTAGACTTCTTTAGTACATAAACACTTACATAGTTACACTGAATTCTCACAAAACAACTCTGAGGAAGACATTCTTCCCATTTTGCAATAGGGGGATAAACCAGCTTATTCAAGGCAAACCAGCTGACTCCAGATCTGTTCCTCCTGCCAAGAAACTAAGTTTTTCTATAATGTCCAATAACTCCCAAAATTAACTGCAAAGGATGGCCAACTGGGATTTACAAAGACCACTGCAAAACAGGCAGGGAAACTGTTTTAGCACGAGGGGAGAGGCAGAACTTTCCCCAGCACTCCTCACAATGTGGTGAACAGCCAGCTTGAGTCTGACTGTGTCTGAGCCCAGGATTTCAGATTTCTCTGAAGCATAGTAGTCTCCCCTAACCCATGGGATATACTTTCCAAGATCCCCAGTGGATGCCTGAAACTGCAGAATGTTCAGAACCCTATATATACAGTTGACCCCTGAATTCAGAGATCTGGGGCACCAACCCCTGTAACTGGCAGGCTCCTCTGTCCATGGGATTTTCCAGGCAAGAATACTGGAGTGGGTTGACATTTCCTCCGCCAGGGGATCATCCTGACCCAGGTTTCGGACCCAAGTCTCCTGCATTTCCTTCACTGGCAGGTGGATTCTTTACCACTGAGACATCGGGGAGACCCATTACCATCTACTACTGCAGTATACATTTACTGGGGAAAACAAAAATATGTATAGCTGGATGTGTACAATTCACACCCATGTTATTCAAGGGTCAACTATACCATGCTTTTTACTATACATATATACCTTTATATTTTAATTTAAAAATTAGGCACAGTAAGAGATTGACAATGATCATAAAAAATAGAATAATTATAGCAATATATTGTAGTAAAAGTTATGTGAATGTGGTCTCTTTTTCTCAAAGTATCTTACTGTACATTGACAACTTTTCCATCTTAACAATGCACTCATTATGCATTGCTGCTGTAATTTTTGCAGCTTGAGATGCAACAGCAAAACTAGTAAAATTTTCTTTCTTCCTTCTTCACAGTTTTACAACTGGAAGATTCATTCTTACGGTAGGTCTTAGCAATCTCACCATCCATTTTTTTCTCTCCTTATTAAGTCAGAAACTTTTACCTTTTCACTTAAAGGAAGCACTTTACAACTCCTCTTGGGCATGTCTGAATTGCCAATATCACTACTGCTGTGCATTGGGTCCATTCAGTTCAGTCGCTCAGTCGTGTCTGACTCTTTGCGACCCCATGAAACGCAGCACGCCAGGCCTCACCGTTCATCACAAACTCCCGGAGTTTACTCAGACTCATGCCCATTGAGTTGGTGATGCCATCCAGCCATCTCATCCTCTGTCATCCCCTTCTCCTCCTGCCCCCAATCCCTCCCAGCATCAGGGTCTTTTCCAATGAGTCAACTCTTTGCATCAGGTGGCCAAAGTATTGGACTTTCAGCTTCAGCATCAGTCCTTCCAATGAACACCCAGGACTGATCTCCTTTAGGATGGACTGGTTAGATCTCCTTGCAGTCCAAGGGACTCTCATGAGTCTTCTCCAGCACCGCAGTTCAAAAGCATCAATTTTTCAGCGCTCAGCTTTTTTCACAGTCCAACTCTCACATCCATACATGACGACTGGAAAAACCATAGCCTTGACCAGACAGATCTTTGTTGGTTAAGTAATGTCTCTGCTTTTTAATATGCTATCTAGGTTGGTCATAACTTTCCTTCCAAAGAGTAAGTGTCTTTTAATTTCATGGCTGCAGTCACCACCTACAGTGATTTTGAAGCCCCCAAAAATAAAGTCTGACATTGTTTCCACTGTCTCCCCATCTATTTCCCATGAGGTGATGGGACCAGATGCCATGATCTTAGTTTTCTGAATGTTGGGATTTAACTCAATGTTTTCACTCTCCTCTTTCACTTTCATCAAGAGGCCTTTTAGTTCCTCTTCACTTTCTGCCATAAGGGTGGTGTCATCTGCATATCTGAGGTTATTGGTATTTCTCCTGACAATCTTAATTCCAGCTTTAGCTTTCCCCAGCCCAGAGATTCTCATGATGTACTCTGCATAGAAGTTAAATAAGCAGGGTGACAATATACAGCCTTGATGTACTCCTTTTCCTATTTGGAACCAGTCTGTTGTTCCATGTCCAGTTCTAACTGTTGCTTCCTGACCTGCATACAGGTTTCTCAAGAGGCAGGTCAGGTGGTTTGGTGTTCTCATCTCCTTCAGAATTTTCCACAGTTTATAGTGATCCACACAGTCGAAGGCTTTGGCGTAGTCAATAAAGCAGAAATAGATGTTTTTCTGGAACTCTCTTGCTTTCTTGATGATCCAGCGGATGTTGGCAATTTGACCTCTGGTTCCTCTGCCTTTTCTAAAACTAGCTTGAACATCTGGAAGTTCTCAGTTCACGTATTGCTGAAGCTTGATTGGAGAATTTTGAGCATTCCTTTACTAGTATGTGAGATGAGTGCAATTGTGCGGTAGTTTGAGCATTCTTTGGGATTGTCTTTCTTAGGGACTGGAATGAAAACGGACCTTTTCCAGTCCTGTGGCCATGGCTGTTTTCCAAATTTGCTGGCATATTGAGTGCAGCACTTTCACAGCATCATCTTTCAGGATTTGAAATAGCTCAACTGGGATTCCATCACATCCACTAGCTTTGTTCATAGTGATACTTTCTAAGGCCCACTTGACTTCACATTCCAGGACGTCTGGCTCTAGGTGAGTGATCACACCATTGTGATTATCATGAAGATCTTTTTTGTACAGTTCCTCTGTGTATTCTTGCCACCTCTTCTTAATATCTCTGCTTCTGTTAGGTACATACCATCTATTTCTGTCCTTTATTGAGCCCATCTTTGTATGAAATATTCCCTTGGTATCTCTAATTTTCTTGAAGAGATCTCTATTTCCCATTCTATTGTTTTACTCTATTTCTTTGCCTTGATCACTGAGGAAGGCTTTCTTATCTCTCCTGGCTATTCTTTGGAACTCTGCATTCAAATGGGATGCAGAGTTTTTCTTTTCTTTCCTTTTCTCCTTTGCTTTTAGCTTCTCTTCGTTTCACAGGTATTTGTAAGGCCTCCTCAGACAACTATTTTGCCTTTTTGCATTTCTTTTCCATGAGGATGGTCTTGATCCCTGTCTCCTGTACAATGTCATGAACCTCCGTCCATAATTCATCAGGCTTTCTGTCTATCAGATCTAGTCTCTTAAATCTATTTCTCACTTCCACTGTATATTCATAAGGGATTTGACTTAAGTCATACCTGAATGGTCTAGTCGTTATCCCTACTCTCTTCAGTTCAGCTTCTCCATCTTTGGCTGCAAAGAATATAATCAATCTGATTTCGGTGTTGACCATCTGGTGTAGGTAAAATAAACATTAACTGAACACAAATATGACAGCAGACAGATAAGAGGTCTGCTAAGTGACTAATGGTGGGCTACCTTGGAAATCAGTCCTGAATATTCATTGGAAGGGCTGATGTTGAAGCTGAAACTCCAATGCTTTGGCCACTTGATGTGAAGAGCTGACTCATTTCAAAAGACCCTGATTTTGGGAAAGATTGAAGGCAGGAGGAGAAGGGGATGACAGAGGATGAGATGATTGGATGGCATCACCGATTCAATAGGCATGAGTTTGAGTAAACTCTGGGGGCTGTTGATGGACAGGGGGGCCTGGCATGCTGCAGTCCATGGGGTCACAAAGAGTTTGACACAACTGAGCGACTGAACTGACTGACTGACTTTGGACCAAGAGATGATTCACGTTCTGTACCGACACTTTCATCAAGCTACCCACAATGATGTGTAACTTAAAAATTATGAATTGTTTATTTAATGAATTTTCCATTTAACGTTTTCAGACTATGGTTGACCATGAGTAACTGAAATCATGGAAAGCAAAACCATGGGTAAGGGAGGACTACTGCAATGGTATTCGTCCTTAGGCGTTTCACTTGCAAGGCAGTCAGAATCTTACAGATAAACAGTGGCTATTCTTACATTAGTAAGTTACTCTCCCTCCACTCCATCATTTTGCTCATGACCAGAATAGATCATTCCTTAAGTCTCATCACTCATTTTCTCCTCATATTATTATGCAAGTACTTAATATCTGTGACAGAACAAGAAGAGCAGTACTCTTCTACTAGACCTCATAATTACTTTGAAATTTCTGCCTCAGCATCTTTACTAGCACTTGTAAAGAAATGTAAATACATTAATGTTACAAAATGACTGGAGTGTTGAATCATACATGTATGTTTGCCTGATGATTCAAAAACTATTAATCTGGAATGAAACACCTAATCATTATGTTTCAATATGTACTTGGACAAATTCACTGTTAAAAACTAGATTAGCATTTGTTAAGGAAACATTTTTGCTTAGAATTTAAATAATACATACATTAAATTACATTTAAAATAGTTCAAATATGTAGTCAATGTTTATTAAATAATTTGTTATTATTATTTATTTATTTAATATCATTACTACATCATGTCACATATTCTATTTTGCTGACAGTCTGACATACAGTAATGGTAAAATAAAAGTTATTGTTTTTGTAAGTCTAAAGAATATAATCCTATATACTCTTTTATTTTGTTAACTTTTACTTTTTTCTTCTCATGATCCATTGCTATTTTTTTAAAAGACTTTGCAATACTAAAACAGCTGAAGCTAAAATATATACAGGTTATATTGCAGTATTGTTAAGACGTGCTTTTTATCCATTTCACTCTCAGATCTTACCTATTTCAATTCTTTTGTAGACTCTTCAAATTAGTCTTAGTTTTCTTTAACATTAAAAAAGTTATCTATTAATATTTCCAAAAGAACATGGAGATTAATAGATTGAGTGCAATCTTTTGCTTAATCTGTTCAAGAATCACCCAACAAAAATGATTTTAAAAAAATAATTCTGATTATAATTGCATGTGTGTGTCACCACAATTAGATTATGTTCTATTGGAGGAGCAAAGATTTTATTTTAGTAATTTGTACATTCATTTATTCATTTAACACATATACATTATAAATATCAGGAGCTGGCCTCCAGCCACACTGGAATCCATGCATTTGTCTCCGTTTTCTCCAGTATCACAAGGGACCTATTCGTCATCTCTTGCGTGAACTCTCACGACAGCCTAAGTTTTCCTCCCACCCACAAGAGAGCTGTGGGTTAACTTAAGACTGTCTTCAGCAGGAGATATGTTAATAGGATGCTGATTCATTAATTTCCCCATCTGTCATTCGTGGAAGAGATGAGTTTGTTAATTTTTCTGGATATAGATTTTAGAGTACATACAGATATTTATACATGGAAAGAGAGAGAAGGGAGAGCGACAGACAGAAACACTAGGGGACAAGAACTAAGGGAAAGAAGGACCACTAAAGTTATTTGAATGACTAAAACATTTAGCCACACTGAAGGAAGAATTATAATACAAATCTAGCTTATTTCTATTCACTTATAAGAAAAGATCTCAGTTAAACAGTACATATTTGTTTAGTCATGTCTGACTCTTTGCGACCCCATGGACTATATAATAGTCCATGGAATTCTTCAGGCCAGAATACTGGAGTGGGTAGCCATGCCCTTCTCCAGGGGATCTTCCCAACCCAGGGATTAAACCCAGGTCTCCCACATTGCAAGCAGATTCTTTACCAGCTGAGCCACCAGGGAAGCCCAATAAAAATATCACTGACCCTTAAAAATTGGTCAGAGTATACCTATAAAATGTACTTGAAGGATAATTAGAGAGAATTTTGTAAAGAAAGAGTGGTTATTGAATCCAATTATGGTCAAGAGAAAATAACACTAGAGGATGCATTTTACTTTGTTTGCTTTAAAGCAGGAAGTGTACTTGATGTACCTCCAAAGAGGTGTCTAATTGGTTGTTAGGAAATGGGGGACATAGTCAATAAGAGTGATAAATATTTATAGTATTGAACAGAAATGGAGTGGAAAACTACATTCATGGCACTGAGCCCTTTGACCATATTACAAAGAATATCGGTTTTGAAAAGAATTATAAAACATCATGACTTTAAAGAAAAATCATTAGGGGAAGTATTTTACATTTAGTAGGTAGTCTTTTCCTTCTCCAGGGGATCTTCCCAACCCAGGGATCAAACTCAGGTCTCCTGCATTGCAGGCGGATTCTTTACCAGCTGAGCCACAGGGGATGTTTTTACATATCAATTTCTCCCATCCAAGTACTAACCAGGCCCAACCCTGCTTAGCTTCCCAAGATCAGACGAGATCGGGCGCGTTCAGGGTGGTATGGCCGTAGACACATATCAATTTCTATTAACTAATATCTTTTTGTATTTTCTTGTATTTTTATTTCAGCATGCATTATTTTATTATACAGTAATTTATATAATATGTGGGAATAGAAAATATAAATAATTAAAAATAAATACCCATTTTATTGCTTTTTATTGCATGTAATTAATCTTATATATCATGATTATTTTCCCCTCCATTACAAATTCAAGACAGACTATGGGCCAAGACCCTGAACTCTGAAGTCAGAAATTCTGGAATTAAATTCTGCTACTTACTATTTGTGTGCTTTTGCTTACTCAACTCCTCAAAGATTTAATTGCCTTATACAAATAATGGAATGATAAAAGTAATATCTATTTCATAGCACTGATGTACAAACTAATGAGACTACATGTAAAGAACTTAGCATAGTGCCTAGCACATACTAATGCTTATCAAATTATTTTTATCCTTTTAATGACTGCATATTTATCTCATTATAATACTATACTCAAATTAATTTTACCAATTCACCCCAACACTGCTTCCAAAGTTTGTCATTATTACCAAAGCTACAATGAACAATCTTATCACAAAATATAATTTTTGTTTTTTATGTACTCCTGGTGTAGGTGGAATTGCTGGTCGAAAGGCATACCCATTTGGAGAGCTTTTTAGTCACTTATATTTGGGACAAAAAAGATACCTCAGTTGTAGAAATAAATTAATACATGCCTGATAAAACTTTAACTACACACTGAAGATAGGAGTAAGGGAAAAAAAAAATAGATTCATGACCTTATGCCCTTAGCTGAGGTAAGTTCAACCAAAAGAAACAATGTAGACTGCATGTAGGTGACTGGGATAAAATTTACAAAAGCCATCCATAATAGGTGAAAGGCTAAGCATTTCAGAACATTCCAGCCTTGGGATAGCAGCCTGAAATAATCCTGGCACCAGTTCTTTCAGGAGAACATTGACAGGCATTATCCTATGAAGAGAGAAGAAAATCAAAATATAAAACATGTCAGTACCAAAGGAATGCTGAAATCTTGTTAAGTCTACACACAGAGCACAAATAATATTTTCATTTGTAGATGGAAGAAAAAATAACACAGATTAGGATACATTCATTTAGAGGGCTGATAAATTCAAAACAATGGATCAATCAGCTTTTGAAAAAATAATATAAATCCAAAATAAAATGAAATCTAATAGGATTTCAGCTATGTGTAACTCAGCAAGAGAAGAGATGGGCTGGAGGCTTAGTGAAGAACTGTGGAAAGTCAGTAGACAGGCAAGGGTCATGGGATTGGGCATATGTCCTCTCTATTTACACACACTCCTCCATGTTAGGATGTGTCTACTCCACAACTGTGAGGTAATGTTGCCATGGGAAGCTCCAAGGCCTCTTGAAGTTAAGAATTACAACTATAGAAAACTCTTATCTAAAGAAAGCAGAACAGTACATGAAATCACCTAGGCAAAGCTTGCAACATAATGCATGATTGATTCCCTCTGTTCTAGATTTGTATGGAAGTTGCAAAATTTTCAACACAAGAGAAACTAAAAACAAACTCATGAAAAACCACTGCAATAAAAGATGTATTTCTATATTCTTAATTTCAGATACTGGATATAGTTTCTCTCTCTAGATATTAAAATATTAACACTTAGTAAAGATAGTTTCTAGAGTTATAGAAACAGTAATGAAAAACAAAAATTTTAGGGTTCACTGAACCAGTGCATGGGGGTAAGAAAATAGGTAAAAATACTACCTAGGTTTTTGTCTCTAAGATGGAATTAGAAAATCAACTGTAAGCAGATGTGGGCTAAACATTCTCAAAATAGAGGCCTCAAATAATCCCATGAAGCTAGGAGGCCTTATTCATGAATAGCTACTTCCTATTAAGCTCTTAGCTACTTGCTATATATAAAATTTCAATAAATCCTTCCAACCATTTGATGAGAATACTACTTATCTACTTTAGATAAGAGAGTTTGTGTATCTTGTCCAACATTACACACCTGTTAAAAGGCAGAACCCAGATTCAAACTTAGCAATTTTTCTGTGATTTCAAAGCCTGTTACTGAAAACATGAAATTAAAAAATGCTTGCTCCTTGGAATAAAAGCTATAACAAACCTAGACAACATATTAAAAAGCAGAGACATCACTTTGCCAACAAAGATCCATATAGTTAAAGCTATGGTTTTTTCAGTAGTCATGTACGGATGTAAGAGTTAGACCATAAAGAAGGCTGAGTGCTGAAGAATTGATGCTTTCAAATTGTGCTGGAGAAGACTCTTGAGAGTCCCTTGGAGGGCAAGGGGATCAAACCAGTCAATCCTAAAGGAAATTAACCCTGAATATTCATTGGAAGGACTGATGCTGAAGCTCCAATACTTTGGTCACCTGATGCGAAGCGCTGACTCATTGGAAAAGATCCTGATGCTGGGAAAGATGGAGGGCAAGTGGAGAAGAGGGCGACAGACGATGAGATGGTTGGATGGCATCACTGACTCCAAATACATGAGTTTTAGCAAATTCTGCGAGATAGTGAGGGACAGGAACGCCTGGTATGCTGCAGTTCATGGGATTGCAAAGATTGGACATGAGTTAGCAACTGAACAACTGAAAACACTCTACTATCTAACTTTTGGTTAGAGACAGTAGCTCATTTCCAAGGTGGAGCAGACTTATAAATGGCTGCCTGTTTAAATGTCAGATTTGTATCTAGGATCAAAGTATATTGTATATAATCTTGATACAGGAATATCAGGCATCACTCTCATTTAGCAAACTTCCAGTTCAACTGTAAATTGTAAAGCTTAATAACTCAGCCAATAAATTGTAGGAGAGATTTACCTACCTATAGCTCAAATAGAACTGATCTCTGTTTCATTTTAAAAATTATTTAATTAATGCCATTAAAAGACTGAGCTGTAGAATAGGCATGAGAACGTGGATGATTAAAATGGAGGATATAAAATCAATGATAAGGATTAGGTGAAGACATTTCAAGGATTAATGATTAGAAAGAAAAAGTGAAATGTGATGAGTGGGAGTAAAAATAGGATACTGAGAAATGTTAAGACCATGTGGTTGCCAAGGAAACAGCAAATCGTGCTGTGGATGACCTACCTAAGAGAAATATTCATCACAGAGAAAATAAATGATTTTGAGAGAGATATAAAGACAATCATATTCTAAAGCAGCATATGGGGAAATAAGACATACTAGAACATTTGGTTTTTGAATGCCTGGTAACAAAGAAATGTTTGGGAAAAAATAGCAATAGGTTTAAGAATGCCAAGGTTGGAGAATTGTCTGTATAAAGGAAGAAACACCAGAGAACAATAAATGCATTTTCAGTAAAGGGCACTGGAGGATAATTATCTAACAGAGAATACACAGCGACTTTGCTGGTGTCACTGAGCATCAATAACCAGAAAAACAACCTTTGTGCTAACTTGCCCAGAACAAAATTACTTGAAGTCCTGAATAACTTTCTGATTTGCAATACTAGATTTGTAGAATTAATTTATTTATACCTATCATTTAATACATTCTGCATTGTCAGCCACCAGGTGACTGCTGATACTGTATTTATAAAACAACATGCAATCACTAACATTACTGTCACTATAGATAGGAGAAGATATGAACAAAGCACAGTACAAAGAAATGCATTTTTCTATTAAAAACTGAGCTATCTTGTTTATCTCTACCTATTACATGGCACCAAGCCCAATGCCTTCTATATACTACTTGATTATGAATTCCACTGAACAAAGCATTCGTACTAACTACTCACAATGATAAAGTGGGAGTAATTTTAGAATAAGAAATTGGGGGAACAGTTGGAATTTTATATATGTGTATACATATATATATATGTAAACTATTTAACATTGTTTATATTTTCTCAGATTTTTATAACTTTGTTTGATAAAACTTAATTTTTAACAGAGCACATTTTTTTTTTTAATGGTGAAACTACTTGAGAATATCATTGATGGTATCATCTACACACAACTAATTTCTCACTAACTCCTGTCAACATAAGAAAGAACTGCTCTTTGATTTACTTGATTCTATTACTCGGTAAATGTAGAAGGTGTACATGCTTACACACTCGGTTGGTCAAAATGTTTGTTTGCATTTTTCTGTAAGGCCTTATGGAGTATGTGCTCCAATAGAGCATCCTGTACTTCTCAGAAAGAATTGTAAAAGAAAAAAACATACAAAAAACAAAAAAAACCCAACAGATTTTAAAGAAATATGTGGAAATTCAATTGATCCAAAAAAAAAAAAGAGAGAGAGAGAGAAATTTATACTTAGTAAAGATATCACTGTGCTTAAAGGGAAAGAAATTTATTGCATATTATATCCAATTTATTCTTGACAATTGCAAATGTTCACATTTCTTTCCCACATACCATTTTCAGATTTTCCTCACTCCTGGAATCAATCAGCTTCATCTCAAAAAGCATATTTCAAAGAAACTGACCATTAAAATGCATCACCTATTTCATTAGCTGTTTGGAGCAATATCAGTAATACTATTCTGAATTTTTATAAAAACTTTTCTTTAAGGATAAAGTTTAAGGAACTGTTTAATAAATAGTGATATAAACCATATAAGTTTTAAAATGCAGCTTGGTCAAGATTTCAAATGTAGGCCTGGATTTTAGTTTGATCTAAATATTAAAAACTACTCCATGGTAAAATATGAATATATTCTATTTGATTTAAAATAAAAGTGAATTATTTGAGATAAGTTGCCAGCTGTTCTGGATTCTTCATATGAAAAGAGTTAAAATAAAATAAACGACATTCAAATACTTTGATTCACTATTCATGAGACTAGTCTTGTGTTATACCTTATGCTTTAATTTGAGTAATATCTTTAAATGTGCAATATATTTTAGGTGATAGCTTAGTTAACTACTTGTTTTTTTCTCTTTCCCCTACTAATTTCACAATACAATGGCAATAGACTGGTGGGGGCACTGCATGTGACTAGGTGGCTTCTGGTACTCTTCAATTCACGTCAAACTACATTTATCTCTGCACTTTCAATCCTATTAATTAAAAATACAAGGACTTATTCAAAGTGTCACAACAGTCACTGCAAAATTACTTGGCCTCTAGATATATGAAGACCTTGTCTTGTGACCTTGTTGAGTACAATGATTTTTGAAAAATGGCACTCTAATTGGAAATGCTTTCCTTAATTATATTGGCTGCTTTCAGTATGAGGTCATCATTTAAACATGTGTTGGTGTTTTGAGTGAGGAATGTGTGTATATGGTTAGATGGACTTGGAAGGATGAGAACCTGAGAAGCCAGGGTGAAAGTGAAAGTGTTAGTCACTTAATAGATTTGACACTTTGTGATCCCATGAACTGTAGCCCATCAGGCTCCTTTGTGCATGGAATTCTCCAAGCAGGAATACTGGAGTGAGTTGCCACTTCCTTCTCCAGGGGATCTTCCTGACCCAGGGATCTAACCAGGGTCTTCTGTACTGCAGGCAAATTCTTTACCATCAGAGCCACCAGGGAAGCCTGAGAAGCCAGGAAGACAGTATAAATGATCCATAACGTGTCAGAAAAACAGTATTTTTATTTATCATTTCTTGTACTCTCAAGTATTGTCCATATTACTTTTGTATAAGCAAAACAGGCATAAAATAAGGATAGGCAGCTGTTGCAGTGCTGGAGTCTTTTTTCTGAAGAATTGGAGGCTGGTTGAAATATCACATTGTTCAAGGTCTGAGCATACTCAATAGCAATCATCATAACCCAGGCCCGCTTAAAGTACAGCATCAAAGTACTGTTGTTTGTTGATGGAAAAATACAAAGCCTCTGAATTATCCCCATTGGCCTTGGGGTAAACCGACTTGTGTGTCAGAAGCAGTTCAACTCTGTGCCTTTTTCAGCACAACTGTACTCAGATTATGACTTTCTTTCCAAAGGTGAGAACAGCTCCGAGGTACTGCTGATCAGTTTTATTAGTTGGTTTCTAAGCACCTGACAAGACATGGGAGGGCCACCTGGCTTCTCCTGGCAGCTACAGTGCATGGTATTATATTCATCATATACATCCTTATAGCGCTGTCACCTCACAAGAATAAATATTGTCATTTTATGTTGACTAGGACATTGCCCTGCAAAGCTGGAGGTGTAGCCAAAATATCTTTGATCAGTGAGAGAGTATCATTCAGGTAGAATAGGAAAAAAGTGGTACTTTGCACAAGACAATTATACTCTGTAGCAATGTGTATTATCAAATGGCCTCTTTTGAAATGCTGAGTTGTACAGAGCATTGAGAAGAACTAAATCATAATGACTCATCTTTGGAAAACAACTTGCTTACATATTAGAATTTAATCAATTTGGATATAATAAATTTGCACAGCATTTATTTCAGCCTCATTCTATGGTCATACACTGCAGATGCTAGAATGCCAAAACCTATACATGCCCCCATCCTCTTGCAGATAGGGTTCTGGAAATCATGTTTACTACTTTCTGCCATTTATAAAGAAATGTGTGAAAGTAGCTCCAAATGAATATTGATGATAGAAAACAACAACAATGATAAGGTGTTTTAGAGTTTAAAATTTTCAGAGAAATAAAATATATGACAATTGTACATGAGTCAGGAGGGGATATAAGTGAAATTAACATGGTTTAAGTTTCTTGCATTTCTAGGAAGTGGTAAGAGGATGTACGCAGGTTGTAATCACTAGCATAATCACAAACTGGGCAATAAAAGAATGTACAACTAGCTATCTAATAGAGGTAATTTGAAATTAAAAAATAATTGATTAATCCAGATAAAGGAGAGAAAGAAAAGAACCATAAAGCACTTGAACAAATATAAAACAATAAGATGGTAGATTAAAACCTCAAGGTAAATGAATTACAGTAAATGGAAACAGACAAAACAGATCAAAATTGCCAGACTGGAAAAAGAACAAAACTCAATTCAATGTTTCATAAATTGCTTATGACTTAAAAGAAAATAAAAGGAACCAAAAGCAAAGATAAAGGAAAATGGATACATCATGTGAACACCAGGGAAAAGAAAGTCGATAAAGGTACTCTAATATAAGACAAAGGAGGTTTTAAGACATCATCACAAAAAAGACAAATATTCTGTAATTATAAAATAGCCAAATCAACCAAGGATGTATGATCATTTTGAATGTGTTTAGTATAACCTCAAATATGTAAAGCAAAAATTGATAGAATTAAAAGAAAAATTAGATAATCACAGTAGGAGACTTCAACCCATAGCCTTCAGAAACTAATCAAATAGGCTAACAAAAAATCAGTAGGAAATAAAAATTTAAAAATACAAATTGAAAGTTGATCTAGTACATACAGATATAGAACATGACTCAAAAAACTGAAGGCTACACATTATTTTTAAGTGTAAATGGGATATTTGGCAAAATGAAAGAGTTTAGCCTCAGACCAGAGTAGAGAAAATTTTTTAAAACTAGAATAATAACAAAACTATAATGTAGAAAAACTAAAATGTTTAGAAAGGAAATATACTCTACTAAATAACCTATGGATCAAGAAGGAAATCACAATGGAAAAAAAATTAAGACCAAATGATAATTAAAATGGCATATTTGTGAGACAGAGATAAAGCCATAGTTATAGAGAAAGTTATTGTCTTAAATGCATATAATAGAAAAGACTCTCACCTTCTACAGAAGGAAGATAGGAGGAGAATGCCATATAAAACTCAAGGAAATCAGTACAAAGTAAATAAGAAAAATGATTAAGAAATCAGTATGATAGCAAAGAATTATTTTCTATTTCAACAAAGACAAAAGTTGGCTTTTCAAAGTGACTTCAGAAATGATAGAGCCTAGCTCCTTGGTATATAACCAACCTAAATGTCTATCAGCAGTGAAGAGATAAAGAAGATGTGGTTTATACAAACAATGGAACTACTCAAGTCATCAAAAATGAAACAATGTCATTTGCAAAAACATGGATGAACTTAGAGGGTACTCGGCTAAAGTGAAATAAGCCAGACAGAGAAAGACAAATACTGTATGATATCACTTATATGTGGAATCTAAAAAACAAAAGGAACTAGTGAATACAACAAAAATGAAGCAAATTAATAGATACAGAGAACAATGTTATGGAAGGTATTTATCATCAAGTATAAATTACAAACTATCACTATTATTGCTTTTTAGAGTTAATAAACAACTCTTTTCCCTTTTCTTTAATACTAAGATTACAGCAGCTGGATGAAAAAAGAAAAACTGTTCTTTAGCCTATGTACAGTCAAGAAATCAAGAAGATAATGTGGTGTTTTCTGTTTACCTAGATAAAAGGACACACATGACCTGGAGTATATTCACCAAAACTCTGCCCTGCCTGTAACAGAATAATCTGGGTTTGTATTTTGCTCTGTGCACACCTCAGGAGTTCCAAGAAGGCAGCCAAGCCCTTAATATCACACAGGGTACAAGGGTGAAAGCCATATGAATTCTACAGCTCTTCCTGACTCTTGCCAATGCCTATACTCACTGAAGAGGTATGGCCATGAGGCCTGGAAGCAGATGGGATAGCTGGAGTGCCTTTTAGGGCAACACAGGGAAAGAGGAAAAGTTTTCTTGATACTGGAAAAAGGTCAGGATTTAGAAGGTTCAGTGAGATAAAGAATCTGGCAAGACAACGGGGTTTCTGTACAGTGCAGCCAGAGAGGCTGGATGGTTTGCCCCTAGTTCTCTTAGAGATTCGTGAACACCAACCATGGACTAGAAGTGGTGGAGAAGCAGAGTCTAAAAGGACCAAACTAGCTGGCTAATGGCCTTCTCCATGTCATCCAGTAAGATCTAATGATCCGTAACTAGAACTATGATCCTCACTCTACTTTGGCACCATTTAAGATCCCAAACATTTGCACAACGCTTGGGACAGGAGAGCTTCCTTGGCGGCTCAGCTGGTAAAGAATCTGCCCGCAATGCAGAAGACCTGGGTTTGATCCCTGGGTTGGAAAGATCCCCTGGAGAAGGGAACGGCTACCCACTCTAGTATTCTGGCCTGGAGAATCCCATGGACTGTACAGTCCATGGGGTTGCAAAGAGTTGGACATGACTGAGCAACTTTCACTTTCACTTTCAACTTGAGACAGGAGAGCAAAAAAGGTACAAATTACCAATATTATAAATGAAAATTACATGTAAAATAATTAAGATACCATAAACAATACCAATAAATCTGCAAATTTAGAAGAGCAAGACAACAATCTGGAAAAACACAACATATTAAAAACACATCTAAGTAGAAATAAAAATGTAAATACATTTAATAAATAAATTTAATTTCTAATTGAACAACGTGCAACAAAGAAAACAATAGGCCAAGGTGCCATCCTAGAATACTCTCCTAATCATTTTTGATAAAGAATACCAAACCTAAACAAACAGGTTTGGTATGCAAAATTTTCAACCAAAGATTAAAAGAAGGAAAATTTCCAAAATTATTTTATAGGGTCAAATGTCTCATAAACATAGATGTTGTACAATGAATATGAAACAATGAATATAAAGTATTAACAATCAAAGTCCAACAACATAGAACAAAGATGATAACATCATAACCCAGTTGAATTTATTTTGGGAATTCAGGATTGGTATAATAATAAAAAATAAACAAATCTCCTGATCATATTAGCATAATAAAAAAGAAAAATTATAGGATTATCTCAATAGATGCTGTGACAGATAGAATAATGTTCCCCTCTCCTGAGGATGTTCACACCCCATCTTCAAAATCTATGAATATGTTATTTACATGACATCCGGTCCCATCACTTCAAGGCAAATAGATGGGGAAACAGTGGAAACAGTGAGAGACTTTATTTTGGGGGGCTCCAAAATCACTGCAGATGGTGACTGCAGCCATGAAATTGAAAGATGCTTGCTCCTTGGAAGAAAAGCTATGACCAACCTAGCCAGTCTATTAAAAAGCAGAGACATTACCTTGCCGACAAAGGTCCATCTAGTCAAGGCTATGGTTTTTCCAGTAGTCATGTATGGATGTGAGAGTTGGACTATAAAGAAAGCTGAGCACCGAAGAATTGATGCTTTTGAACTGTGGTGTTGGAGAAGACTCTTGAGAGTCCCTTGGACTGCAACGAGATCAAACCAATCAATGTTAGAGGAAATCAGTCCTGACTATTCATTGGAAGGACTGATACTGAAGCTGAAGCTTCAATACTTTGGCCACCTGATGTGAAAAGGTGGAAAAGACCCTTTTGCTGGGAAAGATTGAAGGCAGGAGAAGGCAACAACAGATGATGAGATGGTTGGATGGCATCACTGATTCAATGGACATGAATTTGAGTAAGCTCCTGGAGTTGGTGACGGACAGGGAAGCCTATTGTGCTGCAATCCATGGGGTTGCAAAGAGTAGGACATGACTGAGTGACTGAACTGAACTGAATATATATATAATATACAAATTATGTATTATATATACATATTACACATATTTATATCTTATTTTACATATTTATGGGTTTTCCTGGTAACTCAGATGGTAAAGAATCTGCCTGCAATGCAAGAGACTAGGGTTTGATCCCTGGGTTAAGAAGATCCCCTGGAGAAGGGAATGGCTATCCATTCCAGAATTCCATGGAAAGAGGAGACTGATAGGCTATGGGGTTCATGGGGTTGTAAAGAGTCAAACACTACTGGGTGACTAATATTTTCACTTTTACTTTCCGCTGAGGATGTACATACTCAGTCTTCAAAACCTATGAATATGTTACTTCACATGGCAAGAAAAATTTGCAGATGTGATTAGGTTAAGGACCTTGAGTTGGACAGATTAAACTGACATACCATGTGGATGCATTCTAGTAACATGAGTCCTTAAAAGTGAAAACCTCTCCCAGCTGTGGTCCACGAGATACAATCGGAGAAAGACTGAACACTGACCTCCACCTGCCTCCACCCATACTGGCTTTAAAGATTGAGGAAGGAGGCCCAAAAACACAACAGCATCTAGAAGCTGGAAATACTCCTCAGCTCACAACCAGCAAAAAAAAATATATATGGGGACCTTGGTTATTTAACCACAAGGAACTGAGTGCTGCCAGTATCTAAAATGAGCAAGAAAACTGGTTCTTCTCTACAACCTCTAGTAATGAAGGCAGGTCTGTGGACACTCTGATTTTAATCCTGACTCATGCCAGGCTTCTGACGTACAAAAGTGTAAAATACTGTATTTTTCTTAAGCTACTAAGTTTGTGGCACTTTGTTATGGCAGCAAAAGAAAATTAATACAAAGATATAAAAAGCTTTGATAGATTTTCATACCCATTCATAACTTTTAATATTATTTGCAAAATAATAAGTAGTTTTTTTAACCTGATGGAGCATGTCTATAAAAAACACATTTGTATAAACATCATACTTAACAGTAAAATATTGAAAGTATTCTCCCTGGGATAAGGGAATAGACACAGTTGTATAATATCACAACATATCCAACAGTTTTGTAGAGGTCCTAACCAGTAATAAAACTGAACAAAAGAAGTAAAATTTATAAAGACAGGAAACAAAGACTAAAACAGATAAAATGATTGTGAATACCAAATTCTAAAAGAATCCAAGGGAGATAATTAGAATTAAAAATTTAATTTTTTATATTATTCATTTCACTGGGTACAAGGCTATATAAAAATTAATTATATTTTTATATATCAGCAACAAGATATTAGAAAACTATTTTTTAAATGATGCTATTTATGAGAGGAAAACATTAATACATACAAATTATCCTGTGTAAGATATACAATAACTCTTCACATAAAACTAAAAAAAATGATTGAAATGTATCAAATAAGGCCTAGTTCAAGTTGCTTATTTTTCCTAGTGTTCTATACTTTCAATTAAATATATAATTTATGATACTAATTCTAAATTGTATATGAATATATATAAGTTCAAGAGTAAAAAATACAATTTTAAAGAATCATTTTGAGAGGGTACTCTATAAATTATCAAAACTTAACATAAAGCTATGGTAATTATGATAGTGTGTTCTTCTCACAAGAACAGTTAAATAGACCAACACAATAAAATAGAGAATACAGAAACAAATACTAGATCCTTGAATTATAATAAAGTGATACTCAGTTTAGTTCAGTTGCTCAGTTGTGTCCGACTCTTTGAGACCCCATGGACTGCAGCACACCAGGCCTCCCTGTCCATCACCAACTCCCAGAGTTTACCCAAATCATGTCCATTGAGTCAGTGATGCCATCCAACCATCTCATCCTCTGTCGTCCCCTTCTCCTCCAGCCTTCAATCTTTCCCAGCATCAGGGTCTTATCCAATGAGTCAATTCTCAAAGTATTGGAGTTTCAGCTTCAGAATCAGTCCTTTCAATGAATATAACTCAGATCATTTGAAAAGGGAGAGTGTTTTCATTAAATGATGCTGAGTGAATAGGAAATTCATGGTTTAAAAGAAAGACTTTTATATCATACCATCAACATTAATTTCAGCTATATGGTACATCTACATATAGAAAGTGAAAGTGTTAGTCACTGAGTTGTTTCCAGTTCTTCCTGACTCCATGGACTGTAGCTCCTCTGTCCATGGGATTCTCCAGGGAAGAAAACTGGAGTAGGTTGCCATGCCCTTCTCCAGGGGATCTTCCCAACCCAGGGATGGAACTCAGGTCTCCGGCATTGTAGGCAGATTCTTTTACAATCTGAGCCATCAGGGAAGCCCACATCTACATGTGAAAACTAATCAAAAGGCTTCTGGAAATTAACATGTAAAAATGCCTTACAACCTTATGTTGGGGACAGCCAGGCTGAGGAATATCCTTCAGAATATGCTCTCTGACTATAGTGCAAATAAATTAAGATATCTAGGATACTAAACAATACAATATATTGAATTTAAATGACAATTATAAGCACAAAAGAAGTCAGAAAATACTTTAACCTTAAAGATAATTAAAATGCAACATAAAAATGTTAAGATGCAACTAAAGCAATAGTTAGGGAGAATTTTAATTTAATTGATTATATTAGAAATAAATGTCTTGTATAAATAAATGTCCAGTATATAATGACAATGAAGAAGGAAATGGCAGTCCATCCAGTATTCTTGCCTGGGAATTCCAGAGGACAGAGGAGCCTGGTGAGCTACAATACACGGGGTTGCAGAGTCAGACACGACTTGGCAACTAAACAATAACAATATAAGGACAAACCAAGATTTATGACAGGATTCTGCATTTGTTTAACATAAAATTTTATATAACTTATCATACATTTAGAATAATGGGTAGTGGTGGGAAAAACAATATTTTCATTGCAAAATGATAAAAAAAACTTACAGCAAAGTAGGGATGGGAACTTCTTCAATGTTATAAAAGGCAAATATTAAAAAATTATAGCTAACATGATAGGCAGAGTTTAACATCTGAATATCATCTCCCTAAGATCAGAAAAAAAAATGCAAGGACTCTCTTTCATCAGTTCTGTTTAACATTGTACTGGAGGAACTAGTCATTGCAGCAAGAGAAGAAAAAAAATAGGCATACAGTTAAGAAAATAGTTGTCTCTGCAGACATTATCATGTACATAGAAAACCCTACTAACTGTACCAAAGAGCTTCTTGAACTTATAAGGGAGTTTAGAAAATTCATGGAATGCAAGATTACTCCAAAAAATTGAATATATTTTTATGTATAAGCAACATATACTTAGAAATTAAAATAAATTAAAATTAAATTAAATTATAAAACGGTACCATTCACAATAGTTTTAAGAAACGTAAGTAATTCAGAAATAAAGTTAAAGACATACATGTGAAACTTGTCCTCAAAATCAACAAAACATTGCAGATACTCAATAAAACAGCTTAACAAACTTGAAAAAGTACACATTATAAGAAGTATGCTATCAGACTACTACTATGCTATTAAACTAGAAATTTATAAGAGAAAGATTACTCAAAAATATTTGGAAAATGTCCAAATATTTGTAGATTAAGCAACAGACCAAAATAACTCATGGGTCAAAGAAAAGCCTTGGGAGAAATTTAAAAATATTTTAAAGTAAATGAAAATGAAAATACAACCTTTCAAAATTTATGGAAAAGAGTAGAAGAGGTGCTGAGAGGAAAACTTATAGCATTAAATGCATATATTAATAATAACGTTATTATTAGTAATAAAAACCAGTTCAGAAATCAACAGAAACAAAATACTTGAGAAAATCAACAAAGTCAAAAGTTGGTTCTTTCAAAACAAAACAAAACAAAAAATAATAAAAGTTTTTTATTTTATAATAATAAAACTTTATTATTAAATAATAATATATTTAAAAAAAAGAAAAGAAAAAATCAATATAATTGATAAATTTCTAGCCATACTAATCAAGAAAAAGAGAGAATATATAAATTAATAATATTAGAAATGAAAAAGGTACCATCACTACTGATCCCACGGACATTAAAAGGAACTAAAGAAATACTATTAACAATTCTATGCACATATATTGATAAAGATGAAACGCACCAAGTCTTCAAAAGAAACAACATATCACAACCCACAGAAGGAGACACAGACAATCTGAATAGCCCTGTATCTACTAAATACATTGAATAAATAATTGAATAATTATTATTCAATAATAATACTTTATTGCAGTGTACTGCAATGGCTGTGGCTGTAGTTCTTATATTAAAAGTTTCTTGTATTTGAAGTTAGGCTAGCCTTATATAATGAGTTAGGAAGTGTGCCTTCTGCTTCTATTTTGTGGAACAGATTGGACAGAATTGGTATCTTTTTTTTAATATTTGATAGAATTCACCAGTGAAGCCTTTTGAGCCTGTTGATTTGTTCCGGAAGGTTGTTGATTATTTATTCAATTATTTATTTTGAATAAAGTATTTTGAATAATTCAATTCAATACTTCTTTTTTGTTTCCCCTTTAGGAGGGATATAAGTTTTCATTTCTCTTTCATAATGGACCTTGTCCACCTTTGCCATGTCTTCAAATTTTCCTTTCTCTTTAGCAGACATGCTCTTCCACCTCTCTGAGCACTTCTTAGAAAACTCTGAGAAGTTGGCTGAAGCATCCGGGTGCTTCCTCTTGTGCTTCTCCCGGCAAGTTTGCAGTACATTGAGCTCCACAGAGACAGCGCCGGGGCAAGTGAGAGCCGGACGGGCACTGGGCGACTCTGTGCCTCGCCAAGGAAAAATAATTAAACATGGGCAAAGGAGATCCTAAGAAGCCGAGAGGCAAAATGTCATCATATGCATTCTTTGTGCAAACTTGCCGGGAGAAGCACAAGAAGAAGCACCCGGATGCTTCAGCCAACTTCTCAGAGTTTTCTAAGAAGTGCTCAGAGAGGTGGAAGAGCATGTCTGCTAAAGAGAAAGGAAAATTTGAAGACATGGCAAAGATGGACAAGGTCCATTATGAAAGAGAAATGAAAACTTATATCCCTCCTAAAGGGGAAACAAAAAAGAAGTTCAAGGATCCCAATGCACCCAAGAGGCCTCCTTTGGCCTTTTTCTTGGTTTGTTCTGAGTATTGTCCAAAAATCAAAGGCGAACATCCTGGCCTGTCCATTGATGATGTTGCAAAGAAACTGGGAGAGATGTGGAATAACACTGCTGCCGATGACAAGCAACCTTATGAGAAGAAGGCTGCTAAGCTGAAGGAAAAGTATGAAAAGGATATTGCTGCATACTGAGCTAAAGCGAAGCCTGATGCAGCAAAAAAGGGAGTTGTCAAGGTCGAAAAAAGCAGGAAAAAGAAGGAAGAGGAGGAAGATGAAGAGGATGAGGAAGAAGATGAAGAGGATAAGGAGGAAGAAGAAGATGATGATGAATAAGTTGGTTCTAGGGCAGTTTTTTTTTCTTGTTTATAAAGCATTTAACCCCCATGTACACAACTCACTCCTTTTAAAGAAAAAAAATTGAAATGTAAGGCTGTGTAAGATTTGTTTTTAAACTGTACAGTCTTTTTTTGTATAGTTAACACACTAGCGAATGTGCCTTTAGAGAGACCTGTCCTGGTGATATTTTCAATAGCCACTAACCTTGCCTGGTACAGTATGGGGGTTGTAAATTGGCATGGAAATTTAAAGCAGGTTCTTGTTGGTGCACAGCACAAATTAGTTATATATGGGGATGGTAGTTTTTTCATCTTCAGTTGTCTCTGATGCAGCTTATACAAATAATTGTTGTTCTGTTAACTGAATACCACTCTGTAATTGCAAAAAAAAAAAAAGAAAAAGAAAAAAAGTTGCAGCTGTTTTGTTGACATTCTGAATGCTTCTAAGTAAATACAATTTTTTAATTAGTATTGTTGTCCTTTTCATAGGTCTGAAAATTTTTCCTAAGGGGAAGCTAGTCTTTTGCTTTTGCCCATTTTGGATCATATGAATTATTACACTGTTTATCTTTCATATAATCAGCTGATAAGAGCTTTTGTCTGCGCACCCTGCATACCCATGATGACGGTAATAAAAGTTGAATTGAGACCATCTTCATCCATAACTGAAACTTAAATCTTGACCAGTTGATAGAACAGTCTTTTGAACTCTGTGGGAGAAGGCGAGGGGGGGATGTTCTGAGAGACTAGCATTGAAACAAGTATACTATCAAGGGTGAAACAGATCACCAGCCCAGGTTGGATGCATGAGATAAGTGCACTGGGAAGACCCAGAAGGATGGGATGGGGAGGGAGGCGAGAGTGGGGATCGGGATGGGGAAACACATGTAAATCCACGGCTGATTCATGTCAACGTATGGCAAAAACTACTACAATATTGTAAAATAATTAGCTTCCAACTAATAAAAATAAATGAAAAAAAAAAAAAAAACTACAGCCAATACCTTTTATGAACACAGATGCAACATTCTTCAGTAAAATCTTAGGAAATTAAATCCACAATGCATAAAAATAATTATACACCATGACCAAGTGGAATTTACTCCAGCTATGGAACACTGCTAATGGATCAATCAATTTCACCTATCACATCAAGAGGATAAAAAAGAAAGGTGATATGATCTTAGTTGCAGGAAAATCATTTGAAAAATCAACCCCCCATTCATGATTAAAGCTCTCAGCAAACTAAGAAAGAGAGGAAACTCCTCAACTCAATAATGAACATCTATGAACAATCTAACAGCTAATATATTTATTGGTGAGAAATTTGGTGCTTTTCCTTTGAGATTGAGAACACTGTTAGATTGTGCTCTCTTATCTCCCCTGTTCAACATCATACTGGAAGGCAATAAGACAACAAAAGCAAATAAAATGTGCACAGATTGGGAAGGCATAAATAAAACTCTTGGTTTGCAGGTGACATCACTGTACATGTAGAAAACTCCAAAAAATAGAATAAAAAATTTGCCTGAAACTAATAAGAGATTATAACTAGGATGCAGGATACACAGTTAATATGCAAAAGTCAGTTTCTTTCTTATACACAGCAATGAGCAATTTACATTTGAAGTTAAAAACATAGCATTCACATTAGTGCCAAGAAAATAAAATATTTAGGTATAAATCTAATAAATTATGTATTACGAGTAGATTCAATAGATTCAATATTGTCAAGATATAGTTCTTCCCAACTTGATCTACAGATTCAATGCAATCACAATCAAAATCCTAGCAAGTTATTTTGTGGATATGGACAAAGTTAATCAAATATTTTTATGAAAAGGAAAGAGACACAGAATAGTCAATATAAATTTGAAGAACAAACTTGGAGGACTTACACTAGCTGACATCAAGAGTTATAAAACTGTAGTATTCAAGGCAGGGTAATATTGGCAAAGGAGCAAACAAATAAATCAATGGAACAGAAAAGAGTCCAAAAGGACTCACACATATACATTCAATTGACCTTTGGTGAAGAAGTAAAGGCAATCCAATGGAGAAAATACAATATTCAACAAATGGTGCTAAAACAACTGGATATTCACATGCAAAAAAAAAATGGATCTAGACAGAGACTTTGCAACCTTTACAATAATTTACTCAAAATAAATCATAAAGTGAGTATCTGTGTCCCTCCAAAATTCATATGCTAAAACCTAATACCCAATGAGATAGTATTGGGAGGTGGGGTTTGGGGAGGTGCTTAGGTCATGTAGGTGAAGTCATCAAGAATGGGATTGATACTTTTGTGCAAGAGACCCTAGAAAGCTCCCTTGCTCCTTTCACCATGTGAAAACACCATAAGAAGGTGTTATTCATGAGGAAATGGGCTCTCCCCAGACACAATCTGCTGGCACCAAGCTCTTGAACTTTCCAGCCTCCAGAACTGAGACACAAGTGTTGTTTATAAGTCACCCACTTCATGGTATTTTTATTATGGCAACCCTAATGGACTAAGAATTAAACGAAAAACACAAAGTTATTAAACTGTAAAGATAATGCAAGAGGAAATCCTAGTAAACTTGTGTCTAGCAATGCCTTTTTATTTTTTTTTTTTTTTTTTTTTTTTTTTTTGTTAGCAATGCCTTTTTAAATACAGCACTAAAAGCATGATTCATGAAAGAAAAATTGGTAAGTTGGACTTCATTAAAATTAAAAAGCTTTGCTCTGTGAAACACACACTCTGCTAACCAAAAGTAGAACATTTCATTGGTAAGCAGAGTGGCATAAAATGAAGAAGCAACTACCTTCTTGCTAATACATGCACAGATCCTCATAGACAAGAGTTTAAAGCTATGGGGCTTGATGGAATTTGGTGGTGCCATTCTCACTGCTCCGATGTGTCTGCCTCTATAATGGTTGGCTGCAAAACAAACACTGAATGCTATTTTGTCTTTTTTTTTTTTTTTTTTGTAAAAGCAAAAATCCTCCTTGGATTTCTTTCAGTTAGTGAAAACATATACTAACGTAGATCAATAAAAGAGAAGTGGCATGCAGCAAAGTTTTAGAAAGCAGGGGAATTCCTGTATTGGGAACTTTGTAGTTCCTGTTCAGTTTTTTTGATGGAATTTGGTGGTGCCATTCTCACTGCTCCGATGTGTCTGCCTCTATAATGGTTGGCTGCAAAACAAACACTGAATGCTATTTTGTCTTTTTTTTTTTTTTTTTGTAAAAGCAAAAATCCTCCTTGGATTTCTTTCAGTTAGTGAAAACATATACTAACGTAGATCAATAAAAGAGAAGTGGCATGCAGCAAAGTTTTAGAAAGCAGGGGAATTCCTGTATTGGGAACTTTGTAGTTCCTGTTCAGTTTTTTGAAATGTAAAACTGTTTTGAGAAATAAAAACCTATTAATAATAATTTTTTAAGAAACCCAAGAAGACAATTGAGACCTATACCATGTTCATGGATTAGAACATTCAGTATTAATAAGATGGCAATAATGCCAAAAACTGACCTATAAATTGAACACAATTCTAATTAAAAAACAGCATTATTTTTATAGCAATGGATAAGGCACCAAAACTTATGGAAAAATGCAAAGTACTACTGATTCAAAAGAATTCTGAAAAAGAAGATTGTAAGACTTGGCAATACATGACTTCAAGACTAACTGTAAAACTAGAGTAATCAAAACAATATTTTGGCTTATAGACAATGACACTAGGGAGAACTGTGTTCAACAGCAGAGCACAATATCTTTTTACTTTGATAACACAGAGTTGATGCGGACGCAGGGGAGTTCTATCAGAAGTGAAGGAAGGTAGGAGCACCACTACCTACCTTGGGATGTTTTTCTTGTACAGAACTAATAGGACCTGAGAAATAATAATAGAAGTAATACAGGATTGATGACACACCCTCAGTGAACATCTGCAGCTTTGTGCCAGGTCATGAATGTCAACTTCTAACGCTCTAGTAGGATTCTTACTCCTTCTTTCCATCCATATCATTTAATAATCCCCTAAAACCTCCTTATTCTCAATCAGGCCACTTTCTGAGGAGGAGTCCCAACTCCTCCAAACTCCATGTTACTAGGTATGCCCTGACACTTTCAACCTCACTGTGAGCACACGAACATGGAATGAAGCTGGACAGAGGGAAGCAATACTCAGAACATGGGGTGTGAGTTTTGAGACCAGCGTTTCAGATTTTGCTCTGTTTTAGTTTCTAGTCTTTACAGTGTCTCATCATTAGGCCTCTTTTTCAATCTGAAAATTGAGGAACTTGGGCCAAATGCCTAATAAACCCAAAGTTTCTACGGTTTTATGATTCTATGGATAATTTAAGTGACAAATCCAAATTATAACTACTGTTGAAACTGCACAGACCACACCTCACTATCTTGGTAACCTTAGCACTCCATGTAGAAGCCAGAAACAATTCTAAGTTGCATCTTACCTCTTTTACTTACAATGAAAAGCTGTTCTATGATTATGAAGATTCCATGGTAAAGAATTATCTGTTTTCTCAGTTGGTCATATTTCTTTCAAAAGTATTTAAGAGGTAATTCTTTTAAATGGTCATTGACATTTCGAGGTCAACGTTTTCTGTGCTAATTCATTATTCTTGTATCATTCTTCACAGACTCTTATTCATTATCTAAATATATCCTCATATTAAACAAGCCAGAGGGGTAGGGCTAACATTTTTTAATCCTTATTTGACACAATCATACATGAGATTTATACTAAAGGAATTGACCCTGGAACTTGCATTTGGCTATTTAGAATGTACTGTTGTTCAAGGCACGTATTTTTTTTTTTTGAGGGAGGGGGGTTCTGTTTTATTCACTGATGTTTCCACAGTGCCTAGAACAGTGCCTGACTCACAGCAAATTTAATACACATTTGTAGAAGGAATAAACGAATGAACAAATCTGACTAGTGATCGAACAGGGGTCTAGTAACTCTCTAAACTCTCAACCCTTGTTCCTTTAGTACTGACAGGAGTTATTCTTTGTCCTCATGCTTCCCCCCAATTTTCCTATCTATTCTGGATGCAACTATCTTGAGGTTATGTGGCGGCAAGGCCAGGGAGCCCTCTTCACTGAAGGGTAACCGGAACTCCCACCGTCACAGTGATGGAGAAGGGGAAAGAGAGGCCTCTATGGGGGACTCCTCTTTGAGAGACTAAAGCTGATGCCACCTCCCCCCCTCCTCGCCCCCGCCACTCCGAGTTCACCAAGGATATCAGAAAAGGGTCCAGTGGGTCCCTCTGTCCCAAAGGTGCTCGTCTCACTCTGCTTCTGGTGGCGGAGAGGGCAGGGGTTCTTTAAAGGGGGCCCTCACAGTCCCAAGCCCGAAGTGGCTGGGGTTTGGCCTGCGCTCCGAGGCTGCCACCCTCGCGGTCCCCGCCGGGCGGCGGGCCGACAGCTGCGGAAGGAGGGCCGGCCGCGCTCCCCGCCGGGACACTGTGGCGGTGCCCGCGCCAGCCCCGCCCCCGCCCGGGCCGCCGACCGGGCGGGGCTTGTGGGGGCGAGGGGCGGGGCCTGAGGGGGGCGGGGCCTGCGGAGGGCGGGGTGGCCGCGGGGAGCCGGCGGCCAGGGCGGCGCTCAGACTGGGCCGGGAGCTCCGGCTGCGCGGGCTCTCGGCGGCCGCGGCGACAGCATCCTCCTCCGCCTCCTCTCTTTCTTTTCTTCCCCTCCGCTTCTTTCTTTTCTTTCTCCTTCTCCTCCTTCTTTCCCTGCCCTGTCCCACCCCCACCCACCCCCCTGCTCCTTCTCCAGAGGACCTTAGGTCCTCAAGTCCCTGAGAGGTGGCAGCGGCGACTTGCGGGTGCATCGTTTCCGCGCCCAGGTAAGAGAGCCGTTCCCCACCTCTGATTCAGTATAGACGTGCTTCTCCCTTCTCCTGCCTCGCCCACCGCGTGGAGGGAGGAGAAGGAGCCCAGGGAAGGAACGGGGATGGGAAGGGATTTGTCTCATCCCGTGTCTCGGGAGCAGGCACAGGTTGGTCGAGCTGTCTCCCACCTGGCGGCAGCTTCAGGCCCGGCCTCTCCAGGTGTGACTGCTACGCAGCAGGGGACCCGGGCTGTACCTGGGCTCTGGATTTGGAGAAGGGCGTGTGACCTTGGTAGGTACCACTTTGAAGCGCCCGGGAACTTACATCAGGTTGGGATACTTGTCGTTAGAGCTAATACTACCTGAGCTGGGGAAAGACAGAGAATGAATTATACTGGGGTAAAAGAGAATTTCGAAGTAGAGGCTTTTTGTTTAGGTTTTTTGTTTGTTTGTTTGTTTTTGGTCCATGGAATTGCAGAGAACTGCACAATGACTGATGACTAAGTTAAAGAAGCCTTGTCAATTCGAAATCATTTTCCCTGTAATTGTCCCACAAACAGCTGGAAGAGAAAGATTGACAAATGTTTATAGTTTTAGGAAAATGAAAAATTAATGTCTGGTCTCGATGGAGGGCGGGATACGAAAAAATGAGTCTGGATGAGCTTGAATGTCCACATAGTCTTTCTTTTTAAGAGATGGGAGTGGGAGGCAGCATCTACAGTCCAACAGTTCTTTTCTTTTTCTTCTTAAAAGGCGTTTTGGGGGCTGCAGTGCCGGGAGTCTTCGTTCCCCAACTTCGTCTTTTGTTTCAGGATGAAAATGTAAAGAAAGAGTGTTTGAGAGGAGCCAGGAGTGGGGATGTGTGTGTTTGGGTGTGTGTAGGGAGGAGGGTTAGTAAAATGGATGGGGTCAGAAAAAACCATCTTTGAAAACTGGAAATGGATGTTATACTGCCTGGCATCAGGGTTTTGGGATTTTGTCAGAAAATTAAAAAGCTTTCATTAGCTACAAGCCCATTTGTAACAGTTGCTGGTTGCCATCAGCTGGAAACCTTTAGCATAATGATTCCAGGACATAGCCCCTTTATTACTGACTCAGTGTGAAAGGTTTTTGTTTAAATGCACACACAAGCATGCACAGGCGTATGGTGGTACACACCACAAACACACAGACATAAACACATTCGCACGTATAATATATACCTAATTTTGCAAAAGAGAGTAGTACTTAAAAGGCGAATCTTAAAATATTTATCCTTGAAGGTTTGGGGATTATGGTGTGAATCACATTTGTACTGCAGAACAAGTAAATATATGTTGTTGGGTGGTATATAAGTTTGGATGTGAGGCAAAGGGATTAATGAATATCGGTAAGGTATTAAATGTCAAAAATATGATTTATTTTGAAATGATTGGTCTGGGAGAGGAAATGACTGCTAACTGAAATTGAGGTTTGCAGCCGCAGTGAGGCAATGGAGAACAAAGCCTTTTATGTGAGCCGTGTTATGCAAAATGTCCCATGCTTGAGCGGCAGGTACCAGCCCAGGATAACGCGTGGCTCTGTAACCCTCTCATTTCACTGTGGGCAATTATAATTTTTTTGGCAATGAAAATAGATTAAATAAATAAAAGCTCTTTAGAATGCCCAAGAGGAAGATTATAGCCTTTCCCTTGAATGTGACACAAAACACCCATTTAGCTGGTCACTTGCTACGTATTTTGGTAGAAATCTTTATGACTCTGTAAAAATATCATGGGCATTTCAGTCACCCCCTCTTCATGCACAGAAACATTCCTTCCCAAGAAAAGGTGAAATGCATTTTTCTCTTTCAATTAAAAGGTATTGTTGTGTGTGTGTATTTTAAGGTTGATTTCCTGATAATTTTATCTGATTATCATAGCTTTATATCTGGAATCCACAATCTGCATTGAGCAGAGCTATTGTGCCTTTTGAATCAGTGGTTCATGCTCTTTGTGCTTGATTTAATTTTAATTTTTATTATTTCATAATATGCTACAGTATTATTTAATTTCCTAAAGGTTTTTTCCCCATAAGCAGAAAATTGCTTAACATACATCTGTAGATCTAAGCAATTAAAGATTGAGCTTCCTTTAAACATTTTTTTTAATGCCTGAATGTCCATTTTCTCTTCTTTTCCCTCATCTCCATCAAATAACCTGTTTATTGTGACTCTATGCTGCTTTAAGCTTCTAATTCTGTCTAGACTGTCATGAGCAGAGCCAGCTTTCTCAGGAATTTCGAATTTAGGATTTGTTCGTTCTCTGTAGCAACTCTCCTAGGATGACGTGTTTACAGCACCTTCTCAGGGAGGAGGAGAAGGAATGTGCTGACAGAGCCTGACCCAGTGAAACTGGCACAGCCATTACCTCATCCTAGTAGCTACTTCAGACTCATTGAGAGAGCAGGCACCTCTCCATGGAAAGCAAACACCAGCAGCACACCCTCGTCTCGCAGAAGCCTTCCGCTTCCCACAGCAGCCTCTGCTCTGCTGCTCTGCTAAGGTTCAAGGGGTATTTCCTCTTTTATGTACTTCTTCTCAAGGATCTTGAACTTGGTCATAAATATGCAGCCAGAAATGAAACTTGGCACAACATCCCCTAAACCTGAAAGAATAATTTCATTCCTTTACCACTTTTGGCTTAAAATCAATTTGCAGAGTTTCTAAACACATCAGAAGGGAAAAGGAAGAAGAATGTTTATGGGCTTATATTTGCATGTTTTCTTATGATACACATTTTTTTGGTAACATTTTACTAGCATCCAGAGAGCAGACTGGATTGCTATGCTTTTGAAAAATGGGGTTGTGCTCTTGGACTTTAAAATGCAATGGTTATAATGTTTGCTTAGATGCACATTACAGTATGTGCATCCTTAAAATATTCATTGATGTCCCCATAAGATTGAGCATATGAAGCCAACTTGGAGATTTTAGTATTCAAGTTGATCTCTTGGTTAATGAATTCCTTTCAATGCTTAATTTCCTCTTGACAGAGTAAGATAAAGAATCTAAAATAACAGTTACAGTGGATAATAACACTACCCCCAGAACAATGTCATATTCCTTAATCCTAAAAGCAGTCATTTAGGTAAGTTATTAGTAATGCATTAGTGGATGTTACTAAAGATAATATTCTAAAACAATTATAAACTCTTATGTCTCTGGTATATCTGGTAGAGATGCTATTAAGCTCTTTGAGTCATGTCTGATTCTCTCAAATATGTCTGTTCTTTTGTACTTTAGTTCTTTCTACGCCTTTCCTAATTTGATCTGCTCAGTCTAGATCTTCTTAAGTGTGAGCAGTATTTTGATCATTTCACTGATTTTTTTCCTCTCCTTTCATTCTGTTCTTTGTAATCTCCTATTTGAATGTTAGTCTTCTCCAGGCATTTTGTCTTCAACACTGTTACTCTTATTACAAACTTAGCCTTTACTCTTCATTTAGGAGAACATTTATTCCAACTTATTTATTTATTTGTTTGACAGTTGCTCAGTCGTGTCCGACTCTTTGAGACCCCATGGACTGCAGCACAGCAGGTTCCCTGTCCATCACCAACTCCTGGAGCTTGCTCAAACTCGTGTCCATTGAGTCAGTGATGCCATCTGACCATCTCATCCTCTGTTGTCCCCTTCTCCTCATGTCTTCAATCATTCCCAACAACAGGGTCTTTTCCAGTGAATCAGTTCTTTGAGTCAGGTGGCCCAAGTATTGGAGTTTCAGCTTCAGCATCAGTTATGTATTTTTTTCTTTTTTTTTCAGTTATGTATTTTGTTATGTGTCTATTATATTTCTACTGGATGCAGAATATTTTCCTGGGGACTAAGTGTAGAGACACTAAAAATACTACAGGGTTCCTGGCTTTAAGAAATCTTCAAATAAAGTTAGAGAGATTTGTTTCTTTTGTAATGGGGAATAACTAAAAAATAACATTTAATTGACCAGTTATTGTATTTCAGATATGGGACACAAGGGGCTGCACATGGGGACAGTGGTGTCCCAAACCTCAAAGGCAATTTTTTGTGTATCAGTTATGTAAATGTCCTAATGTCGACCCTGTATACCTAACCTCCTTTTTTCATATATGTATTCTCTCTATATAATTATATATAGAAGGAGAAGGAAATAGCAACCTGCTTTATTATTGTTGCCTGGGAAATCCCATGGATAGAGAATCCTGGGGGTCTACAATCCACTGGGTCGCAAGAGTCAGACATGACTTACCCACTAAACAACAACATATATAATTGTATAGATATTTGTATATATATAAACTGGGGCTTTCCTGGTGGCTCAGTGTTAAAGAATCCGCCTGGCCAGTGCAGGAGACACAGGTTCGATCCCTGGGTCGGGAAGATCCCTGGAGAAGGAAATGGCAACCCACTCCAGTATTCTTGCCTGGAGAATTCCATGGACAGAGGAGCCTGTTATGTTAATAGGCCTTTTAGAGAAAATAATTTAGCTTCTAAGATCACACAGCTGGACTTCTTTCTTGCTTTCTTGTTTTTCTTCTATTCCTCTTTACCCATTTTTCCTTCCTTCCTTTCTTCTTTCCTTCCTTTGCTCTTTGCTTTCAATTTGTATTGGCCAAAAAACAAAACAAAACAAAACACCAATTTTTAGAAAATAGAACCTGCCATTTTTATTGTAATTTATTTTCCATTATATCTATACTTCTCATTTAACATACAGTTTTATGCCAGCTTCTTCTCAGGGCTTCATCACTGTCTTGGTCCTTCCTTTGATCTTGACTTTTATATACTCTGGCCTTGAACAGACTTTTCCTTGTATACCAGTCTTTGATCCTGCTTCCTTTCTTTGGAAAGCCTTTCTGAATCAGGAAGAAAAGTTACTGCCTTGCGTCTTCCTATTGTTTGTACCCAAGCTGACCCAGATTCCCTTATCTTATAGACAGTTGCTTATCCCAGCTGTGTTCTTACCAGCCTTCTTCAGATGAGTTGAAAAAGGTAAGAGTGGTGTAGCTGTACAACTTACTGCTTTCAAATGAAAATTTTGATTAGCTAACTGTATTTTGTTATTTTATTCACGTGACTTCAAGTAAAATGGAAACTGACTAGTAAAGTCATCCGGGCTTTCCTGGTGTCTCAGAATCTGCCTGCCAGTACATGAGATGTGGATTTGATCCCTGAGTCGAGAAGAACCCCTGGAGGAGGAAATGGCAACCCACTCCAGTATTCTTGGCTGAGACATCCCATGGACAGAGGAGCCTGGTGGGCTATAGTCCATGGGTCGCAAAGAGTCAGACACGACTTAGCGATAGAGCATGCACCCGTAGTAAAGTCATTATCTGTCAGGCAGTCCACTGTCTTCATTTTATGCTAGCTAGCTACACTGATGTTCTCTTAAGTTGAACTGAATTATTTTAATTTAAAATAAAATATCCCTAGTTACATTGCTGTGTACAGTGTTGTCATTAGCCATCTTGAATCCATCTCTCAGTAATCATAAAATACAGTGCTTGAATGTCCATTAGTATATTTCATTGCTTAACTGGCTAGATCTCCTATATTTAAAGCAAACTTGTAAGTAAATATACAGACTTGCTCATTTAGTTTGAGATAGACTATTCATGCTGGTATGAACCTTTTATATTGCATTAAAGTATTAATGGGTTTATTGTTGCCCATGTTGTATTCTTGTAACAGTTGAAACAACACTGTATTATCTTGCTAATGGACAATAGTGAAATTATAAAATGGTATGAGAAAATGTTTCCTAGTTTTATTGACTAGGACGCATCACAATTAAATAATTCTCAGCTTTGAAATTGTATTATTTTATTTGGGTATTGTGCCTCTCAAAGTTGTAATTTAGTCTTTTCTTTAAACTATGTTTTTGAACAAAACAGTATTTTAAACAATAAGCTGCCTGTTTTTCTGGTGTTTATGAGACCGCATTCCTTTGGCCCACTTTGAAAACAAAGAGCAAAAAAAAAGTTTTTAGGATCAGTAGTGCATTCTTTTTCTGTTAGTGTCATCTAGTATAGCTAGGAAAAGATCTGATTCTGTACTTTACTACACGTACTTATTATGTTATTTGAATGAAGATCTGCAATCTGTTGCATGCAAATCTTTGCTATATGGAGTCATAACACCTGTAACAATCTATTAGTCCACAAAATGTGTTCACTTTGTGTTTTCCAAAGGGCTATCATGGTGATATTTGTGTTTGTGTATGTAATAATCACAGGATTGTTGTTGTTGTTCAGTTACTAAGTCATGTCCAGCTCTTTGCAACCCCATGGACTGCAGCAGGCCAGGCATCCCTAATCCTTCACTATCTCCTGGAGTTTGCTCAAACTCATGTCTATTAAGTTGGTGATGCCGTCCAACCATCCCATCCTCTGTCGCCCCCTTCTCCTTCTACCCTCAATCTTTCTTAGCATCAGGGTCTTTTCCAATGAGTGGACTCTTCTCATTAGGTAGCCACAGTATTGGAGCTACAGCTTCAGCATCAGTCCTTCCAATGACTATTCAGGACTGTTTTCCTTTAGGATTGACTGACTTGATCTCCTTGCAGACCAAGGGACTCTCAAGAGTCTTCTCCAGCACCACAGTTTGAAAGCATCAGCCATCTTTATGGTCCAACTTTCACGTTCGTACATGACTACTGGAAAAGCCATAGCTTTGACTATATGGACCTCTGTCATCAAAGTGATATCTCTGGTTTTTAATATACTGTCTAGGTTTGTTATAGCTTTCCTTCCAAGGAGCAAGTGTCTTTTAATTTAATGGCTACAGTCACCATCTGCAGTGATTTTTGGAGCCCCAGAAAATAAACTCTGTCACTGCTTCCACTTTTTCCCCATCTGTTTGCCATGAGGTGATGGGATCGGATGCCTAATGTTGAGTTTAAACCAGCTTTTTCACTGTCCTCTTTCACCCTCACTAAGAAACTCTTTAGTTGCTCTTTGTTTTCTGCCATTGGAGTGGTATCATCTGCATATTTGATATTTCTCTGGGAAATCTTGATTCTGGGCTTGTGATTCATCTAGCCTGGCATTTCACATGAAATACTCTGTATGTTGTTACCCTGCTTATTTAACTTATATGCAGAGTACATCATGTGAAATGCTGGGCTGGATGAAGCACAAGCTGGAATCAAGATTGCCGGGAGAAATATCAATAACCTCAGATATGCAGATGACACTACCCTTATGGCAGAAAGTGAAGAAGAACTAAAGAGCCTCTTGATGAAAGTGAAAGAGGAGAGTGAAAAAGTTGTCTTAAAACCTAACATTCAGAAAACTAAGATCATGGCATCTGGTCTCATCACTTCATGGCAAATAGATGAGGAAACAGTGGAAACAGTGGCTGACTTTATTTTTGGGAGCTCCAAAATCACTGCAGATGGTGACTGCAGCCATGAAATTAAAAGACGCTTGCTCCTTGGAAGAAAAGCTATGACCAGCCTAGATAGCATATTAAAAAGCAGAGACATTACTTTGCCAACAAAGGTCTGTCTAGTCAAGGCTGTGGTTTTTCCAGTAGTAATGTATGGATGTGAAAAGAGCTGAACTATAAAAAAAGCTAAGCGCCGAAGAATTAATGCTTTTGAACTGTGGTGTTGGAGAAGACTCTTGAGAGTCCCTTGGACTGCAAGGAGATCCAACTAGTCCATCCTGAAGGAGATCAGTCCTGGGTGTTCATTGGAAGGACTGATGTTAAAGCTGAAACTCCAGTACTTTGGCCACCTGATGAGAAGAGCTGTCTCATTTGAAAAGACCCTGATGTTGGGAAAGATTGAGGGCAGGAGGAGAAGGGGACGACAGAAGATGAGATGGTTAGATGGCATGACCGACTCAATAAACATGAGTTTGGGTGGACTCTGGGAGTTGGTTATTGACAGGGAGGCCTGGCGTGCTGCAGTTCATGGGGTCGCAAAGAGTCGGACACAACTGAGCGACTGAATTGACTGACTGACTCTGCATAGAAGTTAAATAAGCAGACAATATATAGCCTTGATGTACTCCTTTCCCAATTTTGAACCAGTTCATTGTCCAGTTTTAACTGTTGCTTCTTGACCTGCATACAGATTTCTCAGGAGACAGGTAAGGTGGTCTGGTATTCCCATCTCTTTAAGAATTTTCCACAGTTTGTTGTGTCCACACAGTCAAAGGCTTTCAAGTAATCAGTGAAGCATTAGTAAATGTTTTTCTGGGATTCTCTTGCTTTTTCTATGGTCCAAAGGATGTTGGCAATTTGATCTCTGGTTCCTTTGCCTTTTCTAAATCCAGCTTGTACATTTGGTAGTTCTCGGTTCATGTACTGCTGTTAGCCTTATATTAGTATTTATATATCCCATTTTTTCATAGTTGAGATAAATTGTTATACAGTTGATAAAAAATTGAAAATTATACTTTGATGTTCACATGAGAATATTTGATTTTAAATACACTTTTATAGGAAAAACAATGGTGTATGTTTTCAATCATAAAATCCAATTAAATGAATTTCAAATAATTACTATATTTTTCTGTTTTGAGAGATATGATCCAAATTCTATTGTCCATTATTGAATTAAAATGATAAAGCTAAATCTGGTGCTCAATATCAAAGCATCTCCATGTTGATCAAGTGTCCTAAATTGAAATACTGGTCATTTAAATTTATCTTTTAGGAAGTGCAGATGACATTGCTATTGCATGGAAACTGCATATTTTTCTTCTTTTTAAAGAGGAGAAACCAGTATTGGTGGAACTTCAGAAATTTTGCTTCCGAGAAAGCACCAAGCATCCTACTGGAAGCTACATCTCTTATGAAACCACGAAGTGGGTATGATCTAGGGTTTATTTAAATGGGTTTGGCCATTGCATCTCAAACTAAAGCTTGCCTCGTTCACAATTGTATGATGTAAACTATTATAGACTATTAATTGGTCTTTGGTGAAATTGACATTTTGTGGATTTTTGAAAAATGCTTATTAGACTCAGTCATTAGTTCCATGATTATGGGGTGTGGTTTTACTTTATTTTGAATAGAAACATATTAAATGAAGGTGGTCCATATCAAAATTGTAATTTATTAAACTTTATACAATCTAGGACAGTCTCTCTGTCCCCATTTCAGCCCTTTCTGAAAGACCTCCATTAGGTTTTGGGAGAAGAATCCTAATTTTTCTATTAAAAAACTGATATTGATTTCCATTAAAAAACTGATATTGAGCAAATGTATTTTTAATGACATCCTTTCCTTTTGCTTAATATGTTTATGGTCTATATAACAGAGTGACATTTTGTAACTCTATTGATTAGTGGCTTAGAAGGATTGTGTGCTTGTACAAATGAAAACATTAAGTATATTTTTCTGTGCCTCTGCCCTGTAGCAGAAGGGGCATCAGTTCTTAAGACTTCTGAAGTATGTATAAGTTAGGAGCAAACGGTGTGAACCTCTGATGTGCGTGAAAGGAAACTGGGACAGGGAGTGGTTAAATGACTTTCCTGAGATTCTGAGTGGTGGAATCAGGCCTAGAATTGTTATTCAGGTCAGACTCAGCTCTTGGTAAGGAGGTGCCCATGAAGAACCGTCTCACTCTGACTCTTCTTCCAATTCAGGTTATATTCCTGTTCTCTGACCTAAGGGTGGGGTGATCTGCCTGTCATACCTCCCCCACTTTGTGACTCAACTGTGACTTTCACATGAATGTAAAAGAGGGAGAGACTCAGCATTTTAAGGCCATTCCAACGAGCTCCTTGCCAGCTCCACTACTGAACGTGGTGCGTCTAAACCTGATTCAGGAAATACTGACCCGGCTGCTGCTCCAGGTTCATTCCTGTGGTTTGGATCTCTTAGGACAGACATTTAAACTCTCTGGGGATGTGTGCCCAGACTGAAGCTACTTGAAAAGCCAGGGAGCTTTTCTCTGAACTTGAACTATCCATAATGATGCCTCCAGATTGATTGAGTTTGTGTTTAAACTTGGGTCTGTGTACAAGGGAAATCCAACAAAAATAGCCAGGTGGAAACTTCTTTCTGCACAATGAAATTTTCTCAGAAATAGCTTTCCTTTTGTGTCTCCCCAGCTTTAACATTTTTAGCTAAAAGGAAGTGAGCTAGAAAGGCTGTGGCCTCTATGTCTGTGTCTGCTTCCCTCTTAACTTTCCTACTCTTGTATGTTTTCCTGTTTCTCTGCCTCTAGTGCTCCATGCGTCTTGTTTCTTTGCCTCATCCAAGGAGACAGCAAATTAAATAAGAATTAGGTGTTTCCATCGTTACTGTGTTCAGTAGAGCTTCACCTGTACCCACACTGGTTAGGCACCTTAGAGTCTTAAGTTGACAAATATTTGAAAAGCATGATGGGCAAATTGGAGGAAAGAAACCGAGCAGAAACCATGCTTAAATATTTAAAGAAAAATATATTCCTAGTCAGTGAAAACTGAAACTATACCACTCTTTAGGGAGTGAAGGAATTCTAATGTCCTCCTTCTGTTAGAGAATGTCATATAGTATGTCCTAATTCTCTAAATGGACATATTTAATCATTAATCAAAATTGGAGTTACTGTTTTATCATTGAATGGAAGGAACAAAATTCCTTAAAATATTTTCCATGACTATTTGAGATAGAATGGGCTGTGCACATTAGCTTCTTCTGAATATCTTTATTTTGAGCCATAAATCTAGTAAAAAACCATCTTATTTGCACATAAGTAATGCATACGTATGAAAGCAAATCTTTTGAAATAAGATATTCTGTCCTCTTCTTCTTAGATATGATTTACTGAATTTGACCAGTCTGAAAATCTAAATGATCCATAAAGAGTTAAAATAATATCTATAGTAAATGATGTTCTTGGGAATAATTCATTTTTAACTTTTGCATTATGAATAATCTATATATGCTATTTTATAGGCAACATATATTTGTAAACTTGCTCCTGCAAAATTAGTATGTGTAACAGGGATATTATTAATCACTGTACTTGAAAAATTATAACTTATTATTTTTTTAAACTGCCAAACTCTCTGAAATGTAAAAAATTCTTGTACAGATATTCTTTTTTATGAAAAGAAACTTAGTGTTTATCTTGAAGTTTTTTTTTATTTTTAAATAGAAAATTTATAAAAAAAATTTCATAGTCACCAAATTTTAACATTTTTAAACACTACAGGACAAATAGATATTCTCTTTTTCTTTCATTTAAATATCAGTCTAGTGTGCCCCATGTATTTCAAATATCATGGTTCATAAATCATTTATTTAACAAATGGTTGTTGGATCCTGAACGTACAGCAGGAAGTTTTCTGAATATGTAGGATTTTGGGACAAACTACACAGATCCCTGCCTTCATGGAGCCTATATTCTAATAGTGGGAGACAGAAATTAACTTGTAAACAAATAAATGATTAAATATTTCAGACATAAAAAATTACTGTAAGAGGTAGAAAACAAAAACATACGATAGAGCTTGTCTCGGATGGGATAAGCTGCTCCTGGAGACGTGAATAATGAAAAGTAGCCAAGCAAATGAATATTTGGGGGAAAAGTTTAGGCAGAGGGAACAGAAAAAGCAACAGCATTAAGAGCAGGAAGAAACCTGGCATATTTGAGAAACAAATACAAAGCCAATGGCACTGGAGTCTCATGATCATGGTAGAGGGTGATGGGACAGGAAAGAGAGCAGAAGGCAGGTTTCAAGCCTCATGGGTTCTCTTGACCATGATAAAGGGTTTGACTTTTATTTGACTGGCAGTGCATTCTAATTTTTAAGGTAGTAGAAGCAATTCTTTTTGATAATCTCATAAGAGTTTTCAGAGATTAATTATGTCTTCTAAATCCCTGCAGATATATCTGTAACATTCACTGATGTCTTAAATAACAAGAGAGAAATAATTTAGAAAATTAGAAATCAATGGTAGAGACAAGATTAGACTTCTGTTGATATAGTCTAATAAAATGGTCTAAACATAGGCAACCTAAACTGTGTCATTTTCTTGAGATACTGGAGTATTACCTATATAAGTAATTTTAACCCTTGCAGCCGTTTTAGATCTGAAATTAAGTTTTTTGTTTTTTTTAAAATCTAAGCAGAAAATTACAAATCCATGTTTGAGAAAAGTAGTCACAAAAATCAGTGCAGTTTCAATATGAGTGTGTTCTTTGACTATTTCCCCATAGCAGCTTTAGTTATAAACAAGATCAGGTACCAAGCAACAACCAATATGGTATCAGAATTTATAAATGAATTAAATAACCAAATTACACATATTTTGCTTCTTACGGGTAATGGCCCAAATGCCCTGAAATTCAGTAAGTGAACTAATTCAATTTCGTGATGATCTTAAATCACCTTTGAGATTAATGATTAGTGTGTCTCTTCATGTATATATTGCTTATGCTCAAATACTTAAATGTGCTTTTCAAATATTTGTAGACCAAGTGTAATGCTCTACTGGACTTAACATTAAACACAGTGTACCAGACTTTTGATTGATTATACTTTTGGCATATTTCAGGGCTGTTTACTTTTTTCCTAGACATTTTCTCAATAGAAAACAAAGCTATTAAATTTTTTGTTCTTTCATGTAATATTATTTATAGGGCATTTTAAAAAATCACGTAATTTAGGAGAAACTATTTTTATTTTGCAATGAAAAATTGAATTACTGTTGTTCTTCAAGCTTTTCTTGACTTCCATCTTGTTTTATTTCTAGGGTTAATTAATTATGTAATATAAATTGCTTTAACATGGAGCAGTTAGCTAGAGTGATATTTCTGTCTCCCAGACTAGCAGTTACTCAAGTTAATTATAAAATATGGGAATAACAAACCAACAGATAACTCAAATATATATTAAGCTTTAAATAGTGTTCTTGGAATCTTATTTAAGCATAGGTCTTTTGTTATTGAGATGTCACTAAATATCAAATATAAACTGTTACTTCAAAAAACTAGTGAAAGGCTTTAATAAGAACAAGAAAGTGATTAATTTTCTTCTCTGTGTACGACCATGCTTATGCTGTGGAGTGTACAGTATACAACATGTTGTTCTCTGCTAGTTTGGAGTGTAAAATATACAACATGTTGTTCTCTAGTTTCCACTCACTAGAGACATGACATAAAACTAATATCAAAAAGAATATAATGCACAATAAGATAAATGATAAACAAGAGCATGTCTCGTAAGTGCTATGTAAATTTAGAGGCGGGAAATATATCACCATGTGCAGAAGCTAAAGATTTTATGTGGGAAGTGAAGGATGTAGGGTGGGGCTGCATATATGGCTGGGTTTAGAAAACACCCAGGTAGGATAATAGCAGAAGCAAAGACACTGAGGTGACAAAGAGCATGGTAAACCATATTGTCTGCAATGGGAGATTTCTTTAGGGAAAGAATAGAATGAGTAAGTGGTCTTGGATATGGAGAGGGACTTAAATACTAGGCTTTACTGGGATTTTGGTATTATCATAAGGCCTTTGGAATCAGTGAAGGGTTTTGACTTGGGGAGCAGAGTGAGGAATGCAATCTTTTAAGATTAGCAAGGTGAATTTGAGAGGACTTAGTAGCAGGTTGAGAATTTCTACATATGGTGTGGCATAGATACACCAGCCTATTTAGAGGGAGAGACTAAGGCGTGATTCTGTACTAATTTCATTGTTAGTGAAATATACAAAGTATTTCAAACATTAGCAAGAGGGTCAGGTTAAAGAGTATTAACTTAGTCATAATAAAAAGGTGGGCTCATATTTTCCTAAAGCAAATACAATTTGAATTTCTCATGCTAAAAAATCACATTTTATTGTATATATCAGATGTAAATGGAGAAAGTCTGTAAAGAAGGATATAAATGGAGCACGCATATTTAACCTTAAGAATATCCATTTTATTATTTTAAATGACCATTTCAAGGTGAAAATTGCTTTTCAGATCATAAAGCACATTAAAAACATGAGCAAGAATTCTGGAGTGGGTGACCATTTTCCTCCTCTAGGGGATCTTCCTGACCGAAGGATTGAACACGAGTCTGCTGTGTCTCCTGCGATGCAGGATTATTCATCCGCTGAGTCATCAGGGAAGCTTCTGAGAGCAACCACTGTAGATTTTGTAACAAACAGAATAACCATGACTTTATATCTTGTGATAAAGTATAGTTTATTGTGTGATAACTCTAATAAATTGATTCAGAAAGCTTTTTCTGGAAAGAGCATGAGGAAAAGATATTGAACAGCGATAGTTGCCTTTCCCAAATTATGGTGCTGCTCAGAGATTCTGAGACCTGCATAGAAGGTTATGTATGTGGAGAATCTGCTCCTACCTGTGAGCTGAGGAACCCTGGTTTAGGCCAAGGCATGTGTGGAAAATGCTGCTCAAAAAACTGCTGTTGACTTAGAGTGGTTTTTAGGCCATTTCTGAACTCAGGTCAAAGTCCCTCCAGAAGGAGTGAAAACTAATTTTTCAATGGCACAGTTCTTGGTGGTCAAATTTACTATTGTATACCATCACAAAATCTAGGTGTACGTGTATCCACAGCACAGGATGTAGTTAAGATACAAGCAGTACTTCACATTTGGAAAAACTGTTATACAGTTAGTTGTAATATAACCTAATAATAGAATAAAAATGGACCCCAAATTGGAAAAATCTGTACAACTCTAATAAAAATTTCATTTTGTTTTACACTTAAGTATTACTTTACTGACTTTTATTTTGTCACCACTGAAGTTAATAAAATTGAAAAGTTAAACGTTTGAAAGTGTACACAGACATAATGATGACTCACCACTGAAGGTCCTTAAAAGTTTCTTCTCCATTTCTGAGGTCAGAAAGGATAGAAGAGAGACAGAGAAGGGAAGTATATGTTGAGTACTTTGTGTAACTCCAGGCTTTACTTCGGAGAAGGCAATGGCACCCCACTCCAGTACTCTTGCCTGGAAAATCCCATGGATGGAGGAGCCTGGTAGGCTGCAGTCCATGGGGTCACTAAGAGTCGGGCACGACTGAGCGACTTCACTTTCATTTTTCACTTTCATGCATTGGGGAAGGAAATGGCAACCCACTCCAGTGTTCTTGCCTGGAGAATCTCAGGGACGGGGGAGCCTGGTGGGCTGCTCTCTGTGGGGTCCCACAGAGCCGGACACGACTGAGGTGACTTTGCAGCAGCAGGCTTTACTTTGCATTGTTATTTCTGAGAGCCCACACTGATGCTCTGTTTTGTTTGTCATTTAAGAGACTACATGCACTTAATTACTTAGTTTCACAGCTACTTGTGATTGCTAAGGTCCACATTTATTAGTGCTTATAGTCCTTTGAGGGCTTCCCCAATGGCTCAGCGGGTAAAAAGTATCCGCCTGTAATTCAGGAGACACAGGGAATATAAGTTCAATCCCTGGGTTGGGAAGATCCTCTGGAGAAGGAAATGACAGCCCACTCCAGTATTCTTGCTTGGGAAATCCCATGGACAGAGGAGCCTGTTGGACTACAGTCCATGGTGTTGCAAAGAGTCAGACACGACTTAACAACTAAACAACAACAATGAGTATGATGCAAATAATCAGAGCTGTTGGAAAGATGAAACTAAGACAGTGGTTTAGGAAAAGATAGATATAACTCTATATACTTGGCAGATGTTTGCCCTTCTCATAGCCAGTGTGGATTTTAAAAGGAAAGAGCAATGGCTTTTGAAAAAAATTATTTTACAATAGAAAGGCAAAAAGCATTTTATTCACTAATATATATAATACTGTGTTTTATTTCTTATATATTAAGTTTTAAAATAATCCATCAGATTTATTGCGGAGAAAACATTTCTCCTAAATCCTTTAAATTTCTTGTTAGTGTTAGATGATCTTCATATATCCATTTAAATTCTCTGAGAATGTGTTCCACTTCAAATGTAAGTCCTTTGGAGGACATGATGCTTTGGAAAGGAAGGGAAGAAGAGGGCAGAATGCCCAAAGGATTTGTTGTACCATTTTTCAAAGCAGCGGCCAGCTGTTTGGGAACTAGAATTAAAATGTAAATTATCAAAGGGGAATAATGAGAGTCATTCTTTTCAGACAATGCCCAATGCAATCACAGTGAGAAAGGGGTTCAGGGAGATTTTCTACTATGCACAAGTCACAAATGAATTGAAAGGCTAGGAGGGAAGTGATTTACAAGGAACTAAGTGGACACAACCCACAGATTGTCTAGGACTCTGGGTAGTTGAATTAATTGAGGAACAGTACTTCAATTCTGCTGGGACTGAATCCAAATTACAAGATAACAGTGCACAGATTTGAGGGAGTCACTGCATTAGTACCATAGCAGGACTGTAAATTGAACTATGGTGCTGGCATGAGTTGCATTTCATGTGGTTTTATGAATCAAAATAGCGGTCTTTGAAAGCAAGGCAGTGCCACATGGGAACAAAATAGGAAGATTATGCATGAGCTTGGTCAAAATTTTTTGTATTCACAATAGAACAAAAATCTATGAGAGCTTTCAGATCCAAGGATTTTCACAGATAAATTAATTTTTATTTGTATTATTATACCAATTTAAGTAATTTGAGAAAAAGTCCAAAGGGCTACACATAACTCATGTAGGTATATGTTCATTTGAACTTGGTCTAATCCTAGTATTTGGTGTCAATCAGACATCATAGATCTGTAATAAAGAAAACAACTATCAATGAGGAAGGGAAACTATAAATATATTGATTGAGTTTTGTACAAACTATGGAAGTGAAGGAATAAAAGAACTTTAAAAGTTTGGAGCTTAGGAGTCATACACATTTTTATAAAACATTCATCCATGATTTTGCCTTTTATATGACAATAAGGTTTATATAGGCTAATGAATAATTTCTGTACTATTGAAATAGCTAAGAACTAGGTCTCAGTTAGTTCTTGAAATAATAAGAGGTTTGGTTAGCCAATAAATGTTTAAAATTATGGCCTCTTCCTCCTCCCCCCACCATCACGTACACACACACACAATATTTTGTTTGGTTTGGATCCATCACCTATTACTGGTCGATTGGTTCCATTTTTAAAGCTTAGCAAACACCTGTATTCTGCCAGCTCTCTATTCTGTGTCTCCAGTTTGGGGCTTCTTTCTGAGAGTCAGACTCATATACCGCACTGTCTGCTGAGTGGCTCCACTTGGCATTCTGTAGGCACCTGAAACTCATCATGTTCGTAATGAAACTTATTTCAACATTCATCCTACATGCTTTTTACAGTCTCTATTTTAGGTGATGGAACTATTCCAAGTCAGAAACGAAAAGTTATCCTAGACTCCTAATGTATTTCCTAAATATTAATTTCTTTCAAATTTTTCTTTTCCTCTCTACTCTCCCTGAATTGATTGTCCAATTAGTTTATTGATTTTCTTGCCTCCAGTCTTTTCACATTATATTCAGTCTTTAGAAGAAGAAAAGTGATTTTTTAAAACTGTATATCTAGCCAGATCACTCTTCTGTTTAAAATCCTCCCTTCAGTGTATTTTTAACATAACTGAAAAGCTATGCAAATCTATAAGCATGGTATCTTTTCTATCTATTTTCAGCCACCATCTGCATTTTGGCCTCTTTCAGAACTTCCAAACTTACTAGAGGTCTCCCCATAAATTACTTGCTCTGTTCTTCCCATTATGTTTTTTCCCCCTCATGGCTATTTGTTTTCCGGACTTCCCAGGTGGTTCAGTGTAAAGAATCCACCTGACAATGACAGAAACACAGATTAGATCCCTGGATTGGGAAGATTCCTGGAGAAGGAAATGGCAGTCCACCCCAGTATTCTTGCCTGGGAAATCCCATGGACAGAGGAACCTGGCGGGCTACAGTCCACGGGGTTGCAAAAGAGTCAGAAATGACTTAGTGACTAAACCGCAATTGCTTTTATCTTGCAAAACCAGATCAGCTTTTGTATTTCTCTCCTGCTGGATATTTATGCTTCTTGAGGAAAGGAACCGTCATATTCATTATCATAAATTCAATACCTAGCAGAAGGCCTGACATACACTATACGCTTGATAATTATTTGTTGAACTGAATAATGCTGGTTTATGGTTCTGGTTACCTTTTGCTATTGATTGCTTTGATTAAATGGGTGATTGTCTGCAATACTGAATTTCCATCCGTGGAGTTAACTTTGGTCAAATACTTAAGTATACCAAGTGTTTTCCTCATGGTTCTTAATTTATGCTCTTAATCTCTTCCCCATCCACTCAAAGAGCAGTAACTTCATGTTGACACCCAAATCTGAGTAAAATAAAGGCTTCTTCACCTTAGATTATTGCTTTCTTAGTGGGTTCTTGTGAAAGTTCACTGTGATGGAGAACTTAAGCGGCAATGATATTAGCATTTCATAAGGTGAACAAGGATACTAGTATGCTTGAAGTCTATATTGTTTTGCTTTGTTGTTGTTGCTCAGTTGCCCAGTCATGTCCAACTCTGCGGCCCCTTGGACTACACATCCCAGGCTTCCCTGTCCTTTACTGTCTCCTGGAGTTTGCTCAAACTCATGTCCTTTGAGTCGGTGATGCCATCCAATCATCTCGTTCTCTGTCTCCTTCTTCTCCTCCCGCCCTCAGTAACCAGCATCAGGGTCTTTTCCAGTGAGTCAGCTTTTTGCATCAGGTGGCCAAAGTATTGGAGCTTCAGCATCAGTCCTTCCAATGAATATTCAGGACCGATTTCCTTTAGGATTATCTGGTTTGATCTCCTTGCAGTTCAAGGGACTTTCAAGAGTCTTCTCCAGCACCACAATTCAAAAGCATCAGTTCTTCGGCACTTAGCCTTCTTTGTGGTCCAGCCTTCATATCCATACATGACTACTGGAAAAAGCATAGCTTTGACTATACGGACTTTTATAGGCAAAAGTGATGTCTCTACTTTTTAATATGCTGTCTAGGTTTATCTTAGGTTTTCTTCCAAGGAGCAAGTGTCTTTTAATTTCATGGCTGCAGTCACCATCCACAGTGATTTTGGAGCCCAAGATTATTTTGTTTAGGTTAACTTAATTTAATGGTAAGCAATGATTTACCAAGAAGATTAACCATTGAAACCAACAAACTGATTGGAAGTTTGGCATATTTGTCTCAAATCAGTGATGGAAATTAGGACCTCCAACTTTTACTTTTCTTGGGGACTAAAATAGAAATTTGTATGACTTTTGCATTCAATATTTGTTTTTCCTATAGGATTAATTATGTTATTTAATCTCAGTAAGAAAATTAATAATTTATGCCTAAATAATATACAGTGAACATATGAATACTAATTAGTATATTATAATTAAAAGACTTGAATTGCACCTGCATTGCATTGTCAAGTGTAAGTATACATTCCAGTTAAATCCAGCCAGTCAATATTATGTATAAGGAGACAGAGCTATTGGTCTAAAATTTGAACTTGAATTGGGTTGCTACTCTGAATTGAAATCTTTGGTAAATTTTTGGTTGCAGCTTAATAAAATTACTTCTAAGTAGTTTGTTAGAGGGAAAATAAAAATTAGAGTATAATTTATATTCCATTACACTGACTTCTCCAGGGGTATGTGAGTTATTTATTTAACCTGGAATTTAATTATAATGAATATTTTCAAACTGAGTCGTCTTTGAGATTGAGACTAGTTTGCTTTTTAAATATCCATTGAAGAAATGTGAAAAACACTAGGTTTCTGCATTAAATTTTTTAAATTGGAAGCAATTTTTAAATAGTGCATTTAAAAATTCTAAAGCATTTTATGAAATGCCACACTTCAAAAATATTTGGTTGTTACATTTTTAAAATCATAAATCAAGGAGCTGTGAGGGCTCCTCTGGTGATCCAGTGGTTAAGTGGTTAAAACTTCCTGCCTCCATCACAGTGGGTATAGGTTTGATCCCTGGTTGGGGAACTAAGATCCTAGAGTCCACTCAGCATGGCCAAAATGTAAAAAAAAAAAAAAAAAAAAAGAAGAAGAAGAAGAAACTATGATGCTGGATGGACTACCAGCATTACTCTGAAGACGACATGGTTTGTCATTTTAGTTTGCATGCAGCCTTGCTTGTGTCTGATTCTATAATCAGTAAATTTCCAAGAGGGATATGGCATATTTCTGTAAGATTCAGTTTTAGAGTTATAATCTAAGAGAAATATTCTAGTATTCAGATACTAATCATGTAGAAGTTGGTTCAGTTCAGTTCAGTTACTCAGTCATATCCGACTTTGTGACCCCACAAACCACAGCACGCCAGGCCTCCCTGCCCATCACCAACTCCTGGAGTTCACCCAAACCCCTGTCCATTGAGTCGGTGATGTCTTCCAACCATCTCATTCTCTGTCGTCCTCTTCTCCTCCTGCCCTCAGTCTTTCCCAGCATCAGGATCTTTTCAAGTGAGTCAGCCCTTTGCATCAGGTGGCCAAAGTATTGGACTTTCAGCTTCAGCATCAGTCCTTTCAGTGCACACCCAGGACTGATCTCCTTCAGGATAGACTGGTTGGATCTCTTTGCAGTCCAAGGGACTCTCAAGAGTCTTCTCCAATACCACAATTCAAAAGCATCAATTCTTCAGCATTCAACTTTCTTTATAGTCCAATTCTCACATCCATACATGACCACTGGAAAAACCCTATCCTTGACTAGATGGACCTTTATTGACTAATGTCTCTGCTTTACAATATGCTGTCTAGATTGGTCATAACTTTCCTTCCAAGAAGTGTCTTTTAATTTCATTGCTGCAATCACCATCTGCAGTGATTTTGGAGCCCAGAAAAATAAAGTCAGCCACTCTTTCCATTGTTTCCCCATCTATTTGCCGTGAAGTGGCCACAGGACTGGAAAAGGTCAGTTTTCATTCCAATCCCAATGAAAGGCAGTGCCAAAGAATGCTCAGACTACTACACAATTGCACTCATCTCACATGCTTGTATAGTATTTGGTTAGATACACTTAAAAATGATGGAGCCCAGACTGGTGGCCCTGTGATGAGCTAGAGGAGTTGGGTGGGGGCAGGGGAGGGAGGCTTAGGAAGGAAGAGGTAGGTGTGTGTGTGTGTGGGTGTGGGTGTGTATAGTTATGACTGATTCAAGTTGTTGTATGGCAGAAACCCAACACAAAATTACAGGTCAATTTTTCATGAATTAAAAAACAAATAAAAATTTAAAAAGATGGTTCCCTCTTTAAGAAATTTCAGAAATCACTAATAAAGCACAGTCCTATTCTGGCACATCTAGTGGGCAATAAGGACAACTAATATCATTGTCTTTTTGCTTGCTAGAGAGGGGTTTCTGTTTACATTAAAAGAAAAAAAAAAGCACTGTGGGATGCACAATGTAAATTTCTGCTTTGCCAAGAGTGGTAGTGAACATACATGAAAGTAAAACCTACATCATAATCATTGTTCAGAATAGATTGACAAGTGTGGTTTCAGTGTTCCTGTTTTCTTAAATCCCTAAAGCTATGTGACACTGGTTTTTCGGCAGAAAAATTGCGACATATTTAAAACATGTAGCCAAAAACATGGGTGGAGCCAAGAGAAAAGTTAGTACTCTTGTTTCTTATGGAAAAGCAAACATCACTCAGAACATAAGATCCTACTGGGCCCATAGATAGTTTGCTTTGAGAGTAAGATGTCATTTTTATGTGACATCTTAACTATGATGGCTTATAACAGATGATCAAGAAAATCATGTTCTATCAACAGAACTAAACTTGGGAATGATAATCAGAAGCATTGGCAAACCTTTCAGACACCCACATCTTCCAAGAAAATTACTCATAATAGCAATTTTGCTTTGAGGTATTAGGCAGCATGTTTTAGTAAAATGTGGGTATAAATTCAACCAGAAAACAAAGCATTTCCTTTCTTTTTTCTATAGACCATTAAACATACCATAAACTAAATGAACAAAAAGCCACGTGTTTTTTTTACAATCATAAACTAAATATCTTTGTTTCCTGCCTATTACAGAATGCCATAACAGAATTAGTTTTTCATCATGAGATGCTTCTGCAAGATGCCACACAAGCAAATGCTAAAAATTATTTGGATTTGAGGGGGTAGGTAATTTATAATGACTCAGTTTAATTCCATACTGTGGTTGTAAGCTTGATATACTCTTAGAAAAAGTGAGATTGTTTTAGAAAAGTGTCACTTTTCATATACTTTCTTGCAGTTCTATTCATTGACTAACAAACAGAAGTGAAGGAAACTTTAATAGACTGCTGAATGTGGTCCTGACAGACCATATCTGGTGTTCTTTAGATTTATATTGGCCTTTTGTCAACAGTTTGATTGTAGTTGCATCCAAGGGTCTTCCTGGGATTTTTTTTTCCCTCCTTTGACTTAGCTTTAATGTTACAGTGTATATTTTGTATTTTTTTATTGAAAAAGAAAAATCCCAGGAATAGCTTGGGTATACTTACCCACCCTGCCACCATCACCAATCTCAGTTTAAAAAAAAAAGCTTTGTACATAAAATTATTTTGAAAATGTTAGCTATTTAATGAACAAAAATGAAACACACTGTAAATTTACAGTGGTGGAATTTTTTGGTGTGTCTGTAGTTAACCTAGAACTATCTGGACATGAATGAGCCAAGGAAAGCAATTTTATAGTAACAGCTTTGGTGTGTCTGTAGTTAACCTAGAACTATCTGGACGTGAATGAGCCAAGGAAAGCAATTTTATAGTAACAGCAAAATCGTCTAAAACTATATTATTAAAATAGATAGGAGGGGAAAGAGTGTCTAGCTGTCTTATCTTTCCATCCAAGTTTGAATAAATATACCTGGTTTTTCCAGATCATGGTAATAGTTTCTTCTTTGTGGAACTAATACTAGAGTCAAAGAGTGCTTCCTCACACCATTTTACTATTTTATTTAAGTGGAGTAAATTCTGCAGAATTTAAAGTCTGGCCTCCTGTTGAAATTTAATTCGTCCATGCCAAATTCAAACACAGAGAGCTGTATTCATTTCCCAAGACTTCAAAAGTTTGACAGTGTCAGTTGGAGAGCAGATGTTTTCTTAGATATTACCTGTCTAGGTACTCTAGGTAGTTTAGGACTGTGTAGGTCCTTTAAAGCCAACAATTATTTTCTTTTGACAGAACTGTAGCTTGCTTCTGCCCACGTATTCTTTCCTTTTCTGGAGCTAATATCTAGTTAAATGACTGGAGAAATGCAATGAGATGCCACAGTAGCTGCCTGGCTTTTTCTCCCAGACCTGAGTTCCACATGGACCTGAGACTCTGGCCTTCCTGTTGTGTAGACTAAGACACCCTTTGTGTTCGGTCTTCTGAAGGATCAGTTTTTAGCCCATTACATGATTCTTTCTGGAAAATGCGGTAGCCACTGCATGCCACTGGTACTTATGCCTGTGGTTTATGAACTAGAAAAATATGAAGATGCCATACCTGAAGTGCACCTTCAAAATGTCATTATTGGAGTCCTACTACTAAGTATGATAAACCTTGAACTCACTTCCATTAGGTCCTCTTTGATTTAATGCCTGATTTTTGTAGGGGTTAGATAGGGAGCTACCCAAGTTCAGCACCTTGGCCTAAAGAGGCAACTGAGGACCAACTCTTAGATTATAAATACCATGAGCCCTATTTGCCAGTATATCACCTAGCATATTGGCTGCATCATAGTAGATGCATAACATGGATTTTCTTAAATGAAGGAAGGAACAATAGAGTAAGAAAGCCTGCAGGATCCATGGCCTTGGGGTTGCAAGAGTCGGACACGACTTAGCAACTAAACCACCACCACCAGCACGCACTAGCATGCTGGATGCTAGATTTGAAACTGAAACTTTTTTTGAAACATGGAAGAGGGCATGGCAACCCACTCCAGTATTCTTGCCTGGAGAATCCCCATGGACAGAGGAGCCTGGCAGGCTACACTCCATGGGATCGCAAAGAGTTGGATACGACTGAATGAATAAGCACATGAGCTCCTTATCCCAGAACTACAGAAATGCTTTGAGAAGGATAGGTTAAGAAACCCCGATGTTCAGGGAAGCCTTTCCTTCTCTCTATAACCTAAACCTGTGTTTTCATATCAAGTCCCACCTCTTCTATCAGCTTTCCAACTTTCATAGTCTGTACCAGTGACCTCAGACTATTTTGGTAGTTTACCGTATACTAAAACAGCAGTGAGCATATAACCTAATGCATGTTGATTTTATGATATTTTTAAAAATTCTATAGATTGAACTGTTACATAATTATAAAGTTAGAAATTAAAAAAGACTGAATTAAGCAGGAAATAAAGAGTAACATTTTTTTGGAAAATCACAATAGCTTTATTAACATCTCAAAGGCAAATATGAGTAAATTTTATCATTAGTGAATTTGGATATAAATCTATATTATACATAATCATCTTGTTTCTAATTTCTTTGGCTGACTTCTTGTCAGATTGGTATAGGCTTTAGTCTTGGTAACATGTGACATCTGATGTGTTAGATGTGTTGGGACCAGGTGAAGGTGGCAATGCCAGGGACAGTTCAGTTCATTTGCTGAGTCATGTCTGACTCTTTGTGACCCCATGGACTGCAGCACACCAGGCTTACCTGTCCATCACCAACTCCCAGAGCTTACCCAAACTCATGTCCATAGAATTGGTGATGCCATTCAACCATTTCATCCTCTGTCATCCCCTTCTCCTCCTGCCTTCAACCTTTCCCAGCATCAGAGTCTTTTCAAATGAGTCAGTTCTTTGCATCACGTGGCCAAAGTATTGGAGTTTCAGCTTCAGCATCAGTCCTTGAATATTCAGGACTAATTTCCTTTAGAATGGACTGGTTGGATCTCCCTGCTGTCCAAGGGACTCTCGAAAGTCTTCTCTACCACCACAGTTCAAAAGCATCTGTTCTTCGGCACTCCGCTTTCTTCATAGTCCAACTCTCACATCCTTACATGACTACTGAAAAACTACAGATTTGACTAGATGGACCTTTGCTGGTATGTTTCTGATTTTTAATATGCTGTCTAGTTTGGTCATAGCTTTTCTTCCAAAGAGCAAGTGTCTTTTTATTTCATGGCTATAGTCACCATCTGCAGTGATTTTGGAGCCCCCAAAAATAAAGTCTTGTCACTGTTTTCATTGTTTCCCCATCTATTTGCCATGAAGTGATGGGACCGGATGCCATGGTCCTACTTTTTTGAATGCTGAGTTTTAAGCCATTTTTTTCACTCTCCTCTTTCACTTTAATCAAAAGGCTCTTTAGTTCTTCAATTTCTGCCAAAAGGGTGGTGTCATATGTGTATCTGAGGTTATTGATATTTCTCCCGGCAATCTTGATTCCAGCTTGTGCTTCATCCAGCCCAGCATTTCACATGATGTACTCTGCATATAAGTTAAATAAGCAGGGTGAACAATATACAGCCTTGACCTACTCCTTTCCAGATTTGGAACCAGTCTGTTGTTCCAAGTCCCATTCTAACTGTTGCTTCTTGACCTGCATACAGATTTCTCAGGAGGCAGATAAGGTGGTCTGGTATTCCCATCTCTTGAAGAATTTTCCACAGTTTGTTGTGATCCACACAGTCAAATGCTTTGGCATAGTCAATAAAGCAGAAGTAGATGTTTTCCTGGAACCCTCTTACTTTTTTGATGATATAACAATGGATGTTGGCAATTTGATCTCTGGTTCCTCTGCCTTTTCTAAAACCAGCTTGAACATCTGAAAGTTCACGGTTCACGTATTGTTGAAGCCTGGCTTGGAGAATTTTGAGCATTACTTTGCTAGTGTGTGAGATGAGTGCAATTGTGTGGTAGTTTGAGCATCCTTTGGCATTGTCTTTCTTTGGGTTTGGAATGAAAGTAGATCTTTTCCAGTCCTGTGGCACTGCTGAGTTTTCCAAATTTGCTGGCATATTGAGTGCAGCACTTTAACAGCATCATCTTTTAGGATTTGATATAGCTCAACTTGAATTCCATCACCTTCACTAGCTTTGTTCGTAGTGATACTTCCTAAGGCCCACTTGACTTCACATTCCGTAGTGTCTGGCTCTAGGTGAGTGATCACACCATTGTGGTTATCTGGGTCATGAAGATCTCTTTTGTATAGTTCTTTTGTGTATTCTTGCCACCTCTTCTTAATATCTTCTTCTTCTGTTAAGTCCATGCCATTTCTGTCCTTTATTGAGCCCATCTTTGCATGAAAAATTCCCTTGGTATCTCTAATTTTCTTGAAGAGATCTCTAGTGTTTCCCATTCTATTGTTTTCTCTATTTCTTTGCACTGATCACTGAGGAAGACTTTATGTCTCCTTGCTATTCTTTGGAACTCTGCATTCAATAGGTATATATTTTGCTTTCTCCTTTGCCTTTAGCTTCTCTTCTTTTCACAGCTATTTGCAAGGCCTCCTCAGACAACCATTTTGCCTTTTTCCATTTCTTTTTCTTTGGGCTGGTCTTGATCACTGCCTTTTGTGCAATGTTATGAACCTTTGTCCATAGTTCTTCAGGCACTCTGTCTATCAGATCTAATACCTGATTCTGTCACTTCCACTGTATAATTGTAAGGGATTTGAATTAGGTCATACATGAATGGTCTATGGTTTTCCCTACTTTCTTCTTTTTAAGCCTGAATTTGGCAGTAATGAGCCAAATTCATGCCATGATCTGAGCATGGCAGCCACTGCCAGCTCCCAGTCTTTTTTTGCTGACTGTGTGGAGCTTCTCCATCTTTTGCTGCAAAGGATATAATCAATCTGGTTTCGGTATTGACCATCTGGTGATGTCCGTGTGTAGAGTCTTCTACACGTGAGTCTTCTGTTGTGTTGTTGGAAGAGTGTGTTTGCTAAGACCAGTGCCTTCTCTTGGCAGAGTTCTTTTAGCCATTGACCTGCTTCATTTTGAATTCCAAAGTCAAATTTGCCTGTTATGCTGTGTATCTCTTGACTTTGTACTTTTGCATTCTAGTTCCCTATAATGAAAAGGGCATCTTTTTTGGGTGTTAGTTCTAGAAGGTCTTGTAAGTCTTCATAGAACCACTCAACTTCAGCTTCTTCAGCATTACTGGTTGGGCATAGCCTTGGCTTACTGTGATACTGAATATTTTGCCTTGGAAACAAACAGAGATCATTCTGTCATTTTTGAGATTGTATCCAAGTACTGCATTTCAGACTCTTTTGTTGACTATGATGGTTACTCCATTTCTTCTAAGGGATTCTTGCCCACAATAGTAGATATAATGGTCATCTGAGTTAAATTCACCCATTCTAGTCATAGAATATGGTGAAGTAGGACATGCACTCACCTCCTGCAAGAACTCCAAAATTACAACTCACTGCTGAACAACAATTGACAGGAGACTGTTGGATCCCACCAGAAAAAGATAACCCACATCCAAGGGCAAAGGCGAAGCCCTTGCAAGATGGTAGGAGGAGCAAAATCACATTTAGAATCAAACCCCATACCTGCCAGAGATGCTCGGAGGGCTCAAAGAAACCTTGTGTGCACTGGGACCCAGATAACCCACAGAGACTGAGCCAGAGCTGTGTTTGAGTGTCTCCTGTGGAGGTACAGGTCAGCAGTGGGCTGCTGCAGCGTCAGGGGCTCTGGGTGCAGTATACTTGGGTATGGCATAAATCCTCTTGGGGTAGGTCACCGTTAACCCCACCATAGAGCCACCAAAACTTGCACAGGAACGGGGAAACAGACTCTTGGAGGGCACAAACAAAAGCTTGCGCACACCAGGACCCAGGAGAAAGGAGCAGTGACCCCAAAGTGACTGACCCAGACTTGCCCGTGATTGTCCAGGAGTCCTGGTGGAGGCGTGAGTCTGCAGAGGCGTGGGTTGGCGGTGGCCGGCTGCAGGGTCGGGGGCGCTGAGTGCAGCAGTGCCCGCATGGACCTTTTGAAGGAGGTCTCCATTATCTTCCTTACCTCCACCATAGTTTGGCCTCAGGTCAAACAACAGGGAGGGAACACAGCCCCGCCCACCAATAGAAAATTGGACTAAAGATTTACTGAGCTGTCCCTCCCGTCAGAACAAGACCCAGTTTCCCCCACAAAAGTCTGCCCATCAGGAAGATTCCATAAGCCTTTTATCCCTCTCCATCAGAGGGCAGACAGAATGAGAACCACAGTCACAGAAAACTAACCAATCTGATCACATGGACCACAGCCTTGTCTAACTCAATGAAACTATGAGCCATGCCATGTAGGGCAACCCAAGATGAACGGGTCATGGTGGAGTGTTCTGACAAAACGTGGTCCACTGGAGAAGGGAATGACAAGCCACTTCAGTCTTCTTGCCACAAAAATCCCATGAACAGTATGAAAAGGCAAAAAGATAGGGCACTGAAAGATGAACTCCCCAGGTCAATAGGTGCCCATTATGCTATTGGAGATCACTGAAGAAATAACTCCGGAAAGAATGAAGAGATGGAGCCAAAGCAAAAATAACACTCAATTGTGGATGTGACTGGTGATAGAAGTAAAGTCCAATGCCATGAAGAGCAATTTTGCATTGGAAGCTGTAATGTTAGGTCCATGAATCAAGGCAAATTGGAGGTGGTCATACAGGAGATGGCAAGAGTGACCATGACATTTTAGGAATCAGCAAACTAAAATGGGCTGGAATGGGTGAATTTAACTCAGAGGACCATTATATCTATTACTGTGGGGAAGAAATGGCAACCTAAATATTTATAACAATTCATTTTTTCCTCTTAGAAAAAATATAAATGGAGTTTCTAACAATTGTACTCATCTCACACGCTAATAAAGTAATGCTCAAAATTCTCCAAGCCAGGCTTCAGCAATATGTGAACCATGAAATTTCAGATATTCAAACTGGTTTTAGAAAAGGCAGAGGAACCAGAGATCAACTTGCCAACAGCCACTGGATCATCAAAAAAGCAAGAGAGTTCCAGAAAAACATCTATTTCTGCTTTATTGACTATGCCAAAGCCTTTGACTGTGTGGATCACAATAAACTGTGGAAAATTCTGAAAGAGATGGGAATCCCAGACCTCCTTACCTGCCTCTTGAGAAACCTATATGCAGGTCAGGAAGCAACTGTCAGAACTGGACATGGAAAAACAGACTGGTTCCAAATAGGAAAAGGAGTAGGTCAAGGCTGTATATTGTTACCCTGCTTATTTAACTTATATGCAGAGTATATCATGAGAATCACTGGGCTGGAAGAAGCACAAGTTGCAATCAAGATTGCTGGGAGAAATATCAATAACCTCAGATATGCAGATGACACCACCTTTATGGCAGAAAGTGAAGAGGAATTAAAGAGCCTTTTGATGAAAGTGAAAGAGGAGAGTGAAAAAGTTGGCTTAAAGCTCAGCATTCAGAAAACTAAGATCATGGCATCTGGTCTCATCACTTCATGGCAAATAGATGGGGAAACAGTGGAAACAGTGGCTGACTTTATTTTTCTGGGCTCCAAAATTACTGCAGATGGTGATTGCAGCCATGAAATTAAAAGACACTTACTCCTTGGAAGGAAAATTATGACCAACCTAGACAGCATATTAAAAAGCAGAGACATTACTTTGCCAACAAAGGTTCATCTAGTCAAGGCTATGGTTTTTCCAGTGGTCATGTATGGATGTGAGAGCTGGACTGTAAAGAAAGCTGAGCGCTGAAGAATTGATGATTTTGAACTGTGGTGTTGGAGAAGATTCTTGAGAGTCCCTTGGACTGCAAGGAGATCCAACCAGTCCATCCTGAAGGAGATCAGTCCTGGGTGTGCATTGGAAAGACTGAGGCTGAAGCTGAAAGTCCAATACTTTGGCCACCTGATGCGAAGAGCTGACTCATTGGAGAAGACCCTGATGCTGGGAAAGATTGGGGTCAGGAGTAGAATGGAATGACAGAGGATGAGATGGCTGGATGGCATCACTGACTCGATGGACATGAGTTTGGGTAAACTCCGGGAGTTGGTGATGGACAGGGAGGCCTGGTGTGCTGCAGTTCATGGGGTCACAAAGAGTCAGACACAACTGAGCAACTGAACTGAACTGAACTGAACTTTTACTTTCTATACTGCAATAGAGCCCATGTATTGTTGCTATGTCACTTAGTACTTGAATATCTAAAACTTTTTACTCTTTGCCTTCGCTTAAGTATATTTATTAACCTACCCATCAAAATGTCTGTAAAGGACATGATGGTCTTATCTTACATTTCAGTGTCCTATGTATCATCTGAAAGCACCTGTAAATAATGTTCAAAAACTATTTGATTAAGGACTGTAGCTAATTGGGATACCTTATTTCTTGATAATTTTTGATTCATTACAGTAATCTAAAGAATCAGAATCTAGTAGGAATTACCTTAATTACCTTAAAATGGGCAGTACGGTATATAGTATGAAAAAATTATTTGAACTGTCTTGCAATCTATGTAGTACTATACTGGAGTGGGTTGCTATACTGGAGATGGAAATGGCAATCCACTCCAGTATTCTTGCCTGGAAAATTCAATGGAAAAGAGGAGCCTGGCAGGCTTCAGTCCATGGGGTTGTAAGAACAGGACATGACTTCGTAACTAAACTACCACTTACAGTAGTCAGATGTAATTATTAGAATTTCTAAGTTCTCTTATGAAAGTTTTCTTTTTTTCCAAAGCTATTAGCAAATTCAAATTTTACCTTTTGTTTCCCCTGGCTGATTATGTAAGACAATATCCTTTGGACTGGTGAACCAAGAGATGTAATCCAAATCCACATAATATGAATCTGAACAACCAAGTTATTAATACTCACTCACTGAATCTGCTGTTTATACCCTTTGATTCTGAGGACTCTTTAAAATGAAGTTGGAAAAATAAAAAAAATTAAAAAAAATAAAATAAAATGAAGTTGGGCCATGTTAGGGAGGAAAGAAGTTTTTTTTTTTTTTTTTTTTTTTTTTTTATAAAAGATTCATCATTTATTCCTCATCTCCTGACCCTGCCTGCCTGGTTGCAGTCGGGGAGAGGGTCGAGGTGGGGAGTGAGTATAGCCCTCAGGACCTGCTTCATCCAGGCTCATGTTTTCTCTGACTTCTTGCTCTTCTTTAGTCACTAAGTTTCGTCCGACTCTTTGCAACCCCATGAACTGCAGCATGCCAGCCCCTCTGTCTTCCACCATCTCTTGGAGTTTGCTTAAATTCACATACATTGAATCAGTGATGCCGTCTAATCATCTCATCCTCCGCTGCCCTCTTCTCCTTCAGCCTTTGGTCTTTCCCAGCATCAGGGTCTTTTCCCTTCACATCAGGTGACCAAAGTATTGGAGCTTCAGCTTCAGCCTCAGTCCTTCCGATGAATATTCAGGGTTGATTTCCTTTAGGATTGATGGTTTCATCTCCTCGCCATCGTAGGGACTCTCAAGAGTCTTCTCCAGCACCACAATTCAAGAGCATTAATTCTTCAGTGCTCAGCCTTCTTTATGGTCCAACTCTCACATTCGTACATGACTACTGGAAAAACCATAGCTTTGACTACATGGACCTTTGTTGGCAAAGTGATAGCTTTGCTTTTTAACATGCTGTCTGGCTTCTTTTGGGTTCAGCAGAAGGGAAGCAAGAATGGATGATCAGTGGATGGGAGAAGAAAAAGGTCAGGTATTTATCCACTCTTCCCCTCTTTCCTCTGCTGTTGAGAATGCCTGTGTCTCCCTGGTGGATAGGGCAGGCCCCTATCCCTTGCTGTAGCTTTTATGGAGTCTGGTTATACTGTTCTTTCTCTTTGCTCCTATGTCCCAGGGATGAAAACAGCTTTGTACTTTTCTAGTTGCTAGTCAGCAACATCCCTTGTTGGTTTTGTTAATGCCTCTAAAGAATCCCCTCATCAAAATCCCACTTTTCTGATTGGACCACGACAGATACCCATGCTAAACAAGTTTAGAGTGTTTAATACAGATCTGAAGAAAATCTGCTGCTGGGTGTATGCAGGCACAGCTGCAGGAGGCTAAGAATAGCTCTGTTTGCAGCATCTTTTTTTTTTTCTTCTTTTCAGAATCTTTTGCAATTCTAAACTACTTTGGTGGGGGGGGGGGGGGGATTCAGTAGGGACTTTATCTTTCACTGCCAGCTTTTTCTCTTGTAATCTGATTCTCCTTCTACTCATTCAGAAGAGCCTGACATTGGAAGTTTCCCTTGTTACTTGACCACGATAGTATTTTAGAATTGATGAACTTTAAAGAAGCATACCTCAGCCTTACATTTATCGTTTCAGCTTTCTCTCTCTAATTTTATATAGACAAAACTGTATTGATTGTAAATGAAATTTTAGGCAACACCAAGTTGATGTAGTAATAATTAAGGACCCAGAAGAACATCTTTAAATCTGAAAAGGTCTTTTTTCAAGTCTAGCTTTCAGAGTAAACCTGATCATGTCTTTGAGGTTAAGAGTAGGAAAGCCTATGAGGTTGAGAGTCTAGGTAGTTTTCTCCTCTAGAGATAGACCTGTGATCTCTAGAAGCTTACTGAGAAGGGGGAGGGTTGACCTATATGCAGATAAGAAAGACCTATTTCTAGGAGCTATTTAGTTTCCCCAGCTTCTTCAAGGAGATAAAACCTGCTTTCATCTAGTCTCCTGGCAGGTCCTTCTCCTAGAAAGGCTTTCCAAAACTGTCCTCTCCCTTTTTGAGCATAGATGAGTTTCTTTAATCTAAAGATCTCCTTATACATTTTGTATTTTCTCACACACCTAAGGGGAAAAAAAAAAAAAACGTGTGGTATTTTAGTACCCTTTTATGATATCCTGGGGCGTGTCCCTAGGCATCCTATATTCTTCCTGCCTTTGATAATAGCATGTCTTCTGAATGTATATCTTCAGAATGAAACTGTCAGTTGCAATAGAATAAAAGCATTAAAGGATTGATCCAAATTTTTACATTTTTGATAGCAGTACGTTTGGTCCTACAATACACAGTCCCATCTGTCATAATGCGCCTCCATCCCTCCAGTTCCTAGACTGTAGACACACCTTAGTACCAGTCAACAGTTCTCAATGTAAGGTGAAACATGGAGGGAGGCAGAAAGGTATGTTTTTAATATCTTACCTAAACTCCTTTGCTGAAGTCTTACAGCATTATTTTGTGTGATAATCGAAGGGGGTGCATGTAGTTGGTCACCATCCTCTCTACAAACATTGTTGATCGTTCACGTATATAAATAATAATCACATCTCTCCATTTTCATTTTGACTATAAAAGAAATTGAGAATATTTAGCCATAACCTTGATTTTTTTCCTTCATGATTCTTATGTTCCAGTCCTACAGTTATTTTCTTTATCCATGTTTTCTCCTCCTCATATATATTTTGAAGATAAAATAGCCCCAAAATGAATTCTAAGCTTATATAAAAATACATATTAGACAGAGTGAAAATGTGCCTTATGGTCTTTTGTGTTTTGTGCTCTGTTATTACATCTCAGAATGACAGTATAATTGTAGAGATGTTATTATTTCTTTTGTAAACTATCTGAACCCCCGGATATTCTCTGCTTTAATGATGCATAATCAGCCATTATCTATCTTGTATTTATGTTTTTGTTTAAGAAATTAATGACAAACTGGCAATGATAGTTCTAATTTGGCACTTGGGCACATTCAGTTCTAAATTAGTCAGATTTCATATGTCAAAAGATATTTTTTTCCCTTAAGAAATAGAATATGAATCTGAACATTCACTATAAAAATAATCTAAAATTGAAATGCATAGCTTTAATAAACAACAATGTAACATAGCAATTTAAGATGGCTGAAGAAGGTTAGGATTATATATAAATACCTATGACTGTTACTGATTATGTTCGTTTTCCAAAAGAGTAAAACCTAAGTCATCCCAAACATATTTGTGCCCATCTTACACTGAAAGTCTTGCAGAGAAAGATTCCATACATTCTCTTAGTTTAGTAACCAAATTTCTTATTTAGAATTATTTTTATAGAATAAATTATTTTTCCAACCAGGGGCTCCCTGGTTCTGCATTTATTCAGATGCAGTGTCATGTCAGGAAAAACAGTGTTTCTCACATGAGTAACTGTTTCATTGTGGATATTAGTAGCATACACAGACAGTACTAGCTGGAGTCACCCTCCCACTGGAAATTTTTTAAAAAATAGCAAATTTTAATCCTATTAGTTCAGTCAGTAGTGAGTGAAAAATCTCAATCCTAAAATCAGAGAAAAAGAATTTTATATTGTTCATGATCTGAGGCAGGAGTTTATTAATCTAAACTAACATGTTAGAAAATCATCAGTATATTCACTGAGTGCTAAATATCTTATACATTTAATAACATTAAATTATAATATTTCATATTATAATAAAACATAGTAATGTGTAGTAGCATGTAATGGCTTCGCTGATGACTCAGTGGTAAAGAATCCGCCTGGCAATGCAGGAGCTGCTACTGCTGCTGCTAAGTCGATTCAGTCGTGTCCGACTCTGTGCGACCCCATAGACAGAAGCCCACCAGGCTTTGCCATCCCTGGGATTCTCCAGGCAAGAACACTGGAGTGGGTTGCCATTTCCTTCTCCAATGCATGAAAGTGAAAAGTGAAAGGGAAGTCGCTCAGTCGTGTCCCACTCTTAGCGACCCCATGAATTGCAGCCTACCAGGCTCCTCTGTCCATGGGATTTTTCAGGCAAGAGTACTGGAGTGGGGTGCCATTGCCTTCTCCGGCAATGCAGGAGACGTGGGTTCAATCTCTGAGTCGGAAAGATCCCCTGGAGGAGGGAATGGTAACCCACTCCAGTATTCTTGCCTGGACAATCCCTTGAACACAGGAGTCTGGCAGGCTACCGTCCACAGGATTGCAAAGAATCGGACATGACAGAGCATGCAGCAGTAACATGTAATATGTAAGTATGTGATAAGAGCTAATCTTTACATACTGTATGAGGTTTAAGCATGTGCTGTGTGCTCTTTCCAGTGTGTATGATCACTTACTCCTTACAGTAACCTCGTTAAGTAGATACTGGATGAGGAAACTACGGTGAAGGAGATGTTAAGTACTTTGTCCAGAATCACACAGGTAGTTAGTAGTAATGTGAAAATTTTATTCCATAATCCTAACAACAGGAATCAGGTTTCTTCTCTAAAATCAAATCATGTCTGTTCTTTTTCGTGTGAGGTGATTTCAGATGTCCATTTGCTTGAAATATTTAAAGTAGGTTACTTAGTAATATTTTTCCATTTATTAAATTATTCTACAATTATAGGATGTAGTATCTATATGGTAGATGGACTATATGGTATCTAGACCTTATCAACCATCACATTTTAAAGGTATGTTAAAATATAATGGATTAGTAAGTTATCTTATCTTTGGAATTGCTCAACTCTGTTTATAGTTATGTAAATGCAGGTCTGTATTCACGATATCCAAAGCAAAGTGCAAATTTTGTTTACTCTTGTTTCATATTTACCATTTCTCATAATGATCCTCAAATGCTGAAATATAGACGCATCTTTATGAAGATTTTCTGACAATGTAAAAATTATCAGTGTTAAATACTTCTGTAACATGTAAAGCATTAATAAAAATTGCTGCTTCAGGTTTCTTTTTAATATATTTAGAGCTGAACGACCCTGTCATATAAATATTTTAAAGAAATCTTCCAGTAATGTTTAGAAAATCAGCTTAGAAATCCTGGGCTTGGGGAATGGTCATGACGATTCATGGAGAATAACTGGATTCTCATTCTTACCTGTCAATCATTCACCTGGCCCTGAACTTGACTGACACCATCCTTGTGAATACGACCACTCTTCTGCTGCTGCTGCTACTATTATTACTCCTACAACTACCACCACTGCTACAGCATTGCTGTGAGCAGTTACTTGGGTGGCCTAAGTACCAGGCATACTATTAAGCACTGTATCCGCATTTCACTTCATTCTCACAGTGATTTTGTTACGTTAGTTTACCCCTGTTTTATTCTCAAACCTGAGCATCTTTAATCTAAAGCAGCAATAAAATGAAGTGACTGTCACCTAATCTCCTGAACATTTTGTCCCTCTCCTGCCTCTGAGTCATCCTTAAATGGAGTACGTAAATGGCCTCTTTCATGTTGTGAGGCACATTTGAGGGGCCAAATGGAGCATCTTCCCACGTTGACAGAGGGAGTTGAAATAGTTTATAACATCTTCCAGTGTAGTTTAGGAATTATATCCTTAGGCTGTGATAATTGGTTCCCTGCTCACTGAATTAAAGAATGACATGCCTGGGAAGGACTTTATTTTACTAAAAGAAGTTAATCTTTGGAATAGGAAAATGGTCACATTGCAGAACTTTTAGGAGAATAAAATTATTGTTAGTTTTCCCATCCCAACACATGCATACATGCATATACATCCACACGTGGATCAAAGATAGCAGATGGGCCATTTTAATAAGAACTCTACCCCACCAATAGGTGACCATCTTAATCAGAGTGTTTATTTAGTGCTCTGTTGTGTAGAAGTGTACTCTGCAAGCATTATTTCATTTAATCATTCAGTTTCTTTTAAAGTGGTAGTTATTATTTTCTTGATTTCACGGATGAGGACACTGAGTCTTAAAGAGAATGAATCTTGAAGACCATGAATGATTTGTTTATGACAGCTGCCCAGGACAACATTTACGTGGGTATTGCCATATCTAGTCTATATTCTGAGTCTTGTAAAATCTTAAATTACCCATTTTGGAAAGATACCTGTTAGCCAAATTATTTCAACTAGAGAGCAGTGAGCCAGTTAGCAGGTAATTACTGTATATGTGCACAAGAGAATCCTATGTCATCATCCAGTTTTGGAAGCAAGAATGTCATAATGCAGCAAACTATTGTGGCCTCCAGTAATTCTTTCAATTTATATTTTTTTGAATGTGTGGCCTGCTGCTGCTGCTACTGCTGGTAGTTGTGTGCTGGTAGTCACTTCAGTCGTGTCCGACTCTGTGTGACCCCATAGACAGCAGCCCACCAGGCTCCTCTGTCCCTTGGGTTCTCCAGACAAGAATACTGGAGTGGGTTGCCATATCCTTCTCCAGTGCATGCATGCATGCAAAGTCGCTTCAGTCATGTCCAACTCTGTGCGACCCTATGGACAACTGCCCACCAGGCTCCTCCGTCCACAGGATTCTCTAGGCAAGAATACATTTCCTTCTCCAATGTATGGGCAACTTAGAGTGTAATGGAAATAGTGCTCAATTCATGGCCAAAATAGGAAGCTTTGAACTCCAGTTTTCCTACTTATGAGTTCTGTGACCTAAACATTCAACTTCTCTCCAAGCATCAATTTCTTATCCATTAAAAAGAAGAAGGCTATCTACTTTGTAAACTTCATAGGATCATTGAGAAGACCAAATTCAGTACAGCATATGAAGGTTCTTTGAAAACTGCAGGATACCTGAGAAGTGTTCTGGGAGTGAGGGATGGGGACAGGGGGAGGGTTAGGCCAGGATATGTCCTAAACATATAGAGACCTGAGTTTCCTTGCCATCTTCGCCTTTCCTTCTTGAGTTAGGATGGTCCAAAGTGAGTTCAGAACCACGTGCCACAATATTGCTACTATCCATTGCAACTATTTAAATGAGTTGTACCTGCAAAAGAAGTCATCTTCATGGCATGTTTGTCCTTGATTTTGCTGTGACTGGCAAATGTGCCTTTTTGTTAAATTAATGAAGGTCACACTATGTAACCACTGTTGATTATTAATGTGTCCTAAGCATCAGGATAATAATGCAAGCAAACAGGTAAAATTTTTCTCTCTGACAGAAGTCCTTGTTGTTAAGATGCCAAGAATCCCATTTAATAAAGTAGAATCATTATAAAGGGCTTGGCTTGACTCCCAGAACAGGAGGTTCCCCGGTGAGAATCCAGTTGTTAGCACTCTTCATCTCACTGTTTGGAGTCACGGAAGAATGTACATTATCCAGAGAAAGCAACACAGGGGATCTGGAGGGAAATTATTTCCCCCACACAATTCAAAGACTGTAGAGTTATACCTCTATTAGATGATAGGATGTATTCAAACTATACCCTCTGTTGATTCAAACTTTAAAAGAAAAAAAAAAGGGTAGAAATAAGAAGTAAAGGAAACAGGGAGATAGCAATGAATACCAACCAAAATGGGCTTCTCCATTTGTGACTCAGTGGTCAAGAATCCAGCTGTCAATGCAGGAGACCAGGGTTCGATCCCTGGGTCAGGAAGATTCCCTGGAGAGGGTCATGGCAACCCACCCCAGTATTCTTGCCTGGGAAATCCCATGGACAGAGGAATCTGGTGGGCTGTAGTTTGTAGGGTCACAAAGGATGGAACACAACTTAGCGACTGAACAAGTGTGGCATTTCATTGTTGTGCGTGCGTGTGTGTGTGTACATGAGTGTGTGCACATCCGCACATGGATGTGCATAGTTTCCTCAGTAAGTTCTGAAACCATTTCTTTCTGCATAGAATAGATGAGAGAAATCAGCCACCATAATGCATGAATATTACTAATATATGACTAATTTTGTCCTCAGTGACAATCAGTAAGTATCAGGTTATACCTACTGATGGAAAAGCAACATGGGTAATTTGACAAATTAAAAGCTTTGGGGTGTGATGCTGTCTCATAATGGAGACATTGGTTTGCTCCAGAAAATCACTGTGGTGCCATAAATTAAATGACTCAGATGCCTTTGATTTCAAGAAGAAAAAAATTTGTTAGTAACTGTGATCTGGATAACCTGGGAAGGAATGATTTTCTTTCCTCTCTGTTTACTCTCTTTTTTCACCTTCTAAATAATTGAAAAGAGATTTCTTTGGTTTGGGAAGTAGAATCATTTAAGTGGGTCATTATAAAGTTAAAAATTTAAAGATATAAACTAGTTTTACTAGAAAGTAAAAAGCAAAAAACTTACTATAATATTCCAGAAAACCTAATAATAAAGAGGTGTATTACTATTACGAGAAAATCATTCATAATAATTCAAAGTAAAAGTAAAGCTGTTGTTCAGAAGTCTATGCTTCCAAAATTAACCCCAAGTGGCTGCTTAAATTTCAATTAATTAAATTTAAAGAAAATTTAAAATTTAGTTCCTCAGTTGCATTTTTTCAGGACTCCATAGAGCTAATGGCTACTGTATTAGCTCAGAAAGTTCCTCATTTTAGTAAACACAAATATATTTTTAAGATAATACTTAAATTTTCTATAGCACTTTTTCTCTCCACTTAGTTTTAAAATCTTCAGTTTAAGATCATCTTACCATGGTGACTTTCAGGAGCAGCCCTTTAAATGAGGAATGTGTGTGTAATTATCTGTTTACTTGCCTGCTCATCTGTCAATGAAACATGTATATAGCACACACACACCCACACACACCCACACACATGCTCATGAGCAACTTGAAGACAAGGCTGTGTCTTTTATCTTGCCTTCTCAGTATCCATCTCATACTGATTATCTGATAAATGATGAAAAAAAAGGAGATAGAAGAGATGGAAAAAAGGATGAAGAAAACTTTTCACACTGAGTCATTATGCAGTCTTTCTATAAGTTGATTCTCATCAACTCAGACTTATTCTTCACTTAGTATATGGCCCTTTAAAATTTGTTCTGATAAGTCATGGTATGTCTAACTTGTTTTATTTTATAGAAACTAATAAAACCCAACTTCCTACTATTTCTTAACTTTTATTGTCTCACAAAAAGTGTACATTTAGCAATGCATCCCTTTAGTGTTTATGATCCACTTCCAAGTAAGGTCTGACTTCCCCCCCTTTCCCATGGAAAACATTTTTCTTTTTCTGATTTCTCTCCGAGGAGAAAATAGCTATTAATTTACTCTTTTCTTTTGGATTTTTAAAAATTAAAATCAAGTCATGCTAGTTAATTAGTGAACATCATTATAACATACATAATATAGATCAATGAGGTATAATAATGACACATTTAAACTAAAACAATCATAAAAATGTATGTACCAAAAGACCAATGCTAATATTTCAGATATCAGGAAACTGGAATCCAGAAAGACAAACTCAGTTGCACAGGATCAGAGAGAAAACCGGGATTATCAAACTTTGTTGTTTAGTTGCTAAGTCGTGTCCAACTCTTTTGCGACCCCATGGATTATAGCTTGCCAGGCTTCTGTGTCCTTGGGATTTCCCAGGCAAGAATACTGGAGTGGATTGCCATTTCTTTTCCAAGGGATCTTCCTGACTCAGAGGTCGAACCTGCGTCTCTTGTGTGGCAGGCAGGTTCTTTACTACTGAGCCACTTGGGAAGCCTATAAATCAAAGAAACTATAGGAAAAACCAAGTGTAGATTTAGTCTTCAGTTATCCCATGGGTCACCTTTTGGAACACCGTTTTTTAAACTGTTACTGAAAAATATTATTGAAATAATCCATGATAGTTTTCTAGTTCCTTTTCTTTCCTTATCTCTGTAGAGTCCTCTTTACTGAAGCTTTGAAAAATTGTAAAATACTCTTTGCCTAAGTTAAATAAGAGAATGCAGATTTAGTGAAGTAAATAAAATTGTTAATGTAGAGATCACTTATTTCTGAACTATCTCCTGGTCCCCAGATTTAGAGTGCTTTACAAGGTTTCAGGCGGAAAAACATCTCCCTCATTCTGGAACACGCAATTCTCAGCATGATGAATGTTCTAGGTGCTCAAATCACAGTGGTGGGGAATGTTTAATGAGTGACTAGGGCAGATGGACTATACTATTTTTTATTGTGAACAGATCTGTCTACAATAGCAAGTCTGGAATTTGAGAGTATACTGCTTGCCATTTTAAATTTCATGAATGAGTGAAATGGCCTACTAAGATTAATCATTGCATTTCAGTACCAAGATAGGATTAGTGTTTTTCTTATTAATGTGCCTTTAATTTCTGATTTCTGAGGATTAAATGACATAGGTACTTCAAATGAAAATAACATAGATTTCATTAAATATTCATAACCATTTATTCCCCACCATTGAATTAATGTGGTAAAAGTCCCTCCATGTGATTACTTACAGTAATTTCCATGAAATAACTTAGGTTTATTTAAATTATGCTGTTTAAGGAAGAAAAATGATTGTGGACAGTCTCCTTTTTGTAATATTATCAGGCAATATTTGTTGTTTGGGGAGAGTTTGAGAAAGCTTGAAGGAAACTTTATTTCTGTTTTCCTAAAAGAATGAACTGGTAAACAGAGGTATAACTCTGCAGACATTAAATTTTATACTGTTGGTTAATTTCAGTAGTGATTGATTTATTCTAATTCAGCATTCAATTGACTAGCCTACAGTCACTTATCCTGTGTTTATCACTCATATTTTAATGATAAAAATGCCCAGATTAGAAAAACCCAGCTTATAGTAAAGATTAAAAAATGTAGATTTTTAAAAACAGGTTTGCTAATTACATAAAGTTGTTATGCACAACTAATAAAAATTTTAAAAATACAAAGATATAAAATAAAATTGCCTGTATTATTCCTCTAACAACTGAAATAATTTTGTAATGTTTTCTTTAAAAAGTATTCTATTTTAAATTAATGTGTATGGCTGTGCCTATATGTGTGTGTTTGTATACTAAAACACACAGATCATTATAATTGTGTGTGTGAATAATTGAACAGAATAATTAGAATAACACTATAACAGAATTAGAATAACAGAATAAACACTATCCTATATGCCAGCCCGTTCATCTCATGTCATAAATTGCTACATGCATTTTATCATGAGTGGGCTCTAACCATATTTTTGCTGTTGGGCACTTTAGTTGTTTCCAAAGGTCATGGTTTAATATAATCATAGAACTGGAAAGGAGGCTTAGAGAAGATTTAATTCAGTGCCTTTCCTTCTATGTTCTTTTCTGGTAGCTCAGCTGGTATAGAATCTGCCTGTAATGCAGGAAGCCCTGGGTTCGATCCCTGGGTTGGGAAGGTTCCCTGGTGAAAGGAATGGCTACCCACCCCAGTATTCTTGCCTGGAAAATCCCGTGGACAGAGCCACCTGGTGGGTTACAGTTCATGGGGTCAGAGAGTCGGTGACAATTGAGCAGCTAATACTTTCTTGAATAATATGATTTTATAGTTACGACTAAGGTCTAGAAAGGTTGACTTAGACATTTATTTCTTTAGAAAATAAATGTGAGTTATGTAATTCCAGAAATACTTTTTTCTTTAAAAAAATAGAAGTGAAAGAAAAATAAACTTAATCTTCAAGCCACATTCAAAATAGAATAAAAAATGTGGATGAGTAATCTATCATTGGGGTGACTAATATATCATTTGCTATAAATATTTTCTTCCCATTTTAAAGGCAAAATGCATTCATATAACAATTGTTATAGTCTCTATCTCAATAAGAGAGGGGCACACGAAATATGGCATTTTATAAAAATTAAAAAATGAATTTCCAGTCTCTTATTCAAGGTATGTTAATTGCATGGCTATAAAGTGAGGACATGTTGAAAAGGAAACTTGGATTTTAAAATTCTTTCCATTCTAATACGTTATTGCAAAGAACAATAATACTTTTCCCACTCTAGGATGTAAATACTTGGCATTTAAGTTATATTTCATTTCCTTATATACTATTGCCAGCACTATAATTTATGGCTTCCACATCAGTCTAAATGATAGTTTAGTTGGTAAATGCCCTTAGGTTTAAGACACATGTCAGTTCTTGAGAGTTTTACCTTTTCTGTTCTAATGATATCCAGAGGTGGAATTTAGGGGGGGGGGGGGGAGGTATATTAATAGGCTATGATTTATTTTCCAAGAATAGGGTGATGGTGACCCCAAGTCTATTCAGTGATAAAGTCCTATGTTTTCTCATGTCTGTCCCAGTTGAAACAACTGGACAAGGAGTCAAAAGAATCAGAAACTTTGAACAAGCTGCCTTATATAGATGTCCCATCACACTTCTGAAGAAACAGTTTTTAGTCCAGAGAATACTATTACAGTTTTGTCTGAAGTGTTCATAGAGTAAAATTTGAGAATAAAATCAGATTCTATCAGCTATTGGTGCCTGCCTTTGTGAACAATGAAATGGAGTCTCTACTGTACTCTTTCTCTCATCTGTCTCTATCTCTATCTCATCTCTCTTCTGGGTCCTGTACTAACATTTCTAGCCTCCAGTTGATGTTTCGCTTGAATGTCCCACTGGTACTTCAAACTCAGAACTTTCCACTTCCTCCCAACCCCTTCTGTTTGGTCATGTTTGTTTTTGCACATAATGGGGTTCGTTCAGTACTTGATCCTTGGTGCTGAATAGTCCATTCTCAATAGAATTGCTCATAGATTGGTGTCTTGTGTCTCCAAGCAAGGTCATTGAGTACTTAAGAAAACTGAAAAAGGGTTTGGCTTTTAGTGTAGTGTTTTTTAAGCACGCAAGCCTTCGTCTCAATTGATTGGGAGTTTATCCCTTCTGCTCTTAACCTCACAGGTTTTATGGTTCTTGTGTCTTTGCGCAAACTCTTCCGACAGATAATGATATGGTATCCTTGCCAAAGGGTTTTACGGATTGCATCCAATTATCCCAAGTAGATGTCTTTGATCTGAGTACATATTACCCTTACTTGGTAGGTGAGGAAACCGGAAACAGAGGCACAGGGCGGTGAAGCAATGTGGATGGGACTCGGAGCCAGTCTGACTCCTCTGGTGCCCGGGGCCGCCATGTGGGAACATTTCTCTGTTGCCCTGAACTTCCAGGATATGTTGCTTCTGAAGATTCTGGGATAACATCCAAGATGATACTATCAGGACCGTGCTGTGAGCCCCAGACTGAACCAGATCATGGAATTTGATTAATAAGAATCAGAGTTTTAGCAGAGATCTTGCATATCATCTTGTTCAATTACTTATGCATGAATTTTTCTATGATCTGAGCTCATTCAGTCTTTACTTGAATTCCTCCAGTATTAGGGAACTTTCCATCTCTTAAGTCAGCTCTCCACATTTTCCTCATTGCTAGAAAGAGCTTGTGAGAATCAGGCCCCAGCTCATGTTCTTATAGTTTTCACTCATTTGTGCAAGCTCTTCTCTTAAACTATCCACAACACGTCTCACAGTCTTCCATAGGATGGTTGTACCAGGATGATAGCATAGACACCATGCCCCTTCTCTGAGTCCTCTTCCTTAGGATACATATCCTTAGTTCTCTCAAACGGTTCTAACATGGCACAAAATTTTATATTTTATTTTTAAAATTTGTTTTTTGCTGGAGTCTAGTTGCTTTACAATGCTGTGTTAGTTTCTGCTATACAATGAGGTGAATCAACTATATGTACACATATAGCCTCTGCCTTGTGGACCTCTCTGCCCACCCTCCATCCCACCCCTCTAGGTCATCCCAGAGCACTGAACTCAACGCCCATGTGCTTTATCGCAGCTTCACACTAGCTATTTTACCAGTAAATGTACACACAGTATACTTTTTCCAGTGGTGACTAATAGGCCTAGCTTCATTTCTTCTCTGTCTTCTTAGGAAGAGAAGAAGCAGTGATATGCTACTTCCTCCGTTCACACTGTCAACCAATATGTCTCTCCATCTCTTTCTTTCTCTGTCTCCTCTCCTCCTCTTACACACACACACACACACACACACACACACACACACACTTCAGCGCCTTGATTCCTGCTCAGAGAGAATTGCCTAAGCCAGTGTAGCTCGTGCTCACAGTCTCGTATTGTGAAAAGTAAGTTGGCTTTCAGCTGCACACAGGAAGATTTGAATTCCAGCTTACTAGCTAACTCAATGCACTTCTGTTTCTTCATCTGCAAAATGGAAAAGTGAATGCTTTTCACAAGTGGTGACTATTAAGTGAAATAGTGAATGTAAGAGTGCTTGACTCAAGAATAAGTGCTCAAGAATGATGAGTTTCCCTTCTCCAGTGGGTCTGCATTCTCAAGAGCCCACCTACCAGTTTTATGATGGTTTGCTGCATCAAACACATATGTTTGCTTTCAGAACTTAGTCATTCCATATTTTTTTAATATAACGAATCTTCAGTGTTCAAAATTAGTATAGCATGTTTGAATTTAAACACTTGTAATTGAAAGAAGTGAAAATCCAAACAATGCTTTGGGTGAGGCAGATGCTGTGCACGAGGAGATGAGCGTTGGAAACAACGCGTCATGTAGATGAGCATTGCCCCTCGGCACAGTTTTAAAAGCAAAAGAAATAGATTTTACATATGGCAAAGTGCTTATGTATATTTATCCAGCCGGGCATATTATTAATGTGTCTTTAGCTGTTTGAGCTTGTGATGCACTGTAATTACACATACTTTTTTTCTTCACTCAGACTTCTGCCTATTCAGAAAAAAAAAATCATAAAAAATTTTTTCTTCAATAATTCCCTTTCCCCTTCCTGTGTTTTAAAAACAGATGATGCCACTGAACCACAGTGGGTAATAGCAAAACCTAATGAGAAAGAGGTCCCAACTTTCTTACCAGTACCTTCTCATCATCACCCCCATCAACACCCTTGACTGTCTGTCTGCATCTTGGTTCCATTCACATTAAGCCTTCAATGTCAAGGTTAACTCGGGGGATCGAATGTGACCACACTATCTCTCTGATTCATCTTTTCTCCAGACTAAGACACCTGGATTCTAAAAGTGAATTCTGAAAGGGAACACCTTTCTGAGGATCAAAACCACTTGCATGGGATCTTTCTCCTTTTATTCTATCTAATGAACACAAAGCCCTGCTTTAATAACCTTTTACTAACTGATTTCCCTGCAACCACTCTACCTGCCCTCCTCCATGTCCACCATACTAGAGTAGAAGTAATTTTGTAAAAACATGAATCTATCAGTTTCCGTGTCCTGAATAAATGTCTTTAGTGGCTTCCCATTTGTCTCTGGCTTCTCATTTGTCCTGACCTAGGGATCAAGCCCACAGCCCTTGTGTCTCTTGCACTGCAGGTGCATTCTTTACCAGCATGATATCCCCAGTACCTAGCATAGTCTGGCATGTGTTAGCATATTCTTATCTTTTATACATGTTAATTTGCATAATATTAATTGATAATTGTTGAATAATTAGTAGCTATAGGGAATAAAGTAAGAGCTGCTATAGAAGGGGGGAGGGCTAGTAATTGCTTGTTGACCAATTGATCTACAATTGTAGGTAAATTTAGTAAAGGAAGTTAGTATCATACGATTATTTACTAAAAGTTTTTTAAAGCAATGGGAGCATTGTATCCAAATATTTCAATAATTGGTATCATTCCCCTGCCCGACCCCCCACCCCCATTTAATCGCAAAATAAAGAGGGAACAGAAAAGTCTTCTTGAAGGAAGCCCACTTTCCTCCATTGGATATATGTTATTATTACCTTGAAAATGTTGTCCATTCTTTGAGAATAAGGGGTTTTTACTTTTTAAGAATTCCAAATAAGGAAACATTTTAATGATAACCTTGAGAACACATAAACCTGGTCTCTTGCATTTTCTGATTTTGGAAAATCCTAACAGAAACTCATGCAAATGAACTATTTCATTTTCACAGCTACAGTGAAGAGGAATAAGTCGAATTTTACAGTTAAAAGAATTTCAGAGTCAGCTGAGCTGCTGTTTACCCCCTTCCTCCTCTTCATTGTAAAGATTTTTCCATTAGGGTTAATATACTAGGTATGTTATGAAAAGCAGGCAAATGCGTATTATGGAGCTATTGATTTTTAATTTTCATTTGGAGCCCCTCTGGGATGTTACTAGTGATGCCCTCAGAGCAAATGTGTGTCTGGGCTGTTAGCCAGGGATTTACATCAGCAACCAGGTTTATTAAGGAGAAAATGGACCCTTAGAATTATTGCAGGTATATAGCAGCAAGCTGAAAAGTACAGTCAGGCTTTCTGCTTCCTTTTAGCCAGAGTTCTAATGGGAGGAATCAGCCCTGAGTTTTGTTGAACTTGTAAAGTAACCCTCCTAAAACTCAGGGCTAAGTGACTGTCAGGAAAAGTGAAAGCTTTCAGTCCACACTTTTCATTTCCAAAAGATTAAAAGCAAAATCCATCAACTTACTGACAGAGGCATCAACCTTGAAATGTCTGTAGTGAAAGAAGTGTTAAACGCTAATTACTAATGACTGTTTGCCCCCTGAATCAGGTTTGAGGGAGGGTTGATAAAAGCACAGGATTGTATAATAGAAATGAAGGTTCAGACTATTCAAAAGAACATTATTGCCATCACTGAAACTGCTTTGTCATTGTTTTGCGTCTAAGAGCAGACAACTCTGAACTTGTATAAAATAGTTACTGCACACTATTTGATATGGGCTTCTCAAGTGGCTCAGTGGTAGAGAAATCTGCCTGCCAGTGCAGGAGACACAGGTTCGATCCCTGGGGCAAGAAGATCCCCTGGAGGAGGGCATGGCAACCCACTCCAGTATTCTTGCCTGGGAAATCCCATGGACAGAGTAGTCTAGCAGGCAACAGTCCATGGGATCGCCACGAATTGGCTATGACTGAATGACTGAGAACGCACGCACACAGTATTTGATAGAATTGAAGTATTGAGTTTGTAGGAAGTTTAGAGATCTTCTAGGCTGGTCTTGTTTTATAGAAAAACAAAACAAAACTTGTGGATTGGTCATTGTCAAGTCGGTATGAGGGATTTCACGTGGTTTGGGTATGTATTTGTGGTTTTTCTGCTCTTCTGATTCTCCGTGTACTGGCCTGAGAGCTTTGATGGCTGGGATTGTGATCTGAGTTCCAGGGCCAGGGTACTGCCCTCTGGCCTGCCTTGGGTCAGACCCTTCTCAAAGTCACAGAGCATTGTCCCTGCCTCAGCCATTATTGGACTTTGCACCCAGCACAGTGGTGTCTCCACCACCTCGTATCATTGCTGAAGCTGTTTTGTTCAGCTGTGAATTCCACACGTTTTACACAGTAGTTGGCAGGCTGTGGTAAGGCACAATAATTATTCTTTGTTGAGAAAATAAATGTTAAAAAACTGATCTATAGCTTTCTACTCTGTGATATTTAGAAGATTTATCAACAAGTAAAAATGATTTTCCCCTTCATTTTTCTGAGTATTTTTACGGAGACTATTTAGTTGATGAAAATCAATTTGTTACAGGGCTCGGGACTTTAGGGTGAAGAGGCTAGAGCAGGGCCTAGGAGTAAAAGGCACTCTAGTAATATATATGTGTTTGAGGGTTTGGCATCAATTAAAAATTTTTATCAGGCGATCTGTATAACTTTATGAGTTATCATTCTGGAATGTTGAATTTTAATTTTAAAATTTGTGCTTGGCAATAGCAACAGATATGAGATACAATTGTTATTGTTATTGTTTAGTTACTAAGTCGTGTCTGACTTTTATGATCCCATGGGCTGTAACCCACCAGGCTCCTCTGTCCATAGGATTTCCCAGGCAAGAATACTGGAGTACGTTGCCATTTTCTTCATCCAAGGAATCTTCCCAACCTAGGGATTGAACCTGCATCTCCTGAGCCGATGAGATACGGTGGAGATATATACATATAGTTTTCTACTTATCAGATAGTTTTGGCCTATTAAATAAAAGGTTTCAGAAATTCTTAATAGAGCCCTCTGAAGTGTGTTTGAGACTAGTTACTACAGAACTTAGATATGAAACAACTAGTAATAAATTAGAACCTATTGGAAAATAAAACTAAAATTTATAAATCATAAAATTATAAAGTACTCTCAAAATACCTTGGCAAACAATGACTGAACACATCTTTATGCCCTAGAATTTCATAGAATATATTGTTAAAAAATAGTATTGCATATTTCCTCTTAAGATTTCTGGGGGAAAATACTAATATTTCCAGATTACTGTATTTATTTACCCGAGGCAGTCCTTGCATTACTGTTTTCTTTGGTTTCACCAGTTGATGGTCTACCCCTCCATGCTTTACGCACATTTTGCCATCCTGATTTGCGGTGTTTTCTGACAATGAACCAATTCAGGGTCAAATTTAGAAATGAGTATTCATTACCTTAAATGCTCCCTACAGTGGTTAACCCAAGAGGAGCTTGAGATATGGGCATTCCGCCAGGAGGTGAACCAAAGCAATTTTGGTTACAGCTGATTTGTGGTTTGATCTTTGCAGATGTGCTTCACTTTGATCTCAGTTTTAGGAAGTCGTTGCAATTCAGTGGTAAGTGCCTGAAGACTGACTTCAGTGCATATGTGTTATCAGCTGGATGTCTTTTCTTAGCCAGAATGAAAATTATGAGTTCTTCACATAATTTATATGATAATAGAAAGGCAATTATATAGCTTTTTAAATGATTAGTGATTGACTATTCCATTAGCCCATGGACAATACATAATCTATAGGAAAAGGATTCTCAGTATTGGTATCTGACAGATGGTTTCCCAGTATATTCAGTATTCCTGCAGTTGGAGATCAGTATTGTTATGCAGAAGGGTGAGGGAGCTGTTTTGTGTGTATTTTTTCAAAGATATTCCAAATTGTGTATGTTATATATATATTACAAATTATACTTGTTATTACACTAATGTATAGTACTACAAAAATTAAATTTGCATATAAATAACATAGCAAGTTAACTAAGTCACAAATTAATAGGACAAAGGGATGCTGCTTGCAGTTTGAAATAGGTGATTTTTCTGATAAATAGAATTAAGTAATATTTTACTGCACAGTGAGTAAAATGCATGGATATTGTTACTTCAGGCTTACACATATAAATATGTGTAACTTTAACCCTAAAAATGAATATAGAGAAAGCACATATCACTTTCTTAATTCAGACAGCAGCACTTCTGAGTATAATTTAGCCATATTTTATCCTTTCCCTTATAACCAGGACGATTTCAAATATAATTTAAAAGAGAAACTTTTGCAAGTGAAGACTTTTCACTTTGTTAGCCTTCCTTGAGTTTAAAGTGTTTTCTCTAGTAATTCTTTATGTGTAGGGAGAGGAGTGAGTTTTAGCTCTATTCCTTATCTTGATACAACAGGCTGAAAAACTGATTTATGGGTGTATATCCTTAAATGCAATCTATTATACTGAAGCAATTTACTTATGGCATGAAGTTTTTGTAAAGGAGATAACATCCTTTTATGCATTTATACACATACACATATCATAGATAAATCAAACAGTGAATGTAAAACCATCTTCTAATCAGTTCTTAAAAATACCTATTTGTAAGATTTTGTCTTTTATTTATGATAAAAACCATAAATTATGGATGGAATTTTATTCTTATTCTTTTTATTTAAATCACTGTATTCAAATCAACTGAAAAGCCAAGTGTGCCCTTTCATTCCCACCCCTATGCAATTGTCTTGAGTGCACAATCCTTTATGAACATTAAGGCAAAAAAATGTAGTGGTAAATGTTTAATAGATATATTTTTAACTAAGAATATATTTATTAGGGAGAGCCTTACAAAACTTAAAACTAGAAATTATGTCTTGAGTGAAATTCAACTTAGAGGTCAAATCAATATTGCTGTGTTCAAATGGGAGAAGGAAATGGCAACCCACTCTAGTATTCTTGCCTGGAGAATTCCCATGGACAGAGGAGCCTGGTGAACTGCAGTCCATGGGGTCGCAAGAGTCAGACATGACTTGGTGACTGAACCACCACCATCATGTTCAAATGGGAATAGCCACCTTTCTGCTTTTATGCATATTCATAAAAGTTTTTGTGAACTATAGTGGTTAGCTTCTATCAGTTCTAAGGTGAGAATCAATCTTTGTGTCTCTGCATTTTTCTGCTTTTTAACAAATTTTTACCTTAATACTATACGATCAACTCAACTGTGTTGAAAGATATATGTGTGTGTGTGTGTGTATGTATACACATACACTCTCAATTGCAAGAGATATGAATAAGGTGAGTCTTGTACTCTAGAGCCTTCTGTGAAGAGTCTCTAGGAACATGGTAAGCGAGAACTAATATGAAGTCAGGTAGTACATGTTGCGTATTTAGTGAACAAAGCTTTCTCTTTCTCTCAGACTAAAAGACACTTTCCATAGTAAAATAATTTTATACTTTTAGATGGAACATATTTTCTTATAGTGAGAACTTCTTGTCTTAAGAAGCACATTCTTTATCTTTCAAGATGGGGAAAGATCCTTTAGAAGAAACAAACATTTAAAAACATCTTTAAAAAATTGTTGTGAATTTTAAGCTGAGACCTCCTTTAATGATATGATTGTGGATACTAATTTTGGAAATAAGAGGCATATCTATCTAAAAGAGATAGCAGTTAGTTAGAAGCAAGATCCATTGACCTCAGCATGAAATTGTCTCCCTCACTTTGGAATGAAGCATCTTAGTAAACAGATGCTGAAGCAAGAGCTTCATCCACAGAAGGAGGTAAAATAGCCAAACCTGCAGTGGTCTTCCCCAAAATTGTTTTTTTTTTTTTCATTATACTATACTTATAATTCAGTCCGTCATTTATGAAATATTTTACTGCTTACCACACTAGCTATCTTGAAAGTGAAACGTACTATTCTGGTCAAAGCCCCATTTCCCTAATGGTGATTAAAACTGGGCAGAGAGCCCGATGTAATAAAAACAGTCTCAGAGTTTTTTCACTAACCTTCGTCTGGGAAAAGCAACATTGGAGGTTTTATTTCTTGAAAAATGCACAACGTCCATATGATTAAATGCTCTTTGGTCTCTTTTCAGCCACAGGCTGCACATCCAGACCTTAATTGTGCCAACTGTTCTCTTAACCCATCACCTAAATATTGCTCTCAAATGTAATCTGTCTTGATAGAAAGCCTTTTAACTTTTCTGTTTTACAATTCATCTTTCTTATAAGCCAAACGAAGCGTCTTCTTACATTCGAGAAAAGTGAGCTCTTGGGAAGGAAAAAATAAAAACAAAGATTTTTTTTTTAATTCTGTATGTATTAAGGCAAATCCCTTTTCCTGTCTTAATTGAAATCAGTTAAGCATTCACGAACTTCACTGCAAAGACTGAATGAGCTATTTTTCTTTTTAAATGAGGCCAAGTCTGTTGGCACCCGTGACGAAGACCATCCTGTGCAAAGGCAGGTTGCCAGCAGGTTTCACATTCAAGGCCAGGGTTTCACTGCGTTTGCTCAGCTTCTTCCACAGTCTGCGGTGCAGCCACGGTGCAGGCCAGGGGCGTGCCTCCCGCACTTGTATTATTGTCTCTGCTATTCCCTTGGTGGATTTGGAAACAAAGAAGGAGATCCATTCACTTTCTCTCTTGCAAAAAAAAAAAAAAAAAAAGAATGAAGGAAGGGACTGTGGGATATTGAGTGAAAGATACATAATAACCCAGGGCCAATTTTGCAACCTCTTGTGAGGCTTAAACCATTTTAAAATAAAGAGACATGTTAAAAAAGAAAAAAAAAGGGTAACTTTAACTGCTAAATGAAGAAACCAAACTGTAACATCTAAGTATGACTCTATCTTTAAAAAAAATTAATTAAAATAAGAACAGAATAAAAATAAAACAAAGGTTTATTTTTTCCTTTTGTTAGTCTAGCTACATACATGTGAGACTTACTATGCTTTAAACACTTTATAATTACACTTACTGGGGGAAATAAGGGCATTAGGTAATTCTTTAACCAAAGCAAAGTGGATTTTAAATGGCTGTTTAAGTTTGTCTCTGTCTCTGTATCTCCATCTCTTCCCCTGCCTCTCATTTTTCTTTCTCTCCCTTCACTCTGACAGTTCTGACATTAAAAATGTTGCTAGATTAATTCTGTTGCTTTAAGAGAGTACCTCTGAGGCTAAAGTTTTGTAAAGCCTGGTTTAGATAAGTGGGGAGAAAAAAAGGAAAAACAAACAAAAGATCATAATAAGTATGTCATTATTGGTATAATTACCTATAAGGGAAGGACACCAGTTACAGTCGTTAGGAACCCAGCTTCTGATATCAAGCAGCTCATATTCAAATCCTGATCATGGCTCTTATATGTGACCTTTAATGCCTAATACCTTCATTTTTAAAACATGGGTTAACACAATATTTCTTAAGTTTATTAAAAGGTCCATGTGAATTTGTATATTTAAAGTATTTAGAAGAGTGCCCAGCATAGAATACTCAGTAAGTATTAATGTATTTAGCTAACTAAAGGCAAATATTTAGTACTGCTAAATCTTCAAAATGTTTCTGTACATTTAAAATATAGCTTATAAAACCTCTTTTGAGGAGATCCTGAAATAGGAACAGGATTTCATACTGCTTCGTGGACACCCAGAACATCACAGCTACCTTGACTCTCCTGTTGCATAGCCCACTTTTCAAATGTATGTCAGGCAGGTACATGTAAATAATTGAGTTTCTGCTGGTGTGTGTCATACATTATTAAAATACCAACTTTCTGTTGGTGTCTTCAAATTGGTAACTTACAACTGCTATCTTCAAATCATTATAAGGTCCTACATTTTACTTTGCTGGTATGTTTCCCATTTCTTCTCCAAATTTAATCATCCGAGTATACATTTTTAAATTAATGTCTTGGATATTTGTTTTAAGTTTGAAGGAGTTGCCTATGTTTTGCTGGATATCTTCACTGTAACTGGAGATGAAATTCAGTAAGTTGAAAAGTCTTGTCTAAGGTTTGAGGAAACTTTATAAAGAAGCATCTAGTATTTACCCAGTCACACAGTTTTATTGACTTGTCTTCACTTAAACATTGTTCTTTATTGAGAAGCAATTAATAGAGTATTCTGGATAATGAATAAGATGAATATTAATCTCTGATGTTCTAGCACATACTGATTTATTTTCAAGTTACAAAAGCAGGTAGTTATTTTCCTTGAAGTAGTTCTGCAAAGGATACACCTCTCTCATTTTTATAAGGCTCTATATTTAGTTAGAATTAACAAAAGAAGGAATTCTGTGGGTTTTCATTGAAATTCTCATAGGAATCTACTGAAATAATATTGTTAGTACTATAGATAATTTATATAAAAGTTCATTATAGCAACTATATTGACATTTACACTACTCCATCAATGGTCAGTATACTTATAAGTCACGTTATGATTTCATTAATGTATAGGAACTGTGTCAATAAAGATATTATTTGGTCAGTTGTCTAGGAGTAGACACTCAAGAAAGAGCTTAAAAAGCTCATGCTCAAATGATATGGCAGTTAGATTTACTGTGCTATTTCCTATCTCAGACAATGCTGATTTCAGAGAATTCTCTGAGCCAATGAATGATAGATGTATGAATGAGTAATATGAGTTTGGAGACAACAAATTATAGAAAAACACAGAGAATTCTGTTATTTAAATGCAGTATATCTGATTTCCAGCTTGAGATGGATGGAAAACAGCATAACTTTGCACTGTATAAAACACTATGTTGGTGCTCAGTGTTCCATCACCAAAAAAGGAAAAAAGAAAAGATGCAGCCAAATAAAATTTTAGTTAATTAAATCTTTAAAGAAGGCTGTCTAATTATAACCTCTCAGCCTCAGCAGGTGTAATTGTTGAACATTACAATCTGTTCCAAATTATATATCAAAATACAATTGAGTTACTAGTAGGAAGCCCAAGTGATTTTTGTGATTGAACTGATGAACTTTTATTACTGCTACTGTTTCCTCTGTTTTACTTCAATAAATCACATAAATTTAATTATGGTGTGACAGTTGAAGCTGCATTTGACATTTTTCACAATTTTTCTCTCCATTCCCTAGTAGTAATGTACATGACTGAAATAGGTGATAGACCTTTAGTGAGGTATGCACATTGACTAAGAGTAGTTAATTAAAACTTAAAATCAATCAATTGATACAGTGTATCAAATTTGATACAATCAATGTATCAAAAGGAAAGCATAGTGATGTTCAGCCAAAATGAGAGACTTCCTTAGAAGAGGGAACTTGAGAATGTAATAATGTAGTTTTCTAGGTTGGTAGACTCCACTTGGTACTATAGCTAATTGACTTTATTAACTAGGATCTTTTATTCCCTTTGGAGGTAAATTACTAGATTCTGGTTTACACAAGATACAAGAAGGCTACTGTATACTTTTTGTTCTTATGCATTTTACTTTTGAATAGTGTTGAATTGCTGGCTGAGTCTATGGATACCTGGCAAAATATTCAAGCATGATTATAAGCTAGTGTTGCTTTACTTGTTGTTGAAATCACAGTTTTTGCTTTAAAATGTAGCTTGCAATTGAGATGTTCTAAAGCCTTTTTTTTTTCTTAATACCTACTTTTGTTATAGTCCATTGACAGGTACTGGCCAATCATGACCCTGCTTTATGTATCAGTCAAAACATATTACTTGAAGTTAATTATAAGATTCGATATCAGTATTTACCCTAGTCAACATTATATTTCATGTATAAATAGGAAAAATCTTAAGTGAGTTTAAAATAAAAATATTTGGAAGTTCTGCTGGTACATGGATGAAAGGATTGTGATGTTCTGATGAAATTGTTACATTAGTCTTGAACTTACTCTTGTTCTCACTGACTTGTGTTCTCACTCTTCCTCTTCCTATTGCTATGTTTCCCTATGTTAAGTGATTTGACCAAAATCTCAAAGACAGGAGTAGAATCACTGTTGATACCCCATCTATATTTGTAGTTCTATTGATCATGTGCTTTAGCTCTTACTAAATTGTGACTGCATGAAGGTGGGGTGCTTTGCATGCCTTGTGTCTCGTAGAGCATGTAGCATCCAACACTGCACATGGAATATTTGCATAAGTGAATGTGTAAGTTTATGTTGATAAAAAGAAAAGATAGTAATCATGGTTCCTTAAACTTTATATTAAATAAAATCATTAATGTCATCATCAGAAATCTGATGTCAGCTTAATTGACTTCAGTGTTACTACATTTAGCCTATCAGAATCAACCTTATGAAAAACTAGGTCGACTCTTTGTAATTTGACATATGTGGCAGTGTATTACTAGTGAGGGTAAGTATCAGTCACAAGATATAAGCCAACTTGCACAAGCATACTATGGAATGAAGGACATTTATTTATGGAGCCTCTGTGATATGCCAAACATTCTGATTAGCTCTGAACACACATTATCTCATTTAATCCTCAAAGTACTCTGGGAAATAGGTAGTTACCACCATTCTAAAAATGAGGAAACTGAGACTCAGACATCCTTAAGCACTAACTTCTAAGCCAGTTGTGGGATTCAAGCACATAGCCTGGGAGAACTGTCTTGAATTTGTGTTTGCTTCTAAAGCATCTGCTTCTGCTTTATTGACTACGCCAAAGCCTTTCACTGTGTGGATCACAACAAACTGTGGAAAATTCTTCAAGAGGTGGAAATACCAGATCACCTAACCTGCCTCCTGAGAAATCTATATGCAGGTCAAGAAGCAACAGTTAGAACAGGATATGGAACAACAGATTGGTTCCAAATTGGGAAAGGAGTACGTCAAGGCAAATATATGTATATTGTACATTGTCACCCAAATGTATATTGTCACCCTGCTTATTTAACTTATATGCAGAGTACATCATGCAAATTGCCAGGTTGGATGAAGCACACACTGGAATCGAGATTGCCAGGAGAAATATCAGTAATCTCAGATACGCAGATGACACCACTCTATGGTAGAAAGCAAAGAGGAACTGAAGAGGCTCTTGATGGAAGTGAAAGAGGAGAGTGGAAAAGTTGGCTTAAAACTCAACATTCAGAAAACTAAGATCATGGCATCTGGTCCCATCACTTCATGGCAAATAGATGGGGAAACAATTGAAACAGTGACAAACTTTATTTTGGGGGGCTCTAAAATCACTGCCGGAGAAGGCAATGGCACCCCACTCCAGTACTCTTGCCTGGAAAATCCCGTGGACGGAGGAGCCTGGTAGGCTGCTGTCCATGGGGTCTCAAAGAGTCGGACATGACTGAGTGACTTCACTTTCACTTTTCACTTCTTTTTTTTTTTTTCACTTTTCACTTTTATGCGTTGGAGAAGGAAATGGCAACCCACTCCAGTGTTCTTGCCTGGAGAATCCCAGGGATGGGGTTGCACAGAGTCGGACACGACTGAAGTGACTTAGCAGTAGCAAAATCACTGGAGATGGTCACCAAAGTCATGAAATTAAAAGACGCTTCCTACTTGGAAAAAAAGTTATGACCAACCTATACAGCAGCATATTAAAAAGCAGAGATATTACTTGACCAACAAAGGTCCATCTACTCAAAGCTCTGGTTTTTCCAGTGGTCATGTATGTATGTGAAAGTTGGACTATAAAGAAAGCTGAGTGCTGATGAATTGGTGCTTTTGAATTGTGGTGTTGGAGAAGACCCTTGAGAGCCCCTTGGACTGCAAGGAGATTAAACCAGTTAATCCTAAAGGAAATCAGTCCTGGATATTCATTGGAAGGACTGATGCTGAAGCTGAAGCCGAAGCTGAAGCTCTGATACTTTGACCATCTGATGTGAAGAACTGACTCACTGGAAAAGAACCTGATGCTGGTAATGATCGAAGGCGAGATGAGAAAGGGATGACAGAGGATGAGATGGTTAGATGGCATCACCGACTCGATGGACATGAGTTTGAGTAAGCTCCAGGAGTTGATGATGGACAGGGAAGCCTGGCATTCTGCAGCACATGGGGTCACAAAGAGTCAGACACGAATGAGTGACTGAACTGAACTGAGAAGATTAAAACGTATTTACAGTAATAAAATTTGAATACTAATAAATCATAGAAATCATATAGTAAGTATAGTAAGTAATAGTATATTAATATACTATATAGTATAATAATATACTATACTTACCATAGTAATATAGTAAGTATAGTATGTAATAAATCATAGTAATAAATGATAGTAATCTGATTAAAATGAAACTATCTACTTTTTTAGAACCATAGCCATTTTTTAGGAAATATGACCACCTGAAACTGGGTGTAACTGTCTTATTATTGTGATTGTTATCTTGTTATTTCTATACTTACTCTGTCAATTAAGTAGGAGTGGATTTTAGTATCCTTATTTTAGAACTTAGAACCAGAAGAACAAAGTTGCATGTTAACAAAGCAATGCATTTAGAAATAAAGTCATGAAGGTATCCTTCAGACTTAAAAATCTAATCTAAAAGTCACACTAATGACTAAGCATGATCTGTTATTCTTAGACTGTTTTTCTTATTGCAGGACTTTTATACTGTAACAGCAGAGGAAAATATTTTATAAAATATTTTGGAAAAATAATTTATAAGTACCTTAATTGAAAGTATTTTTGCTTATATTTTTATTGCTAGACATAACACATGTTCATTTTTATTAAAAAAAACTTACAAATACAGAAAAGTGAGGTAAATCTAAAAGAAGAAAAAAAAATCCTAGTATTGAAAAGTGTACTGTGTTTTAATGTTGATTTTTTAACTAGTACTGGTACCAAGATTCAATGGCACATTTACCCTTTGTTGAAAAACAATTGTTTTTGAAATTACTATATTTTGATGGTACAGTCTACCTATTATGGTTCCTGTTTATATATAGGAAAAAATGCATTTTGAAAGTTGGGGCCAAAATGTCATAATTCGCCTCTCAATTTGCCCTCTGGCAATGCCAGACTTTATAGTAAGCATTTGCAAAATTTCTAAGTCACATCAGTGTGCTTTGCCTTCAGAGAGCACACACAATTTACTTTTAACCATCCTTTCGTCATGGGGAAGATTAAATACAATGCATGGAGCCTGGAAAGGTGGGTGACAGCTGGGACAGATTTCCAGAGAGAACTCAAAGCCCTTCCGGAAGATTGATTATGTGGTGTTTTCTGCCAGCTCCTTTAGCTTTACCCAGGTTATCATCCCATCAGGGAACTTGGTGCTGGACCTCATCATGTTGCTGACAATTTAGATGACCTCAGGACATTCCTTTAATCTTCTCAAGCTTCATTTTCATTTTCAAAAGTACAAGTAAAAACCCTTAGACACTCTAATCCATCTGAAGATATTATAAAGAAAAATTCATTTGTGTTTGCGGGGAAAAAAAAGTTTTCACTCTTATGTTTCCCATTTGTGTTGACTGTTAAATCAGTAAATGGACTTGCTCTGAGTGCAGTAGGAAGCACAGGCTGCCTTCTTACAACAGTAAGCGTTTACTGACATGTGGCCGGTGTTTTTCATTTCAGTACCAGGAAATCAAGGTCGTTTCTTTGATGCCTCATTACACTGAATCTTATCTTTCTCAGTAAGTTTGCTTGGGAGTGAATTACTGCAAATCGGTACATACTTATTCTGTGTTTTTACTCTTCCTTTAGCAGCATGACTTTCTTGATTTGGGACTGGCTGGAAAATAATGCCTCCTCAATTATTTAAACATCCTTTGTCGACTATTAGCAATAGTTAAAAAAATTGTGTGTGAAAGAACTTAAATCTTCTGGCTGGGTTTCCATAGCTCACTGGAACTGGCAGATGGGAACACAATAGCAATTGTGCAGCATGACTGCAAGCCGACACACACAACACACGTTGATAATTGGGTTCCTCCTTCCAGGCGGGAAGGGCCCGTTGGCTTTCTCTAGCGCCGAGGAGTGTGTCCACTCACTCTGCTGTGGGCTGGGTCCATCAAGCACCGAGCGCTCTCAGAAGTGACAAGGTGACCCGCCGTGCAGGCTGTGCCGGCTGCGTTCATGTGACTCACAGGGGCCGCGTTTCGGTGTTGCCCGACTGCTGTCAAAGCTTATTTCCCTCTCCGTTAACTGGTTGAAGATGTGTCTGCCGAGAGGAATTTTATCAATCAGTGGTGTATTATAAACGATTTTGTCCCTGGCCCAAGCAAGAAGAGTTTATCAATTCTTTATGGATGGGTTACAGATTCCACCTTCTGTAACTTTTTTTTTTTTGATTATGTTAAAAGTTTAGAAATGAAGCACATGGTATTATTTGGAAGCATTTCATTGCATGAGGAGATCAACCATTAGGTTATTTGTTTCGTTTGGTCTCTGGATTGTTTACTTTCTTGCATGACATTCGGCACTTTGGCAAGCTAGCAATTGAAAATAACCCATTACTAGAGATTACCTTTCATTGGGAAGCAGGTGTCATATTTGATAATGAGTCAGAGTGAACTGAATCTAGGTCAACACAGGATTAAGCAAAGCTGTATATGTGGAAAAACGAATGTCCTTTACATACAAGATGTTTGTTTTTGTGTTGTACCAACACTATTAGTAAAACCCACACTAGTTCCCAAATTGTACTTTTTGTGCACTTTCAGAATTCAAATGTATTTGTTATATTTATACTTTTCAACTTAAGGACAGTTGTAGGTCAGGCATCTGCCTGTTGAAACATTTTCATCTGAAAAAGCATCAGGTGAAGGTCTAGCTTTCTTGCTGTGATAAATGGCATTTTTGCTTCTACCCCTTTCTTGCTTCTGAAATGGGATGGAGAAAGCTCCCACCACAATTCATTCACTCACCCCCTACCCTGCTTTATTTTCCTCATAAAGGTCATCTTTCTCTTATGTGTTTATATTCACTGGAGGAATCAACCTCTAAAAGGACAGAAAACTTTCCATAACTTATTGCCTATCATTATTTTCCAGTCCTTAGAAGAGTGCCTGCCATGAAGCAGTTATTCAAAAATCATTAGTTATCCTGGATAGGAGGGGAGTTTGGGGGAGAATGGATACATGTATATGTGTGGTTGTATTCCATTGCTATTCACCTGAAACTACAACATTGTTACTTGAAAATACAAAATAAAAGTTTTTTTAAAAATCAAAAGTCATTGGTTAGTAGAGTGTATAACTAATTCCCTAGTGTATTCCATTTGCTTGGGAACACATTCTTGACAATAAAATAATGAAGCTGTGTCTTGGATCACAGTCAGACCATAAAACATTCAAATTAGCTATGCAGTACTACTTCAGTTAGAGTAAGGATTAAGTAGACTGGATTAGGAATTTAACTACCATTTGTAATATTTTCCATATAGTTTTAAATAAATGGTTAACAGATTATAAGTCTACGACTACCTGTATATGAAGAGTAGGGAAAAGATGTGCAGTTAATTTAAGCTATTTTTATTCTACTGGACTGCTTTTTGGTCTACTTTATGTTGGAGAAAATTTGAAGCTCTAACCCTTAATTAGGACAGTTGAGGGATGACAGAGTCTGAAAAACTACTTAACATTTTACATGTGGTAACAGCAGATGTTTTTTACAGGAATGTTTTTAGACTTATAGGAAATCCTAACTTTTGTTGTAGCTGTATTTGTTCCAGAAATAGGATTTTCAGTTGTAATATATAAATTCTGACCTCATTTTTGGTCCCTTATATATAGCATGTAATACAACAAAAATATTAAAATTGATGAAAATTTTCTGTATAATAAATAATTCTGAAGTCAACCCATTTATACCTCTTTTTGAGGGTTTGACATCTTTTATTAAATTAAATTATGCTGGAAATTATTTATAACAACAACATCTACAGGAGTTAAATATACCTGGGTTCACCCTGGAGAAAGCTTTTGATTCAGAGAAGTGGGTCCAGAAATGTGTGGAATGCTCCAATTTGGCTTCTTAGTGCATGTACTAGGGTTTTCAGGAAATTAGAGCTTTGGGGAACAGATTTATTTCATTGTTTAAGGATTGCCTTATAGTTGTTCATTCCTTTGAAATTCAGGTTTTACTGAGATGACAAAATGACTTTTCGATAATCTTAGGAGAATGTGTACTTTCTGAATTAGGAAAAAAATCTGGATTGTGGGATTAATCTTTGAAAAAAGCATCCTGATGTTAGACTTAGCATACATACCTCCTGCTCAATGGGTACTCACACGTATTTCACGTCTTTTCAAATCTCAGCTGTAAATCCAAGTATTAATCTAAAGGTGCTCCATTAAAGATTTTGAACAAATAGTTGATAGTGCATTCACTTTACTATAAAACCATTTCAAAGGAAACCTTAGATTTTAAAGACTAATGATCTGACCTAGCAGATAGGTTTTCTTGCAGAAAATAAACTTATTGGCTTTTGTCGATTCCATTTTCACTCATGTACTATCTCATTATTATAATAAACATAGCATTATTCAGATGCATTTTGGCTCTCAATAAACCATACTTTTTACTGGTGTTTTTCATCATGAGCCTTGAATAGATCAACTTCTTAAACCATTTATATGCCTAACATCCAAACACAAATATTACAAGGAAGAAAAAAAAATGGAAGGATCTGGGATAAAAATATATTAGACCCTTTTGCTGTAGACCTTTGAGGTAGTGTCAGCAGAAAGTTTATATTTTTTTTTTCTGAGTTTGGAATTCATTTTAGCTTAATTTTGTTTTATATTGGAATATAATTGATTTATAATTTTGTGCTACTTTCACATGTATAGCAAAGAGATTCAATTGTACATAGGCAGCAAAAGGTTTCTTAATAAATGCTGCATCTTCCAAAACTTTTGTCCCACTAAAAATACTTAGAACTACAGGAGTCTGGGGTCTTTCCATTTCAAAATTTTGTCATTTGTTTTCTTACAGTGTTTTCAAAGCATTACCTTTATTGTTTCTGCCTGAATTTGATTATGCCAGAATTCTGTAAGGAATTGCACAGACACATGAGTGTCTAAGGGCTTCCCTGGTGACTCAGGAGTGTAAAGAATCCCCCTGCAATGCTGGAGACCTGGGTTCGATCCCTGGTTTGGGACAATCCCCTGGAGAAGGAATAGGCTACCCACTCTAGTATTCTTGCCTGGAGAATTCCATGGACAGAGAAGCCTGGGGTCTATGGGGTCTGCTAGTCTATGGGGTCACAAAGAGTTGGACATGACTGAGTGACTTTCACATGAGTGTGTAAACTTAAAAGCAAAAGGTGAAAAAAGCATATGTAAATATACACAGGCCATATACCAGATATGTGTATATTTCACCTAATCTCTGACTAAAGTTGTCATTTTTGCCTTAGTAAATGATATTTCTATAATATTAGTTAATTAGCAATCTTAATCCATAGGTGGTATTGTTGTTTAGTTGCTAAGTTGTATCTGACTCTTTTGTGACCCTATGGACTGCATTGGCAGATGGACTCGTTACCACTGAGCCACCTGTGAAAGCTCAATCCATAGGTACTATGGATTTAATCTTTATAAGCCTAGTTTCCTCTTGGAAATAATGATGTCTGCTTTATTTGTTCTTGTGAGGATTAAATTAATAATGTTTGTGATATAGTTTGTACAATGTCTGGGTTATATTTAACAAGGATTGTCTCCTATTATTATTTTTGTGTTAGAGATAGTACTGTAGTTTTCATAAAACAGACTGCATAATTGAGCATTTAAAACTCCTGCAACTTAAATGGCTAGCTATTAATACTTCTAGTTGCTGAGTTGCTTTGTTACCTTTCTCCCCCTCCGTGTTGTGACAGTAGATGGGTAGATACAAAATCCCAGCGTGGAACTGGTCCTCTTTACCCTTAATCTCTACTTCCAAGCATCGTCACAGCAGCTACAGGGAACGTGTCAGCTTATGTGTTCAGAACATTCCATTAGGCACCATAGCTAGTGCCTCTCTTCCAACGGTGTCATTTTATGTGAACAATACAAAGTCTAGAGGTGAAATTAGTTGGAGTGCCCATGACTCAGCCTCTTTTTTCCGGGAGTGACTCATTCTGCACTTACAGCTCCCCGACTTTGTGCCATACACCACTCTAAGTGCCTGAGATACAAATGTGGATTTGCTAGGTCGCTGACCCAGAGCAGCCCACAGCCTGAGCAGACAGGATGTGGCATTCATTGTAAATAATATGGGCTTCCATACAGCCGGTGCTCTATTAATGTTATACCTGTCTATCCAGGAAAAGCGTGATTAAATATACAATAATGTGGCCTGGCTAGACAACCTAATTCTATAATTTGGAACATACATTTCTGACCCGATATTGATGTATTTTAGCCCAGTTATTATCTCCACAATGTTCATTCCTTTTTGTTTTCTTTCAGTGTTAGGTAAGAGTTCACTCTTTTGCACATCACATAAAATCTACCCTTTATGAGTAAGTTAGTTGTCTGATGCATTATCTGCCAGAAACTCACAGTGTGTGTAAAAACTAAAACCTATCACCCTCTCCTCTTGCTCAGCAGTCTCATCTGCCTTTAGCCTTCCCTGTTTCTAAGAACAACATCTTTATGGGGGTCTGTTTGTCTCTAACCCTCAGAATTCTCTTGGCTCTTTTTCTCTGTCACATGCCTTTTCATAGCCAACCAGTTCCTAAGCCCCATAGGTTATTACACACTACTTATACACACTACCCTGGACTGAACTCAAAATTCATGCGTTGAAGTCCTAAGCCATCAATGTGACTGTATTTAGGAATAAGGTTTTCAGAATATTCCCCTTCTTGGATCACAGCCTTGCATGGCAAAGGGGCTTGTGTAACTCAATGAAACTGTGAGCCATGCCATGCAGGGCCACCCAAGACGGACAGGTCGTAGTGCAGAGTTCTGACAAAATGTGGTCTGCTGGAGGAGGCAATGGGAACTTACTCCAGTATTCTTGTCTGTTAATGTTAAATAAGGTCACAGAGGTGGCTCCCTAATATGACAATGACTATGGGAGAAGAGAATGAGAGGGTAGCTAGCTATAAGCCTCTTACCCAAACCTGGTTGAACTGGCATCTTGATCTCGGACTTCCAGCCTCCAGAGTTTTGAGAAATATATTTCTATTGTTTAAGTCACTCAGCGTATGGTATTTTGTTGTATAGCCTGAGCAGTCTAAGATGCTTGCATCTGCAGTAGTTGGAGCCTTCTTCCTTCTTTGCATCAATACTGTCTCTATGCAAACTGACACTTCATTACCCACCACTTGGACTTCTGAAGAAGATACCTAAATGGTCTGCTCTTTAATATCTCCTTATCTCTGATCCAGTCTACACAGTGGTATCACTTAAATATTTTAATCATGTCATTCTTGAATAGTAAACCTTCAGTGGTTCACTTTAGTGGACAGAATTGAGTGAGTGAGTGATAGTCAATCAGTCGTGTCCAACTCTTTGTGCTCCTCGGAATTCTCCAGGCAAGAATACTGGAGTGGGTTAACATTTCCTTCTTCAAGTGGGCAAAATTAAATTTATTTAATTCTTTATTCACCTCAGATTGTCATTCAAGATCGTTTCTACCTATACAAACCCAACCTAGACATTGACCCAATTGTTGCTCTTCTTATCTATTTTACTCCAGCTAGGTGGGGCTCCAGATACCCCTTGGTCTTTGCTTTTTTCATTACTTTTTACTACTAAGTCCTTTGTCTGAGTCCTTGTCTGAGTTGGTCTCATTTCCATTCTGTCTCCACCTATCACAATCCTTTGCCTCCTTCAAGGCTCAACTCAAATGCACCTCTGAATCCTTATCCTTATATAATAGGATTTCATTTTTCTCCTCCTTTGTTCTGCAGTGTCCCATAGCTCTTTGATGATATTTCTTAGTGACAAAAGGTATATTCTGCTTTGTATCATTGCCTTTTGTCTTCTGATTTTTCGTAACTACCTCTATCCCACTAGATTCTAACTAAGCTTTTAGATGGCAAAGAGCTTTTGATCTTTGAAATAGTAAGCAATACTATTTTTAAAACTGTTCTGTATTTTAAAATATAAGGATTGTACTTACTATTAAATAATAAGCACTTAAATATATTTTTAAAAATATAATCGATTTCTAATTTTAATTTGCACACTCTAGTATTCTCTACATTTGTATGTCAAGTGAAGCTCAAGCAGTAACTTTTCTATGACTCAGGCAGTTATAATTGCTTTTCATTGAGAGTCTTGTGTAACTTTAAGAAGGGAGAAGTACAGAAAATGTGAAAGGTTTTTCAATTGAGAGTTGACCTTTGTTAATCTAATAGCAAAAATTTGTCTATTAGTTTCCATTTTTATTCTTTGTGAGATGTAAACAGGAATACTGCTGCCTGGTATTGAGTTTATAATTCAACCTGATCATCACAAAGTGATGTATAATAGACCGATGTAAGATTATTTCTCATTGCATAAAGAGGGGAAAGAAAGATTTAGCAATTAATTCTCAAGATTATTTTCTGACATGTTCCCTGCCTTTTTGGTGTGGAGAAAGAGACTCAGAGGATGAAGAAGTGGCGCTTTCAATATGCTGATAAGTTAAGCTGCCTAAAAGCAGATGCTGAATCCTATTGAAAAGAATTTCATTTGAGTTATGCTGAGGGCATTGTTTAGCAAAATACTACACAAAAAGTCTTGACCTCTGTGTGTGAAATGGCAGATGTTCACAGTGAGGATTGAGCCTTAGGGCAACATAAATCTTCACTATTCTGTGCCTATTTGCTTGATAACTGGGTTGAGTGGGGAAATAAAAGGTTCAGAGAATTTTTTACAAAGCAGCTGCTCCAGGCACTGCAAATGGATGTGCTGCCCTTAAGATAAGAAAAGCAAACAAGCAAACAAAATTCCCTAGACAGTGTGAGTTCACCAGGTCAGAAAGGAACACCTCTTCTCCCTCAGAACTTTTATATTCCACATTTTCGATGCAAATCAGGTAGATCATGGATGGGATTTTTTTTCCTTATCTCTGCTAAAAGGGCAATTTTCAACCATTTCTTTAAATTTGACAGCTGCATCAGAAAAAGTGTGACACTAAGCACTTTCATTCATTTAACAACCACTTATTGACATTCTTCTCTGTGCTAAGCCAGTGGGTTCAAATACAAAGTTCACATAATTGAAATAGTACTGATATCTTAAACAGAGTTCGTGTGTCACATATGCTACACTAAAAAGAAAATAAAAAATTTTTGGAGATGGGGATGGGTTGATGGGACAGTGATGGGGGTAGGTCAGAATATCCTCCTAGTCACATTTGCTGTTGTTGTTCAGTAACTCAATCGTGACTGACTCTGTGAGCCCATGGACTGCAGCACGCCTGGCTTCCCTGTCCATCACTAGCTCCTGGACTTTGCTCAAACTCTTGTCCATTGAGTCAGTGATGCCATTCAACCATCTTGTCCTTGTCATCCCCTTCCACCCCTGCCTTCGGTCTTTCCTGGCATCAGGGTCTTTTCCAGTGAGTCAGCTCTTTCCATCAGGTGGCCACTATGGATCATATAAAGCAGCCAGGTTCGTGAATTATAAAGCCTGACTTTTGAAAAATTCTACAAGTCTCATTTAGTTTTTACTTTGACAGGATGGGCTTCCCTGGTGGCTCAGCTGGTAAAGAATCTGCCTGCAATGCAGGAGACCTGGGTTCTATCCCTGGGTTGGGAAGATCTTCTGGAGGAGGAAATGGCAACCCACCCCAGTATTCTTGTCTGGAGAATCCTATAGACAGAGGAGCCCGGTGGGCTACGGTCCAAAGGGTCACAAAGAGTCAGGCATGACTGAGTAACTGAGCATGCACACACATATTTGAAAGCTTATGCAGAACAGATAAAATCCAATCTATTTGAGTCTAAAGATATCAGGATATCAATTTAGTATGCCCAAAAACTCTTAGCAAGAAGCAGTTGTGATCAAATGGTAAGTTGAGACTTAAAACTGCCCATAAATTAACATGTGGTTCTATGCAGTTATTACTTGACTCCAAGCAACTAGGGGAACCACTTTTTCTTAAGGAATAGTGACATACGGTCCCTGTGGTTAACATGTATGCTTGTACCGCAGGCCACGCCTAGTTCTTTGTCTTTCACCCCCTGGTGTTCATGTGTACTATTTTAGCTAGCTCTTGCATGTCCAGAAGTGCACATGAACATGCACACGTACATGCCCATGGACACACAGTCACATATGTGCAGTGTATTGAACCACTGTCCTTCCCAGGCTCCTAGTATTTTTTTCTCTTATTTTAAGAAAATAATTTCTCCCTCTCCTTTTATATCTCTCTCTCTCCTAGTTTTTTCTAAAAAAAAAAAAAAAAAAAAGGAAAATAAAATCTCTCCTGATTTTTCTTTTCTTTAAATTTGTGGAGCAAAATTGAAATAAAACACAATACTATACTTAACAGAGAGTGTCCTAGACTTTCTCAGTTTATGACGTTCTGAGTATCTTGGTAATTTTTTCATGGCACCCCTAGGCTGAAAGAAATACCTCACAGTTTTGTTTAATTAGCATGAAAAGTATTTAGGTATTAACTTAGTCACCTTTTGAAAAAATAATGCATATAAATTGAAAGAAAAAAAAAACTTTGTATTTTATACTTAGAAACTCACAGTTACTTAATAATGGAATATGTGTGCTTGTTGGGTACTGACCAGCCCTCAAACCTAAGAGCCAGATTGGACACTCATTCTCATATCTTATTCCGCATTGGTTTTAATGCAATGTTAGTGTTTGCCTTTATATCACAAACACTGTCAAAAACTGAACTTAAAAAGCTATGGCATTATTGAATGGGATGGAAAGCTGAGTGCTGAAGAATTGATGCTTTTGAACTGTGGTGTTGGAGAAGACTCTTGATAGTCCCTTGGACAGCAAGGAGCTCAAACCAGTCAATCCTAAAGGAAATCAGTCCTGAATATTCATTGGAAGGACTGATGCTGAAGCTGAAGCTCCAATACTTTGGCCACCTGATGTGTAGAGCTGACTCATTTGAAAAGACCCTGATGTGGGAAAGATTGAAGGCAGGAGGAGAAGTTACGACAGAGGATGAGATGGCTGAATGGCATTACCGACTCGATGGACATTAATTTGAGCAAGCTCCGGGAGTTGATGATGGACAGAAAAGCCTGGAGTGCTGCAGTCCATGGGGTTACAAAGAGGCAGGTACAACTGAATGACTGAATTGAACTGAGCAAAGCTGAGTTCCTTCACTGTTCACCTAAAACTATCACAACATTGTTAATTGGCTATACCCCAATATAAAATAACAAGTTTTTTAAAAAAGAATTCCTTTTCAATCATTTTTACTAGTATTTCTTTTATATTTTTAAATGAAATTGTGTATATTAAAGGTTTACAGCATGATTTAATATACATATGCATAGTGAAGTGATTACTACAGTCAAGCTAATTAACATATTATCTTGAATATATGAGTATTACTTTAGACTATTCTTTTCATTAAATAATAATGATTTTAGGTTAATTATCTTTTGGACTAAACCTCTGAGTCTCATAATGAACCATTTCTAACAATACCACGTGGAACATATTCCAACTTCTAACCAGTTAATCACAAACACACTTCTAGAACCTAACGATTATTTTTTTTAATTGGAGATTTATCCATGGATGCTCCCTGCAGCAAGCCAAGATTCCCACTCTGTCATTGTAAAGTCATTTTCTCTACTAAATGTTCAAAATATAGGCTGACTTTTGAAACAGAAGTTGGGTTTGCTTTTGTCCTTGGTTTACTTTCTCGTTCCTTCCACTTGACAACACACTTCTCAGCATGATTTGGTGGCAAGGTTTAGGTGCAAGAAAATAATGAGAAGATTGCTAGGTTGCCATTGGAATCATCTTATTTGCCTTTTGCCTTTTAACAGATGGTTGAGTTGTTCAGTTGCTCAGTTGTGTCTGACTCTTTGCGACCCCGTGGTCTGCGACAGTCAAACAGATTGTTGATCCTGTACTTTTAATCTGCAAACTGTCTGTGGATGTTAAGTTAGATTAAGGATTGAATGCATCAGTTTTATTATTTTTAATTAAACATCTTTCAAGATAAGTGGTAGTATTTTCAGTACAGAATTTGTTTAAAAAATATTTATGGTTGATGTTTTAGAATATAAGCATAAGCATTGTTCTGTTTTAAATAGAAACTGCTGAAAATAGAATAGTATATAATTTGCACATCTAATACATGTTTTTAAGTAAAATCTAGAAGATATATCAGTTTAAAGTTTCATAACTACGTAATGCCCTTATAAATGGATGTGGATGTATTGTCAGCCAGTAAATTTTATGTGGGAGGATTCAAGTAACTTCATCTTCCTTTTTACTAAAGTAAAAGGCTAAATCATTCAATTGATTTAATTTATGATGTTATTCTGTTTATCTTTCAGATTTTATTGATCTGATCCAACCTGTCTTATGACTGCTGGCTGAAATTAAGGTTGGTGATGTGTTTATATATTAATTCTGAATAAACTGTGAAATAAAATAGAGGCTTTGATGAGCTTTTGTAGCATTGAAATCAGAGTACTTTTGCAGGTGTGGTAAGAAAGTTGTAACTTGGTGAGAACTGGATACATTTCAGATTTGCAGACATGTTTTCCTGAACAATGTTTGTTTTCTTCGTTAATATTTCTTTGATTATCAAGTTTCATTTCTTTTACCTGCCTTACTTGCAGAATTTTGATTAAAGAAAAAGATCCAATTTTAAGTCATTCATTTAATAAACATATCATAGGTATGACTTCTTTGTAATGCTGGCTAGTGTTTTAAAGAATGGTTAGCTTTCTGAGTTTGCAGGGAAATACTTTTGAAGCCCACAGTTGGGTAGCCACATTTCCTAAGCATGGTAGAGCTGAAAAATTGCTCATTAATTGCATATTTCAGTTAATTAGCAGAGTTTTAAGATGCCATTCTTTTGCTCTGTTTCCTTGTTAATTGGTTTTAGGGGAGACTCAAAACTAGCTTAATGGAGTTTAGAATAATAACAGAGCCTTAGAGGGCACTGACATCAATAGGCTTAGAATCTCATTTATTTCCTTCTCCTTTCTTCTCTAGACCATGTATTCATAGTTTAAAAAAAAAAAACAAAACTAAACTCTGAATAAAATAACTGCTTTGTTGCTAATAAAAGAGCAAAATGCCAGGTGTTGCTAAACTTTTTGTATAGGTTTTTGGTTATTAATTTAACAAAAAGAAAAACATTGGCTTTTCCTTTGTGCTTATATTAATCGGGTATTTAGCCTCAAATTTCAGTGTCTGGATGGCTCTAGTAGTAAAGAACCCTCCTGCCAATGCAAGAGACCTAAGAGACTTGGGTTCAGTCCCTGGGTTAGGAAGATCCCCTGGAGGAGGGCATGGCATTCCACTCCAGTATTCTTTCCTAGAGAATCCCAGGGACAGAGGAGCCTGGTGGGCTACAGTCCATAGGGTCTCACAGGGCACGACTGACGTGACTTAGCACCCAACACATAGCAGGCACACAGTAAATATGTTACTTTTTCTGACCTCAATTTTGACCTCATTCATCCACCCTCAACACATCTGTCTCACATGCATGTGCATGCACATGTGCACACACACAAACTATTATTATTTTTCCTTTTCATGTACAAACTGTGTTTTCTTATCCTTGAAATCTTGATAGACTGTAGCAAATAAGATATGTTGGAATCATGCCTACTGATAATTGGCAACTTAATAAGGAGAAAAAGGGATATGTCTTTAAAAGTGAGAGTTAAATTTATAACCTACATTTGTTTTATTTTGTGTTCATATAATTTGGAGTTGAATTTATTGAGGACATTTAGGCTGGTTTCCTTTCATATTCACTCCTAAGCATATTCTCTGTAAACTTGCACACATTTAAACATGGAATTCTTGTAAGACTTTTTGGACTTTTTGCTACTCCTCTTTCCCTGCTAGCTTCTACCCATCTGCCAGTAGAAATAACAGCTAGAATGAGATTTTTGCAAAGTAGAAATCTTTTAATCAGGAATATTTTCAATGCACAAGGTTGAATATGAAATGTTGTTTTTAAATTTTAATTAAAAGTAAATTGTATTTTGTCGTCTTCCTTTTGGATTTTTGTTTGTGGTTGGTATGGTCAACATCACAACTTGAAATCTCATTTCATTTTGGCTACTCTTCAGAAAGGAACAAAAAACTGAAAAGAAACATGTAAAAGGAAAAGAAATAAAAAAATTTTGTTAAATAGAAAAGTAAATGACTATAAGAGTAATACACAAAGCCTTTTTTTAATCTAATCCTGTATTCATTTTCTATATGAAGAATTTCTTTTGTGGGAGTGAGAACATAATTTAAATGTGTTTGGTCTAACTGCGAAAAATCAGGATGACTTACATACTCCAAAATAAATATATTGATTAAAATATACAGTGTTCATAGAAATGGAAACATATTTAAATCTTTCATATTACAAAGTCTTCCCAGTTGAACATATTGTATTGTTTCTCTTTCCAGCTGAGAATGAAGAGATATTTAAATTAAATTTGGTAATTAATTATCTAGATTATGTTTTGGAAAAGCAGCTAGATACATCAGTTCACCAGAAATAACCAGATTCTCAACACAAAATATGATATATAATGAAAATTACTATTCTTTTCTTAACTAGAGCTAGGTTCTTTTGCTTCAGGATAAAAGTGGTTTCCCTCATAGAAAAGCTTCTTTTTCTATAAAAATATTAACTGAGTAAAATGACTAGTATTGCTAGATAAAAGCAAACAGATTCTTTACCAACTGAGCTATCAGGGAAGCTCCAAGTTATAGATAGCTATATTTAAAATGGAATATCAGAACTGTGCGTACACTTCTGCACGGTAAAGGATACCATGAACAATCAAAAGGCAACCTCCTGGATGGGAGAAAATGTTTGCAAATCATATGTCTTGTGAAGTGCAAATATCCAAAATATATGTGAAACACATGTAACTCGATAGCAAAAAACAAACACTCTGATTTAAGACTAGGAAGAGGATATGACAGACATTTTTCTAAAGCAGACATACAGATGACCAGTAGGTGTATGAAAAGATGCTCAATGTCACTAATCATCAGGGAAATGCAAATCAAAACCACAGTGAAATATAACTTCATACTTGCTAAAATGGTTATTATCAAAAAGACAAGAAATAACTGTTGGAGAGGAGGTGGAGAAAAGGGAGTTCTTGTGCACTGTTGGTGGGAATGTAAATTGGTGCAGCCACTATGGAAAACAGCATAGAGGTGCCTCAGAAATTTAAAAATAGAGCTGTCATATCATCTAGCAATTCCATTTCTGACTATTTATCTGAGGAAAGTGAAAACACTAATTGGAAAAAAAAATATGCACACTCATGTTCATTGTGACCTTATTTACAATAGCCAAGATATGGAAACAGCCTAAATGTCCATCAATGGATGAATGGATAAAGGAGATTAGAAGAGTGTCAAAATTTACAGTCTCCCAGTTATAAGATAATTTGTAGGATGAAATGTACAACATGGACACTACTGTTAATAATACTATATTGCACATTTGAAAGTTGCTAGAAGACTAGAGCTTAAAAATTCTTACACACAAAGAAATTGTGTAACTGTATATGGTGATGAATGTTAACTAGACTTACTGTGGTGAACATTTCACAATATATGCAAATATCAAATCATGTTGTACACCTGAAACTAATATAATGTATGTCAATTATACCTCAATAAAAATTTTTAAATGTCCATGAAGTATTTCATCAACTCTAAGATACACATTTTTACATTAAACTATGTAAAATCAAAAACTACCATAGCTAAATAGGCAATTTTTTTTCCTTTCTAGGTGGCAAATAAAGTGTGTCTTACAGTGGGTTGTATCTTAGATTCTATGAAATATAGTATTACTGAGTTTAGATTGAAAAAAATTAAATTTCAAGTTATTACAAAAAAGAATCAGAGTAAAGTTCAGATTTTGACTTGTTTATTTTCACAAAATTGAAGTTAAACTTTGTATCCTGTTACTTCTGGTTTCTTGAAAATGCAGTTTTAATGACTGTGTAATATTTCATCCTATTCCATAATTGTTTTTTACCATTTACTCATTGTTGAGCATTCAGATTATTTTCAGTATCTCATTGTTTCTGCCCAGAACTGGATCTCTCTTCTTATTCTAGTTTATCCCTCTGACTTGAATTCTTATGCCTTGTAGAAAAGTTGTCTGACTTTATTATTTTATCGTTAAAGCTAGAATAAAAATAACTTATACTTCATTTAAGGATTAAATAAGATAATGCATACTTATGGACCTTAAATAGGGTAGATTTCAAGTCATTTTTAAATTCTCTATCAAAGTTCTTTTCTTTTCATAGTTTTTACATGAGTAATCCTTCTGGTATTTTTCCCAAGATGGAATAAAACCAATGAAGATCTTTAAATTACTGTCATAAAATAAAATATAAAATAGAAGAGGCCAGGATATAAATATTTTATTTTTAATCTGATTAGAAAGTAACTCTTCTATGCTCTACTGAGTGGTGTTGTTTCTTTTATTAAAGATACTGTTAACAAACTAAGCAGCATATTTTAACATTAAACAGACTTTCACTTAAAAAAACAGTGTATAAAATGCTATTATTTTCAGGATACCATTAATGTCTTACTAGTAAGCTGCAGTGGTTTGCTTTCCAGAGTCAAGCAAACAAGCCTTTGACCATCTACATAGTCAATGTTCAGTTACCACCTCAAGAAGTTCTGTTTATCTTCTAACTCGCCTCATGATGGTTCACAGGGCTCTTATAGCATTCACCCTTGGTTCTTTATGTTATATGTTCTGAATATTTCCAGATATGTCTTATCTTCCCTAGCAACTCAGAATCTGGGGTTCCTCTCTCCGTGCCTTCTGTCCTGGTAGGGCCTCGTAGGAGTGGACACCCTGAAAATGCTTATTGAATGAATTGTAAAGTATAGAAGCAAAAACAATTTTATTACATATTTGTAAGCGAAATACATGTGTGTGTATGTCTGTTATTTAGTTGCCAAGTTGTGTCCGACTCTTTTGCAACCCTGTGGACTGTAGCCTACCAAGCTCCTCTCTCCATGGGATTCCCAGGCAAGAATACTGAAGTGGGTTGCCATTTCCTTCTCCAGGGGGTCTTCCCGACCCAGAGACAGAACTGGCATCTCCATCATTGGCAGGTGGATTCCTTACCACTGAGCCACCAGGGAAACCCATATATATTTATATGTGTGTATGTATGTTATAATAATTATTACCTACTGTATTCTTTCCCTTGGTGATAGAAGAGAGTTGAGCAAAAAAGCAAAGGACTTTAAACATATCACACAAAAGACATTTGAAGCAGAAATAATTACTTGGTTCAATTTGGGGAATTTGAAAAAGTAAAGGTATGAGAAGGGTGATTGCTTTGTCTTTCTACTTTATTCCTACATTGAAAATGATATACTTATGGATGAAAACACGTTTGGAATTCTAGTTATTATATTGATACGTGATAAAGTGAATTTGAGATTCTGGAAAGATTTGTAGAATGTCTAATTATTTCTTTACCATTTTAAGGAGAGATACAAAGCTAATAGACTGGAAAGGCCAGTTAGTCATTGGAGAATTTGCTTTCTTTTGTGCAGCTTTCTGAAATCTGAAGCATCATAAGTACTTATTTTCTCCTTTTTTATTAAAAGTAATCCTTTCCTGTTACAAACATGACAATCAACAAATAAGCTTCATGACATGATTTGGAATGGTTAGGTTAGGGTTAGGGGCGGGTGGGGAGAAGGGGGGTGGGGATGAGAGGTAAACTTGCTGTCAACCTCTCAATCTCCTCATGTGAGCCAGTGAAATACCTCAGGAATATATTTTTCCAGAATTGTTCTTTAATTTTTTGACAGTCTTAACATACTGAGGAAATAGGTTTATTGAGGCCCCAGAGGACAATAGGAAAACACAACCCACTGGAAATATCTTAAATAACAAATAACAGATACGTTTTTCCCACATGAGAAAAAATATATTCTAGCTGATTCTTTTTGTCTTAGCTAAATGTATGTAGTATCAAATGGCTACAAGAGACAACCCCTTGGACATGTTTTCATACAAACCTCATACTTAGGAAATCAATCCTATGGATTTAAGTCATGGGCCCGATCATTTTTATTCTTTTCCTGAATTCATCTGAATGAATGCCATTCCAAAAAATGGTACAGCTGATCTTTTTGCAGACCATTTATTTCTTTAAAGAATATCATGGCTTTATTTGGGCCTATCTTATTAAGGCAGTTTGGAGAATTTAAAAACATAAGAAGTACATTTGTAAGAAGGAGTCCGTTCATTTAGAAATCTTTTATTTCTTTTATGGCCTACTTATTGCAAAGTAAGAACTTTATATTTTTAAAAACGGATATGCTTTCTTGTTCCTCAACTTCTATAAGTCTACATGAGACTTACTAAATATCATCAGTTATTCATCCAAGGATAGAAAAATCATCATAGCAGAAAAAGGGATATACATATAATAGAAAAAGGGATAATACATATACATTAGATAGATACATGGATATGCATGCTCATGTTGGACGGTTTTGCCAATGAACAGCACAAGGGCTTTGCTTTGGGGCATACTTTATAGGCCATTCCTATTAAAGCAGATAAAATTGTCTGCCTTTTCTGAGCTCATTCTTTCTAGTTATTATAGCAATGTAAAAATGCTAGTTGGAAAATCATTTTGTGCTAGTAAACCAAAGTGGATTTGGTTTCACTCCATATTATTCAATATCTTGTGACCATCAACCTATGTTGCTTTAGAGACTTTGTTTACTTTTCTTTCTACTATTTAAATTTATTTAAAATAGGTTTGAAGAGCTGAATAAAAAAAAACTTACTATATTATACACATACATCTGTGTCTATACTTGTATACCTTCTCTCTCTTTTTCTCTCCTTTTCCCTCTCTTCTGTCTGTCTTCCAGTAAAAGTTGTATATTTGTTGAATAAAGTTTATAATTCAAATATAGAGAAAGCTAACTTTTAGAACATAAATAGATATTTGAAACTTTAAGTACTATCATCTTCATTTTATGAAAAATCACTAAATCAGACACAATTTTTATAATAGACTATTCCTCTGAAATGCTTTTTTTTTTGGTGTTGTTTTTAGAAGCTAAGTCATGTCCGACTCTTTTGCAACCCCATGGATTGTAGCCTGTCAGGCTCCTCTGTGTGGGATTTCCCAGGCAAGAATACTGAAGTGGGTTGCCATTTCCTTCTCCAGGGGATCCTCCTGACCCAGAGATTGGACCCTCATCTCCTGCATTGCAGGCAGATTCTTTGCTGCTGAGCTACCAGGGGAAAAAAAAATTCCTCTGTGAAATGTAATTTTAATAGTTCTTAAAAATATAGAACAGTCTTCTGGGGGGATAAAAATAAGTAGAAAACTACATATTTACCCAAATGTAATTACTTGCTTATGTTATATGTGTGTGTATAGTATTCAGTAGTGGCTTTATTTATAAGATATTCACATTCAGAATGATAAATGAGAGTGAACATGATATCTTTTGCCTGAAAATGTTTTACACAGAGAGTGGAAAAGCTTTTTCAGCCTTGTCCTTAAATTTATTGTCACATGTTAGTGCCTTGCCAGAAGTAGCTCTCTAGGTACAAGAAGAAAGTTTTAGAATGAATTAGTCCACTTAAAAAAAAACAAACCTATACTGGCATCTTTAAGGGGTCCTTAGGCAGCCATAAAGAATTACCAGTTCCATAAAGGAGACTAAATTAGACAAAAGGGATAGAAAACGTGTATGCATCCGTGGAGGGAAGGGGGGACCTCATTTCTGAAATCATTAGGGAAAGTAACATAAGAATTCCCTTCTCTAATTGTGATTTGTTCTTTTTATTTCTAAGTTTTTTTCATTGTTTAAGAATTTTAGGTAAGTTTGGAATATGGAAAAAGTAGGTCACTGAGTAAGATGTTTAATTTGGTTGGCAACTTTATAGTCCCCAAGACTTTCAAATTTCATCTCTTTTAGGGACTCAGAGATCTAACAGGCCATCTGGCATTAATATCACATAATAAAAATAATTGCTTTTTGGAGTTCTCTCTCTTAACTATGTGGAAATGAAGATGTAAATCTCTTCTATCAGTAGTACATTTGAGGCATGTACAAGCCATGAAGGCTAGGTGAAATGTGTTCAAGAAATTGTACTTATATATTCAGGCTAGGATGTCATATGGATGTTCCAGTGGAATGTCATCAGCTTTTCTTCTATTTCCTACAGGTATTTCCTAACATTAAAAAAAAAAAATCCATGTTACTTAATAATGACTGAAGTTACTCTAAAACATCTTACGGTGCTTAAGTAATCATCCATCAACTATAAATATACCCCCCGCCCACCTCACTGAGGAGTTACATAAATAACTATTATTTCACTCTGTCAAACATAATTCTACTCATCTGCCATACCTGGAATTGCTCTTTTTCTTTTGTCTTTCTTTTATATTATAGGGGCTTAATTTTATTAATTTTTTGATTTTTTAGAAGTTAGAAATTTGTTAATGTTCTGAGTTTTTAGAAATTAGGAATTTGTTAGTTTTCTGATTTTCCTATGTCTGGGCAGTTTTCATAAACTTTCTTGTTGGTTACTACTAAGGTGCTCAGTGGTAAAGAATCTGCCTGCAGTGCAGGAGACGAGAAGGAGATGCGGGTTTGATCCCTTGGGAAGATCCCCCGGAGGAGGAAATGGCAACCCATTCCAGTATTCTTGCCAGGAAAATCCAGTGGGATAGAAGAGGCTGGCAGGCTACAGTCCATGGGGTCGCAAAGAATTGAATAAGACTAAAGCGACTGAACACACACACACACACACACGGTGCTTAGTTTGTTTTAACTTTGTGTTTAGAAAATATAAAAGCTCTTTACCTTTACGTAAATATAATATTTCTCTGTGTAATTATTCTTTGTGCACAAAAAGAGCAAGAAAAAAAATCTCATGATGGATTAGATTCCTGCTCATAGTTTAAAAAAATAGATATACATAAAAGTAGCTTTTTCTAGCTCTCACGTGTATGTATTTAAATTGTTTACCTTGAAACCCAGCTGAACTTCCTTTTCTTATAAGGTCCCGTGAATCACAATGAAGTACATCTTTTCTGAATCTCTCTAGAAAGTTATATTTGTACTTAGTATTTGATTGCATTGCCATGTATTAGCTGCTATTTATATGCATTCATTTTTCCCTCCCCTTAACTTGACGACAAGCTACTGGAGACCAAAGGAACCATTTTTAATACTTCCAAAGCATCCATAGAACCGAGGTCTCAAATGAACTATAAGTATATTCTCAATACTTGATTTAGTAATAACTGCTCTGGTGCATTAGAATTGTATCTTCTCATGTGGGCTTGCTTCACATATGCAAAGGTTTTACTATCAGAGTACTGGTGGCAACACATGGCTTAGAAGTACCATCATTGATGAATTTCCAGGGAACTATGAAACTGTCAGAAACAACCTGATTCCCCAAAGTCTAGATCATTAAAAGACAGAGTCATCATCTGGGCAGTTTCATTTTTTTTTTCTTTGGCTATCAGGCACTTATCTGTGGCTTTTGTTCTCTTCCTTGGGTACAGTTCATCCTTCCCCCACCCTCATCATCTTCCCACCCTTAAAGTGGTATACTTCCACGTGGAGCACCTTATTAAGGACTCCTTCATCCAAGAAAATGGTACAGTTTGACTAGCTGAATGGGACATCATTTATGACAGTATCAAAATGGTGAGATAAAGAGCTAGGTATCAAGAATAATATCAGTGTTGTCTTTATCAGATAAATAATGAACTGGTAAAAATATCTCTGATCTAAGCATGACATAGAAGTGGTGAAGATACTATGTTTAATCCAAAGAGAAACCATTTACCTCAAAAAACTTTATGAAAGAAAAAGCAAATCAAATCACATTTCAAACACTTTTATGTCTCCCCCTGGCATTTTGCCGTACACTGTGATGACAAAACATTACATTTCTGAAAGTTTCCTACACTGCTTTGTTGAACAACAAAGTAATTGACTTTTGCATCTTCTTTATATTTACCAAAGGGACCAAAAACTGTTCCTTTGCTCTCCAGTAGCTTGTCGTCAAGTTAAGGGGAGGGAAAAATGAATGCATATAAATAGCAGCTAATACATGGCAATGCAATCAAATACTAAGTACAGATATAACTTTCTAGAGAGATCCAGAAAAGATGTACTTCATTGTGATTCACAGGACCTTATAAGAAAAGGAAGTTCAGCTGGGTTTCAAGGTAAACAATTTAAATAGATACAGTGGAATGTGAGAGCTAGAAAAAGAAGGGCTTATCCTAAAAGGGGTCTACAGAAGCCAAGCCAAGGCACAGAGAAGGGACTAGGCTGGAAGCTTAAACCTGGAACAGAGGTTGCCAGACAAGTTTACTTTGGACCAAGATTCTGCCTCTTCCATCTCCCCTTCTGTCTCAACCTTCCAGTTTTTCTCTTTCAAAAAATATTTGTTGAACTACTTTTATGTATATCTATTTTTTTTAAACTATGAGCAGGAATCTAATCCATCATGAGATTTTTTTTTCCTGCTCTTTTTGTGCACAAAGAATAATTACACAGAGATATATCAACCTGAGGGTTTGTTCCAAGAGCTTCCATTAGTAAAATTATATTTTATGTTAGATTTTTTTTAAAGAAAAAATAAACACCAATATCTTGACACATGGGAGCCAAATGTTCCAACTGACATTCATGCTATCTGGATTTGTTTTATTTTGGAATGAATATTACCAAACTTGTTTGCAGTTAAAGGTAAATGAAAGAGTAAAATTAAGTATTTTATCTCTTTAATAAATTTCACTTGGGAAATTTGGAATTTCACCATTTGAATTATTTGTCAAATTATCTGAAAGGCCTCCACTCCAGGGAGAAGGGTTAATTGAAATTGAAATTGTTGGGGAAATATAATTAAAAACAAAAACCTCTCCCAACCCAGAAATCCTTTCCACAAAGTTAGTAGACAAAGAAAACACTCCTGTTAATGAATAAGCATTAAATTAGAATGTGATGAGCATCCAGAGGCAATCTACTAAGAGACTGCAAAGACCAAAAGAAAATTTCAACCTTCTAAATAGCCAAGCAAATGCAACCTGTCACATAGAAGCTTTCAAAATAAATAATAAGTAGTCCTCTAGTAAGAGGACTGAATTTACTTGGCAATTGGGGTGACATCTGTGTTAGCTGATTGATTTTCTTCTGTGGAGAGAGAGGCTTCTAGTACCTTTATAAGGGGAAGTAGTTTTACAACTTGGAGCCAGAAGCCAACCTAAATTAGGCTCTAATACTCTCCAGCAAGGGAGATAGAGGAGCTATTACTCCTTGAGGCTTGCATTTCAAAAAGATGTCTCCCAGGTCTTTGAAAAAACATTCCTGAATGTGAGCGTGGCCTGAGACTTAATTAGCCCATTATGAAGATTTACATGTGTTTGAAAAGGATAATGGAAGAAACTGTAAAAGAAAAATGAAAGGGGGACGTCTCTAAGCTTATTTTCAACAGGGAGAATTAAGCCCCTTATTTTTAATTTGTATTTGCCCTTACAATGAATGTGGCTTCCCCAGTGTCTCAGATGGTAAAGAATCTGCCTGCAATGCAGGAGACCCCATTTGATCCCTGGGTAGGGAAAGTCCCCCGGAGGAGGAAATGGCTAGCCCTTCCAGTATTCTTGCCTGGAAAATTCCATAAACAGAGGAGCCTGGCAGGCTACAGTCCGTGGGGTTGCAGAGTCAGACACGACTGAGCAACTAACACTTTCACTTTACAATTAAAATATTGTTTCTTAAGAAAAGTATTTAGGGGATGGTTTTAGTTCTTCAAATATACTGCTGTGGTTTAGTCACTAAGTCACGTTCAACTCTTGCAACCCCATGGACTGTAGGCCTCCATGCTCTTCTGTCCATGGGATTTCCCAGGCAAAAATACTGGAGTGGGTTGCCGTCGCCTTCTCCAGGGGATCTTCCCGACCCAGGGATTGAACCAGAGTCTCTTGCGTCTCCTGCATTTGGCAGGTGGACTCTTCACCTACCGAGCCACCAGGGAAGCCTGGTGTGCTGCAGTCCGTGGCATCGCAAAGAGTTGGACATGACTGAGCAACTGAACTGACCTGATACTCTAAAGTAAAGAAAAAATAGAATTCAAAGTAGAAAGATTTAAGTACAATCATTCCTCTTTCCTTGCACTCTGTAGTAGCCTGCTTACTGGGTAGATGAGTGGCGTAAGACTGCCCAGATTCGGCTTTTGTAAAGGAAGGTGGGCCTCTGCTGAGAGCAGAATGGACAATTAAAAAAAAAAAAGCATAAACTACTCTTTTAAGTGTGTTTGAGATGAGACATTCACAGCTTTCTGGTGCATTTAACTTTAACTCCCCTCATCTAAAGGACCTCTGGTGCTCATTCAAATGCTAATATTTGGCCATCTGCTTTTTTATTTTTTTTTCCTAAGCAAGACAAGCTGGAGGTCATGTGACCCTAATTATAGCAATTATGAGCTTTCTGGGAGCAATCATTCAGGTTGCACCCAGAGTGAGCATCTGCTGATGATAAATGGATCAGAAGATTACTAAGGCCAGGCTTTCCTGTAAGACATCCAGTGATTCATTTCTTAATATGAATAAGTATACAGAGCTAAAACCCATATGCTGTGATAAGAGGGTACTTTTTCCATAGGGTTACTTTTTTCTTACAATTGATCTTTAATTTAGTGAGAACAGTTTAAAATGCATACTTTTGTGTGTGTGAACATAATTAGCATTCTAAAGAAGGACATGGAGAAAACTCTAATAATGACTAATAATGAAGCATCAGCTTTCACCTACACAAATTTTATTTCTCTGTACAAAGAGAAAAGAATGTTGCCAGGGCTTAGTAATCTTTCCAGCTGAAGTCTTATTCTATATTATTTATTTTGTTTTCTTAATTTGGGGGTGAAGGCCTAACTTGTAATTATGAGGGTGTGTATTTAAGGGAAAATTCTTTAGACAACCTAAGACCTTCTGAGAGTTATTCTTCAACGAGGCAAAATATTTTCCTTTTTGTAAGGCCCTTTACTTCTTGAGAAATTGTAGTTTCACAGGATAGCTTTCAGCAGTATCGTTTACCTTGCTCCCTTTTCAGACCAACAGTTTTAAATGTCATTGGGTTTATTTTGAACCTGACCCATATCACACAGAAACATTTGAACACAACTGCGCTTGCTGATTGCATGTTGGAATATGTGACAGTATCTTGTCCATGCCGTCTGGATGCAATCATGTTGATTAATGTCAGTGAGATGAAAGGGAATGCAGGGCACCTTCTTTTGAAAATCACTCATTATGCCAACCTGCCTCCAAAGTCGAGTTCAGAGCTTTTTATAATTTTCTATTTTAATATTGAGTCAGGCTAACCTTATTTCTAGCGTGTGTGAAGGGACACCTAGTAAGTTATTTATTCATTAAACAAATGCTGTTGTGAGCACAGCTGTGTGCTGGAAGTGTGCTGGAAGGGAACGTGGCCGACATAGTCTTCCCCTTTCTTTCTGAGTTGGTAACTTGAACAACCTTTGGAGTTGCATCCATATGCTACCCAGCACGCTTGTGTGATGTACCTAAACATAATGTGCAGTTTGCTAAATGATTTATTGGCGATTTTAGAATCAGCATCAACTGATGGCTTTCAAAAGCCTTTTCTGTGGCAGCACCTCTCAAGTACCCTCCTTCTCTTTTTATCATTAGTAGGAAACCACATAATTTATTCTTCTGAAATAAAGGATGTCTGATTGGATCATAACCTTTTCTTCCCACCTTCATCTGTCTGTCTTTATGCTTCCTCCTTGCTTCTTGTAAACTCTTTAGTATTCTTTAAAAAAAAAACCTGCTTCAGCTGTAACGACGGATATTTCTTTTCTAACTTCTCAGAGAAAGAACAGGAAAGAGTTTTCCCTGTTAGAACTCTGTCAGCTGGAACTCTGCCTTTTGTAAAGATAACATGAGAAGTACATTTATGACCCACTTTTGGGATCAATAGTTTAAGCTTCACGTATTCCATTCTATAGTATATATTAAAGGAGAAGTTTCACATGCTGAATTCAGTAATTATTGTTTTCATAAGTACTGGCATCCCATGATGTTATTATTTTTAATAAATGATAGATTAACTATTTGATAATGCAGTTCAGTTGTTTGACTTTACAAGACTTCCTAAAGTCATAAATCATATATAAAAATCATTTGACAGACCATATGTTTAGAGTTGGAGTTCAGAAAATGTTATCTTCGTTGATATAATTCAAATGAGGAGGTTCTGTTGTGCTCATCTTTAGAGAAGCAACAGAATGGTGGTGAGCTGCTTCTTACTCTGGATATAAAACCAGACCGCTCATTTCAGCATCATTTCTACAGTGCTCTGGTACAAAGGATGGGGCTTCTTTGTGTTTCACCAGCTGGATCTCACCTGTGATAGGAGAGAGCATAATAAGAAAAGAGTAACTTAGACATCAAGAGCTAATCAGAGCAGAAAGGTGTGGCCATACAGTTCTGAATCAAGGGAGATGCCATAGCATTATGCATATGCCCAGGGGAAAAATGATGGATTTTGGCATAAGACAGTATTTTGAGCTCCAAAAATAGGAAGAAGAGTGAACTGGAAATGGATACAGGTGACTATGCATGCTATGTGTGCTAAATCCCTTTAGTCATGTCCAACTCTTCTCAACCCATTAGTCTCTAGCCCACCTGGCTCCTCTGTCCATGGGACTCTCCAGGCAAGAATACTGGGGTGGGTTGCCATGCCCTTCTCCAGGGGATCTTTCCAACCCAGGGTTCGAACCAGTGTCGCTAAGGTCTCCTGCGTTGGCAGGTGGGTCCTTTACCACCAGTGGTACCTAAGAAGCACAGGAGACTATAAATGATACGGAATCATGTCACTGAAGTAGGTTGATGAATCTTAAATCTCAGATGGAAGAAAATATTGCCCACCAATTCATGTGACATTTCAAGAAAGGTTTGTGGCGAATACTTTTCAAAATAACTTGAAATTGTTATGACTATCATCAGTATTTTATAATTGGAGTGACTGATTGGGGGTTTAGATCAATAGATAAAATGTTTCAAAATTATTAGTATGTGCAAGAGGCTTGCAGCGGTAGGTCTCTCCCAGAGAGAGTGTTATGGCCTGAGACCTCAATCCAAGAAATTGACATTAGTAGAGTCATTAATTAGAGTCTTTTAAAAAGTTCTTATGTGGAAGTTTTTTTTTTTTTGTCTTTTTATCTTTGGTCATATCTTAAAATTTCCTCACTTGGAGAAAATAATGGTTGATGCTACCTTCTCAGAAATAAAATACTCTATTCAAACATATTGTCACTTATGGACAGAAAGTACAGATCAATAGATCAGTGAGGCTTCTGCTTAGTGCACCCACAATTCCGGGCAATGAAACAAAAGTAATCATGACTCTAATGAATTTACAGTTGTCTTTTCTTGTTTATCTATGACTACCTGAATCTGGTCTTTAGATAGGACATATTAAGTGCTTCTGCACAGCCTGGTAAGGCACAAATTAAATTCTGATGTTTGTATCCACCTTAAATCAGCTAACAGTCATAAGTATTCCTGAGCCTCATCTCTTGTACCTTTTCTTCCTTTATCCTCCATTTCTGCTGTTGGGATGCATGCTTAGTCATCAGTTTCTCTGGGGAGTCTTTGCTCCACTGGGCTAGATGTCTTGGCTCTGCATGCCATTAACTCTTCAAATCTCTATTGTGGCATTTAGGTTTATTCCCATTGCTTAATCAACTTTTGTTTTTCTTATTGGTTAGATTCTAAGTTCTTTGAGGCAGAGACCATATATGCCATAACTTTTTTTTCTTTCTGGAAGCTTGTACCCTGCCCAGTACAGTTTTTGTACTCATTAAATTTTAGTCACTCTCGCTGTCACTTTCACTGCTATTACTGGGTTGTTGTTATTATTCTTGGTGCCTTGCATGCCCCTCTCTTTTGCTTTTGTGAGCATCTCTATTCTTACCATCCTGTCTGGGCTGCCATCAGCCTGGGCTTTCTGCATGTTGAAGGCTGAACCCACCTGGCAGATCCCCCACCCTCTCGCCTCTTGACCTGCAGAAATGCCTTCTTGTTCCCCCTTGGAAGCCCCTATAATACTTAACAGTTAATGAAACCACAATATGTTTGTCCTTAAGGAGCTTGGTAAATAAAAGAAGTCTCTTCAAACTGCATAAGAACAATCAGCAGACCTGTTCAGCTCCACTGGGTTTTTATTTATTTATTTTTTCCTTTGTTAGGTGGTCTGAATGGATGATGGAAGTGCCCTAGATTTCCAGATTTGTCTTCTACAAATTCAGTGTTAAATAGTTAGAGCTTTTCATATTTTTAAGCATAACTTTTATAAAACTCTATTTTGAAAAGCTATGACTAACTATGGATATACATAAAAAGAAAGTTAACGGAAATAAAAAGTCTCCTTCATATCTGTTTTTAAGGCTTCTCTCATTTAGAAAAACAAAAGCAATGCATTGCTTGCCTCACGATGACTTGTGCCAATGTTACTTCCTCCATGTGCTAAATATTCAACATTTAATGGGCTTATTAAAAAAATTAATGTATCAAAAGCCTACATAGTGCAGTGTGAGTAACTGTTGTTACATGGCTTATTTTAGCATCGTAGAAAGGTTGGCATGGAAACTTGGAGAAGACATTTTAGGTATTCAATACATAAAGATTTTCAATTGAACTTCCTGGTTATCTTATTTATTCCTATTTAGAATCAGTTTTAATGTTTGTTTCTATCTAACATTAGGAGTATAATTTTTTTCATGGGCAGAAGCAACCTCTTTAATTAGTTAAAGGAAATATATTTTATTAGAAAATGATAAGGAGGTAGGCAGGGAATAACTTTTAAGAGTTAAGCAGTTTAATTCATGAATAAAAATAGACCGTGGAATCATATGGATTCCAATACTGGTTCCAGCAGTTACTGGCTATATGACCATTGCTATGTTAATAGTCTCAAAAAATTGAGATTAAAACTGATTTAATAGCTGCAGTCCTTGGGGTTGCAGAGTCGGACACAACTGAGCAACTGAACTGAACTGAATAAGAATAATCAAAGGAAGTAAATGATGTCATATATGTAATGTACTTAACAGAGTGTCTTGCAGAAAGTATACTTTCAACAACTTCATTTTTATATTTCTAAAATACAAAGAGAATGATTAAAAAAAAATCCACAAAGTATTCTGATTCAGATTCCTTTTCATCAGCCAAACTCTTCATGTCCTAATGTCTTTTGCGTGAATATGGTGAAATGGTGATGAAAATGGCACAAGACCTTCACGAATTTATATATGAATAACTTTTTGTGGATTAAAACAAGGATGTGACAAAAGATCCATGTTAGTTTTTTTTTTTTTTTTTCCAGTTCATTACCTGTTGTGTTTTTCTGTAACTGACTGGAGCTGTCTTACACCATGATAATTAGTGACTATCAACACACCTTGGCATCTGGAAACCTCACTTCATTACTTGCCTCTTCTGATCAGCAGCTTGGATAATGAATTTTAGCTCTTGAGACCGAAGTTTTCTTGTGTATAAATCAAATGAAAATAAGTCATATGTTTTCTAACATAGTTTTTAGATATTGTGATTGTAACAACCCAGGATGTCAAGGCAAGGTCTGAGTTTCTGGCTACCATTTTTTTCTTGACACCACACTATAATTCAAGTATGATATCGGAAATTATATAAAGGTTATTTTCTATCCTTTACAGCTTTGAAATTTGCCATCTCTGCAAATGGATATGCCCAGAGGCTGTCAGATGTTTTTGTAAATGATTTTTTAAAGTAAATTATTTACTAATTTAAAAAAAAGCAAACTTAGAATCACGAACTGTTTTGCAAGTTTGATGACACTGGTTTTCCAAAAACCTCTTTAAATGACAACTGTTTGTAAATCAATTTTGACAGATACAGAGATCAGTTTTCCATATCCATATTTAGAAACAGCATTTCCTAGGCATAAAACAGTTAAAAAGCAATTGGTATGTTTTTTACCAAAATGGGGCTTCCCAACTGGAGCACTGGTAATAAAGAATTCACCTGCCAATGCAGGAGATGCAAGAGACATGGGTTCGACCCCTCCCTGATTCAATCCCCTTGAAGTAGAAAATGGCAACTCACGCCAGTATTCTTGTCTGGACAGTTCCATGAACAGAGGAGCCTGGCAACTACAGTTCATGATGAGGTCGCAAAGAGTTGGACACCACTGAGTGACTGAGTGCACACACACATACCAAAATAACCAAACAATATGAGTGAGCTATGACAAGAGAATAACCGGAAGGAGCAACTTTCATATTACAGAATTTGCCAGTGTGAAGATAACTGCTTATTCAAGGAAGGCTATTCTTTAGGCGCCGACTGTTGCTGAGCTGAGTGGGCATTCAGCCAAAGCAAGTCTGTTACTGAATGCACTGGCCCTTGAAATGACTTGAGTTAGGGACAAAAACAGTTATATCTTTAGAAGGAAATCATGGCATGATTATATAGACCGTATTCTTCAAAAGCTCTCCCCCTGCTAATCAAAGTTTCACTAAGATATCAGTAGAATCTCAAGGAGATTAAATTTAGAAATTGCACTAAATAGAAAGTCTATTGTCCTTTCAAAAAATAAGTAGTCACATGAAATTCTTTAAGACTACATATGTAGCTTTGTCCAAACTCCTAGTTTGTATGTTAATTTGTAATTTTTTTCAACCCAAGAAAGTCTGGGAAAAAAATCTTGACTATAGTAACTGATTAGTTCCATTTCCTGCAGCACTTCTTTTCTTGTGGTTGCTGGTTTTCAGCCAATTCTATTTTTGTGTTTATTTTCTCCATTGCATTCCTTTTTTTCTGAGTAGAAGAATTTTTGTGTTTTTCATTTTGTCAAAATAGAATTCTTCTCATGTCATGTCATGATTTTGATATTTTCAAAGCTTAAAAAGCGATGCAGAGGAAATATGTCTATATAATTAAATGTACCATGGGCTTTTTAAAAAGATCTGATAATTCATAAAATATTTTCAACCATCAGTGGATCAGGAATGTCCAGTTGCTTTTTTCCACAAGCCTTATGCTTTGGAGTGTAGCAGTCAGCTTGATGTAGCTGTGGTTTAAAAGAGGAAACTAGGAACTGATCTCATGAAAATGAAAATTAAGAGATGAACTAACAGTAATATACACACAGCATATTTCTCTGTGAATGCCGAAGAGTTCTCATTGTGGAGGGAAACAGAAGTCATATATATGCCCACATAAGGAGCACAGAGAAAGAAGTGTTTGAGACTTTTCTCAGTCTTTGTTTTGGGTTTTTTTCTTTCCTTTTTTTTCTTCTTTTTTCTGATATGGTCAGAACAAAGTAGACTTATTTGGATAAAATACATGAGCACTTGCATTTTGTGGTATAAGCATTTATATATTTAAAATGTTAGGGCTCTGCCTGACAGGGAATCCTCATTTCTTCTGCCTCTTTACTATATGATGGCAAAAAAAACCCCAAAAAGTTACCTTAGAATTTATAGAATGTTCTTCCTAATTGAACCATCTGTGCTACATGCTTTCAGAGATGTTGACTGACCCAAGTCCTATTTTCTGCCATCCTGAAAGTGAAAGAAGGAAGTGTTGCTGTAATTAGAACAACTAAATAAATAGTATTACTGTTTTCTGATCGTGATCATTGTGTGCTAGAGGAGTTTCATTTGAGACCTGAAATATGAAATATGCAAACCTATTTCCTAAGCCTGATCCTTCACAGAATATCTGTGGATGGGATATAGTTCAGAATCTGTAAACTGACAGACCACAAAACCAAAACATGCTTTCTCTTCTCTCCCAGACTTACTTGAAAAAGATCTGTGAATGTATGAATACAGTAGACCTCTTAAGTTAGAGGGCTCTCATGAACCCTTCACCCTCTCTATCTGGAGTTCTTTGTACTAATCTTGGCATCTGGAGGATAAATAATTGCTAAGGTTACCAGTTGGAACTCTCTCAGATTCTTGCAGCAGCTCTTAGGTCTGATATCTGCTGGGCATCCTTCCCACATCACCCTGTGTGAAAAATGAACACTTAAATTCAACCTACCCTGCCCTGTTCTTCTTCTCCATAGCATTTATATATTATAGATATATCTGATATGTTTTATATTGATTTGTATAATCACTTATTGTTTATTTCCCCTAGCCACTGTGTTCAAGAAAGCAGAAACATTTTCTATTTTGATGGGATACTAATGAGTCCCTAACCCCCAGCTCAGTTTGTGGGCACATAATACATGCTCAGTCAATATATAATATGTTGAAAGAATAAATCTAGTTGCTATCTTTGTTAAGGACCATGGTTCTTGGCCTCCTTAATCAACAGAAATTGATCAAGGGTTAGACAAGAAATTCAGGCAAGGCTTTATCGGGACCCCTGCTGCAGTGAGACCAAGTAACAGGTTCACTCGCTAGCTTGCTAGCTGAGCAGGGTGGGATGAGCTGGTTCCTTAACTGGGGTGAGGGTAGGGGTGTATCCAAGGATGGGGCTGGAGGGGTGGCTTAGGTGATCTGCCCACCCCATAGGTGCTGTTGTGTTCAGGGGGCCACAGTACCCTGCTTTTCCTCCCAACTCTCTCCTTGCATCCCTGGCTCTTCATGAGTGGGATTTGGGCTGTTTAGTTTCTTTGTAGCTTGTGGTCCTGCATTTGCCTGAACTATTCATGCCTGCAGGCTTCCCATGTGGCACTAGTGGTAAAGAATCTGCCTGCCAACGCAGGAGAGGTAAGAGACTTGGGTTCAACCCCTGGGTAGGGAAGATCCCCTGGAGGAGGGGATGGCAACCCACTCCAGTTGCCATGGAGAATCCCACAGACAGAGGAGCCTGGCAGCCTACAGACCATGGGGTTGCAAAGACTCGGACACGACTGAAGCGACTTAGCACACACACGTGCGTGCATGCAGTTACTTTTAGTGCCTTATATTTCCTTTTGATTTTGTTGCTCAAGGAGATGTTTGTCCAGGTGCAAGCAATGCAACACTACAGATGTTTGTCCAGGTCCCAGCCTGTCTTTCTCATCTTCATGCACTCACTGCTGTCCACTGGCCTCTGGTCTTCCCCCTCAAGCACATCACCCTGCCTCTCTTCTCTTGTCACTTCCCATAATTCCTGTCTTCAATACAGTGAGTTTACATAACTTATTAGGGAACCATGTCTTCTAGATTTTTCTCAGGTGCTTAGTCTGACATCACCTGTGGCTGTGCCCTCCTGGAGGTGAAGATTGAGCTCCCTCTCTGACATCCTTATGTTCTTCCTTAATGTAGGACAGTGGTTCTCAAGTGCGGTCCCTAGACCAGTGGCATCAGCACTACTTGAGAACTTACTGGAAATGCCCCAGATTTAGTGAGTCAGTAACATGTGGATTGCAGTCCAACAACTGTTTTATCATTACTCCCCTCCAAATGATTCTGATGCTTAAATTTGAGAATCACTAATCGGACACAAACTTCATCCCTGACTTTGTTTTTAACTTTTCAAAAGCCCTGTAATTTCTCTGAGTTTATTTCTTCAGTGGATCCAGTAAGCATTTATTATACTAAAATTGCTATCTGGGTTAATACAAGTGTTTAAAATTTATTTAGTAAATTGTGGGCATGCTGGACAGAATCTATTAAATCTTGTACTTTTGTAGAATTTGGCAGTGTAGAAGCTATCATTTTTTTTCCTAGAAAATATCGAAAATCAAGTGTCTAGAATACTCAGTTACAGTCCTCAACCCCTTGCTATATGCCTGCCTCCTTCAGCTTCATGGCACAAGTAACTTCATCCCCAGAACGTACTGGAGGTGAGCCATAGTTCTTCAGGAAAAACATTAAAAATAATCAATTGGGTCTAAGGCTAAAAAATACAATATTTTAGAATGAAATACTACACAGATACTATGTTTCCCCCTTGAAAAGTCTATGTAATTCTATTTTAGAGAATTACATAGAATTATAATTTTACTATAGAATTATGATAGAATTAGGAATGAGTGTCCATCTTTTAATTTTTGTGTACTAGATCTTCTTTGATGTACAAAATAATAATACAGTTGCATTTATTTCCTAATTAAAGTCATTTTTATCATTTATGAGATCTTTTAGATGCCGTATTTCTCTCTTGATTATAACTTGATTAACATATCGACAGTTCAGTCTTTTGCAGACTTGGCTTCCAGCCCCTGAGACCTTTCACTGTGGCTAAAAGAGGACCAAGTCTCTTCCTCATGAAAACAATTGGAAGGATAGTGGAACCCATGTCTTCTTAGGACCTGCAGGAATACATACACATATTTCTTCTCAGTTATTTTTTAAAAACACTTTTAAAAGCAGAATCACATCTCCAACCTCTCTTTCCAGAGAAGACCGAATTATGGTTTCTTAAGAATCTTTGTATCTGAATGAAGAGTAAGGAGGTACTGTTTGTCCTTCAAAATGGAATTTACCTGGTTTAGATGATAACTCATGAGGGTTGGAGAGAAGAAAATGGGGTAGATGAAGCAGCAGCAGCTACTGTTCCCTTCTCCAGGGAATCTTCCCAACCCAGGGAGCGAACCCAGGTGCCCTGCATTTCAGGCGGATTCTTTACCATCTGAACCACCAGGGAAGCCCAGATGAAGCAGCATCAGGTTTTAAAGGCGTAACATTAGAGCAACAAGGGCATTGCATTTTGAAGGGAAATAAGCATGTTTGGGAAGACTGGAATTCTATTGTTTTCAAGATTTTATTTTAATTAGCAGAGTATTCAGTCCAAATTGATGTGTAGTCAATGCATTGCATATTGACAAAACTGAATAAGTACATGTCTCAGCAAACAGTTATGTGTGTGCTCTGATAAAGAGATAGTAATTGAACTCATGGGATGAGGGGCATTGCCTGGTGTGAGGAAGAAAAAAAACATTTCTTATGAAAATCATGCACGTTACTGTTAAATCCATTAAAGTAGCTCTTCCAGAAAAAAATATGGGCCTGATAATTAGGAATGTTAGTAGGGTATCCAGTCTTTTAATGACAAAGGGCCCTCTAAAATTCCTTCTTAATTGTTTTAAAAGCAGAATTCCATTTAAAATAAGTAAAAGGCAAGCAAATTCATCAGTCCCAAAGGTTATTAGCAAGATGAAAAATGCTTCAGAGAGAAGCAATAAATACTTTGAGCAAATGCATATGTCACTAAGTACCTATAAGCTATTTATGTCTCATTTTAACTATCAACTTTAATTATGCTCCTATCTATTTTAGACCCATCACTCACTTCTGGACAGCTGAAGTAATTTATTAGGATTACATATAGCCTAACATTTTTTTCTTTTCCATTAGTAACTTTGGAAGGTAAACAAATCCAATAACTTTGTGAGTGTTGAGAGCAGAGTTTGTCTCAGGTACATTTAAATTTGACTAGATCCAGGAAAGAATGATGAAAAAAACCTGAGGTAACAGTAAATTTAAGTCAGTCCTAGTTTGGCATGTTGATCCATCATCACCAGATGCCTCTGTATTTTTGACCTGCCAGCCTCAACATACAACTTTTATTTTATGTCCAGGATGGCTGCTTCAGCTCCCACTGTCTCATCACACATACATCCCGCAGAGCAGGAGGAGGAAAGAACAGGAGAAGGGATCCTGTCCGTGGCCTAGGCACACCTCTTCTACTCAGTCCTATTGACCAGAACTTAGTTATTTGGTCATACTATGCTATCAGGGTGAAATGGACCTCTGTTCAGAATAAACATGTGCCCAACCAGCATTCAAGGATTCTTTTGATAAAAGAGGAAGAAGAGAATGGATAATAGAGGACAGTTTGTAGCCTCTGCCTCACTCAAATTAGCTCTATTTACTCTGTTAATCAGTGGAGGAAGTACAGGTTATTAGAACTGCAGTAAATGTTCACTGTTCAGTTGCATGATTATAGGACAAATACAGGCAGGAAATTAAATATCTCCCCTAATTGTGTAATTTGAGATCTTAAAGTTGCCTGTTATTTATGAGGTTGAGTATTTTTCTCAGCTTGAATTAAATCATAAATCCTAGTAATTTTTGTTGATAAGAAGTCAAATATTTATGAAGTTCCAGACAGCTTGCTAGGTTCCTGATATATACAAACATTTTTTCTTTATAACCATCCAATAATACAGGTATTTACCTTCTTTTATAGTTGTTTCTCTTTCATAGAAACTTCTCAGTGTCACTGGCACTGATGCCAAGCAAGGGCCTGTGGGGCTCCTGGGTACAAAGCCTTTCTGTATCCCCCATTTTTTTTTTATTACAGGAATTAGCCTTTGTTCAGCCTCCATGGCCTCCCCTGAGTTCCAATGAGCACATTCAAACAGTTATTAATTAGGAAAAGGAGGGGGTGTTAGACAAGAAAGAAATAAAGTCAAGAGAAATAGTGCAACCTTGGGGCAAGGTTCTGGTTCCCCATCAATACACACAACATTATTTTTGAGGTGTTTTGCAGATGCCGAAACCCCCTCCAGGTAGGAGAAGTTATGGATTAACATAGTATGCTCCCCATAAGCATGTAGACCTCAGACTGGTTGGAACCTGAAGCCTGATGATGCTGACTCCTCCTCATCACCAGTCTATCAGAAGAATGTCCATGAGCTGATCACACCCTCTTTGAACCATTGCTATAAAATTTCTCCCTATCCTCTCCAAGTGGGGACACAGTTTTGAGGGCATTAGCTTGTTGTGACCCCATTTTCCTCACAAAGCAATAAAGCAATTTTTTTCTGTTTCTGTTTAGTCACTCACTTGTGTCCAACACTTTGCAACCCTATGGACTGGAGCCCTCGAGGCTCCTCTGTCCATGAAATTTTCCAGGCAAGAATGCTGGAGTGGGCTGCCATTCCCTTCTTCAGGAGATCTTCCCAACCCAGGGGTCTAACCGGTGTCTCTCGCATCTCCTGCATTGGCAGGCAGATTCTTTACCGATGAGCCACTTTAGCCCAAAGCTCTTTCCAAGTTTAATTCCGTGTAAGGGTACAGAGGTCAGATTTGGCTCTAGCACTGCCTTTATTTCATCCAGCTTTAGATCCTACTTGTTAAGGGTAGTGCCTGTAGGTACTGACTGAAATGAATGACACACTGCCTCTACTATTAATATTTTTGCTGATGCCATGAAATGTATCTTTTAAAAATGTATAGACTATCCAAAGCCATATATATGTATATATTTTGATATGTTTCGGTTCTGACCAAATCTAGGTAATGACAAATTGTATTGAGCAACTTAGGTAATACGATACCTAGGAAATTCAGAACAGCTTTTCGTCTTAAGAAAAACAAAGAAAGGAAAAAAGCAGATTAATAGACTAGAAAAGACAATTTCCTTCTTTTTCTTTCTTAGTTCTTACTGCACCTGAGTCTCCTTGTGTTGTGGGCTCATTTTGTCCATGTTGTGTGTCCCAAAACATCTGCTCTCCCCCTTTCAAAATGTTTTCCCCATCATTTTATAGCGTGGTTTTTTTGAGTTGTTTAAGAAAGCACTCAGCCACTGAGTGCCACAGTAAACAAAATGCAAACAGTACTCTTATGAGCCCAAAACAGACTTTCATGAAATGTCATAAAATAATTAAATGTGCATTTGCCACATTTATGCATATTAGCCTTGAGAATACTGAAACAGAAGTTGAGTAGAATTTGCTTTCAACACTCTTGAGATGTTTATTGTTTGGTAATATGACTCATTTGTCAGTAGGGTTTAAATGATTTTTTAAATGTATTTGAAATAAATGCTGATACTAATAATAAAATTTACAATATATGGATCACTGGTTAAAATTGTTCTTTATAATGCTAAATTTAAGTGAGTTTAACTAGCCAGGAACAGTTTTCATTGTTAAACATCAGTTAGCCTTATGTGACCAATCTTAGGTTGCTCATGGAAGCAGAGTCTTATTGAGAAAAAGTGACTTGTCCTTCCTTTTAAAAACATGCATGCTGATCATTTCCTTCCTTTGACTAATTGGACAAAGGAGCCCTTGGTATGACTTCAACTTTTACATGATCTAGGTTTTACTTACTTTATGTAAACTCTTCATTCTCATAATCATTTTCTTCATCCACATGCTTGATTTTTAATGAGTGCTAAATCCTGACCATGGCCTTCCCAGGTGGCTTAGTGGTAAAGAATCTACCAATCCTGCCAATACAGGAATCCCAGGAGACCTGGGTTTAATCCCTGGGTCAGAAAGATCCTTTGGAGGAGAAAATGGCAACTCACTCCAGTATTCTTGCCTGGATAATCCCTTGGACAGATGACCCTGGCGTGTTATAGACCATGGGGTCGTGAAGAGCCGGACTCGACTGAGCAACTGATCATGCATGCAGGCAAACCCTGACCATGTGTTATTTCATTGAATCTTTCTAATGGTTCTAAGAACTGGGTCATAAAATTATCCCCATTTTAAAGATGATATTTAACAATTTCCTCATGTTCTCACAGCTTATAACTAACTGCGCCTAGACTTAAGTGGAGACAGTTTGAAATTCAGAGACTGCCCATATGACACCCTTATACACTAACTCACAGATTTTTAAATCTGGAACTGTCCATGTTTACATGACCTTGTTATAGTGTTTCTCACTAAATCTTCTATTTCCATTTTTAGTGGCCCCTTGGAATTTGAAGTCACAAAATGATACCCTACACCCTATGTCTGCAGGCTTTTTGCATTTGTCATTTTGACTCGAAGGGTTGATTGTTTTAGTTGACCAACACACTCAATGACATTTTTACCAGTGAATCAAGTGGTAATTTTTAATGAACCTTAAAAACTAGACTTACCCTGCTCTTTGGTGAACTCATGAAATAGCTTTAATGTGCCCACCTCTCGCCCTTCCCTGGTGGCTCAGAAGGGAAGCAATCCGCCTGCAATGCAAAAGGCCTGGGTTCGATCCCTGGGTTGGGAAGGCCCCTGGAGGAGGGCATGGCCACCCGCTCCAGTATTCTTGCGGAGAATTGCGTGGCCAGAGGAGCCTGGTGGGCTGCAGTCCATGGGACGCGACTGAGTGACTAAGCACAGCGCAGCACACTCTCCCTTGCTTTTTTCTTGCACACCATTTATTCTTCCCCACTGCCCCCACCTCCCTTGTCAAGATACGTTTTAAAATATTTTTTTCGAGTTTCTGAATTGTTCTGTTTTCACTGTGGAAATTTTTGAAAGTACGGAACAGTGTAAAGAAACAGACACACAGCCCCTAACTCTATCACCCAGATGCCTCTACAATATGAGTTTTGGCAAATTTCCTTTGAGTCTTCTTTTGTTGTTTGAAAAATTTCTAAGGCATGGGGACTTATTTTAATAGGATACAGTCTTTTAAAGCAAAGACTTGATTGTCAGAGCTTACTTCCAGTTCAGATTAGACACAAGTTTCCGGTGGTTCAGTGAGGGACTAAATTGGTTTGTGTTAGGGTCACTGATGTAGTGCCCCTTCTCCAAGGGGAGGCAGGAAAGTTGCTCACAGATCAAGATCATTTCTGAGAGAACTGGGATGATACAGGGTAAGGACAGCTGGTTCAGCTGAGAGAGGTGTTTCTAGGAATTCTGTAAACACAAGGAGGGTGGAAACAGGGAGCTGCCCTGGCTGGAGGAAATGGGAGCTGAGTGTTGGCAGAAGGAACCAGGGAATCTCAAGGGCTCCAAAGGGCCTGCCAGCTGCCTGGCTGCCCCAAGGGCCTATGCAAATACCAAGATAACCTGCCAGAGTGGGTGGAACCTCTACCTTAAAACAGGCCAGCTTGATTATTTCTGAGCCCTGTAAGTAACTTTTGTTAATTTGCCATTAATACCAGCTAAGTATGAGTATGTGTCCAACACTGGCTAATCTATTTCCTGGTGTTATCTCGTTTACCTTTTAAAACAAGGGGATTGCTGTTAGGATCTCCATTCTACAGATAAAAGTTGGAGACCTTGAGAATTGATGGCTTTGCCCAAGGCTACTAGGATAGAGGAATAGGAGTTCCAACGCAGGGATTGTCCCACTCCAGAGTTCTTATTTTTTTTGTTTTGTTTTGTTTTTGTTTGTTTTTTTTAAATAAAAATTTTATTTATTTTTTTTTCTTTTTCCTTTTTTTTATTTTTATTTTTTTTTATTTTTTTATTTTTTATTTTTTTTATTTTTCGGTGGGTTTTGTCATACATTGATATGAATCAGCCATAGAGTTACACGTATTCCCCATCCCGGTCCCCCATCCCACCTCCCTCTCCACCCGATTCCTCTGGGTCTTCCCAGCCCACCAGGCCTTTTTTAACCATCACATGGTCTATGATTTAGTCTTCTGGGGAGGGGGCTTATGGTGAGAGTCTAATCTACTAAAAGAAATTGTGTGTGTGTGCATGCGTGTGCATGCTGACGGGGAATGGGTGGATTTTCTGAATATCCTCAAGTTATTATACAAAGGTAACATTGGTTAGTCCTTCTATTTTATGTAAATGTGATCTATAAATACATCAGATATTCATACTGTATCCTGACTTTGATGTATTTTGGGCTATTCATTCTGTCAACAACTCTTTTTTTTTGAGCTGAACTTTGATTTTATTCAGATAGAATGTAGAATTATTTAACAAGAATATTTTTCTCAAATACCACAAGAGTTGTAAGTCAGTATTTAAGTGAATTGCCAGTATCACATAGCAGTAGTTTCAAAGATAATCTGTAGTGACATTATGAAATGTCGATGAGGTTAAAGGATCATGTACCCCGACTTATATTTTATTGAATAGAATACTTGTGTATTCTATTAGTTTGGGGGGAATAAAATTCACATCCCATACATTTTATTCACTTAAAGTATACCATTTAGTGGCTTTTAGTTTATTCACAGATGTGTGCAACTATTATCACAGTCAACTTTAGAACATTTTTATCATGTCAAAAAAGAAATCTTCAACCCTTTAGTTGTTACCTCCTGAAACTGCCCCCCCCAATCCTAAACAACCATTAGTCTACTTTCTGCCTCTACAGATATTTCCCTATTCTAGATTTTCATATGAATGGAATCATATAATTTGTGGATTTTTTGTGACTGATTTCGTCCACTTGACATACTATTTTCTAAGTTCATCCGGTTTGTAACATCCATTTACTTGCTCTTTGCATTATTTTCTTTTCTAAGGGTTCTCATCCTTGATGACACTGAAATGTGAACCCTATTTATCCTTGAAAACTTCACTGAGTATGCATAGCATTTCCAAGGAGTATTGCCAAATGCACGTTCATGTGCCCAATGCACAGTGAGGCCAAACAAACGGATACATCAGAGTTTGGGGCAGAGGAAGGTTTATTGCATGGCAAAGCAAGGAGAACGGGCAGCTGCATTTGGTAGTTTTTATAGGCAAAGTTTAGGGAGAGGTCTGCAGGGTGTGTAACCCTCCCCTGATTGGTTGGAAGTGAGGTAACTGGGTGGTGTTCGGGGAATCTCAATCATCAGCTTCCTGGTTCTAACTAGTCTGGGGTTCCTGGGCTTGTGCTCAGCCTGAAGTTACCTCCTCCTTCTGGGTGGGGACCTCCTTTCCAAGAGAAGATGAGATAAACACTTTTCTGTATGCCTTGAGAAGAAACCAAGACCCTGCTTTCCCTCTGCATTATTGTTTCTTGACTTCTTTGTTTCTGTGTTCCCTTTCTTCCCTAATTAGTCACTGTTTGAGTCTGCCCTTGGGCACTCAGGGTAGGTTTAGTAGGCTGAAGCCTTTTCTCCTACAAATGTGAAACAGGGGATGTGGAAGGCCCAGGAGGGCCCCACATGGTCTTTCTCAGTTTCACTCCCCTCTTTGATAGTCCTCAATCTTAAGGGGAACACATGTTAGGCAAGAAAGGAAATAACATTTTAGATTGAGAGGTTAACCATAAAGTTGGCAAGGGAACTCTTATTTTAGAGGGACTCAGAGGGATGAGTTTGGGGAGCACTTAGAATCCTAAATTTTGTAGTGTTGTAGGCAGGGCTGGTTCTTGCAGAGCTTCAGGTACACTCTGTAGTGCTTCAGAGATGGTCACTTCCTCCTCAACACCTTTTCACTCATCATAAATGCATTTTTCAGCCTTGCAATTTTGGTTCAGTGCAGTCTTCCTCTATAATCTTGTGAAGTATTTTATTGCAGAGGAAAGCTAATCAAAGGCTTTGAAATGGAGTAAAAAGAAAGCTGTGAAGCAAACAATGAAAATGCAGAGTGATCAATTCCTTTGGGTGAGGTTTCCAGTTTTAACCTCCACTAATAAAATTGCAAAGCCAGAGTAAAACTGCTAATAAATAATATATTACTACTGTATTACTTTTCAGATTTTCTCATTTGTACTATGCCGTTTGTGTGCTGTATGCATTAGTATGTTTTATGTATAATATGTTGTATGTATTACTTTTTAGATATTCTCAGCTGTACCAAAATAGGTTTATTAATATGGAAGCTAGTATAATTTCAAATTTTACTTATTCTTTGTTCTTCATTGTCTTTTCTGTAAACTGACCTGTTACATAACATTAACTGAACTGGATTAAAAATTTAGATCTTTGCTCCATTCATTGAACCTTAGCAAATAATTACACAAATATTTAGTAATACATATGTAACCTAAAATGAAGTTTATCATCCCTAGACATGCTTCATCAATTACATGAACAAAAAGATATCATTCACTGACATGTTATGAGAATTAAAAGGGCTTAGTTAATTATTGTGATCTTGTAAAGTACCATAGCTTTTAATTAAATTTTTAACAGAGAAAATACCCATGAATGTATTATAAAATGCTAAATGTCAAGGTATATCTTTCTACTCTCCTTTCTACTCTCCTTAAGATATTCTCTAACTTTTCTTCAAGCCGATAATTACAGAAAGTGGTTGCTGCATATTTCTGGTGTCTGCTGAGCTCACTGTCAGTGATAGATTTGGGGCCAAATCTACTATTCAAAAACCAACATGGTTTTTGTGTGGTTTGGGCAAGTAAACAAATATGTCTGCCTTGAGTTTGTCAATAAGAAATTTGCACTATTCTCTCACTACAGACATAAAAAAAGCAGATTGTTATTTTGAAATTCATATTTAAGTTTTTAACATTTATTATTAAATGTAAAATGTAATTACAATATTAATTTAAGTACTATTAATAAGTGAATTCTTTTCAGAACAAGATAATAACAATTATGAGAATCAAAAAACCGTAGAAAAAGACAACTAATGAAATATTTTATCCAAAAATTAAGTTCTCATATGGGGGTATTCTTTAGAGAAAGAGTCCTTTAGGAATAGTAAGATCACAAAATTATTTCTGGATTAATACTCAAATGAGCATCTCAGTATAAAGGCCAATAGGTTGTTTTCCTTAGATACTTAGAATTGAGAATATGTTTTTTACTGCAGAAATACTAGCTAGTTTAAATGTCTAGTCCAGATATTCTGATTTGTATCATAAATTAGGTCTCATTAGTTGCTGAATCATAAAGGAATGGAGATGAAAACAGAATTATTATAATTACACTCAACAGTTTGTTATGTACAGAATGGATTCATATATATTACAGAAACACTGTTCAGTTAATGCTAAAGTTATTTACTATGGTCTTGATACTTGGTACTCTATAGGAACAGAAAAAAATCCATAAATTTTAAGGTAACCTCCAAAGTGGTAACGATTTTGGACAGTCATAAGATTTAAATAAAAATTTAAGTTTTGGGTCTAGAATATCATCAGTTGTTAAAATGATAGTGCTTTCACTCTTAAACATCAGGATCACACAGAAAAGATATCATTTTAATCATTTTATTATTTTGTTGGAAAGCAGTTATACAGGTATAGCCTTGAATTAAGAATTAATTAAGCCGTTAAAATGAACTTGATTCTTAAAGAAGGAAGCCACCAATTATTTTTCCACAACTAACAATAACAACAATGATGTTCTTTGTTAGCTTTTCTAACACATATTTACTTAGGAGTTGGTTAGCTTCCTTCTTACTAGGAAACATTAGGCTGGTCAACAATAACTTGATTAAATCAATGGGCTCTGTGTGTACTGGGAAAGAAATATCCACTTGTTTTTTCAGCATCTCAGTTATACAATGTGTTTTTATTAACAGCAAAGGCAGAGGAGAATAATATGGAAATTAGTATATATTTTAGCCCAAAGTATGCCAGTCATTTGCATTCATCTTTTCCAATGTGTACTTCATCTTTCCACAGTCAATTCACGACCAGTTCTTTTTGTCCCCGAAGTCACATGCAGAGAAGAAGACAGGTATTCTTCTGCCTCTTTGCTATGACTCACTGATTCATCAACTTTTTGGATAAAAAATTATTAAACATTAATCACACTTCATTACTGCATACTGTTTTGCTGAGAAGGATTTGTTGAACTTGGCATGTGAGTCAAAGATAAAAAAGAGCAGAAATATCAAAGTCATGGTAGGAAATTCATTAACTCTTTGTCTTAATGTTTTTCACCACAAAGGTCATAAATCCAAAATGTCAGTCTACTTCACTGCCTTCCTCCTTCCTCCACATGTTACTTTCAACATGCAGTTCATCTGTCGCATCATACCATAAATGGTATTAACCACCTATAAAGTATTCCACAGGCACAATATTTACAGGCACAAATCCATAAATCAGAGTCCCCTCAGGAAAAATTCAACAGGTTTGTGTGTGAGACTCAGCCAGAGATGACCTGTATTCATGGTCAAAATATTCTACACTGATGTTCAAGTGAAGTGGATCATTTGAATCCCCCAGACTGAACCTTTGAGCAAGTTAATTAGTCTTGTGAGCCAGATACAGTTTTCCACCTGAAGATGAGAGATAAAATCATAAGCAGTAAAAAAAAAAAAATCATAAGCAGTGTGTTTGGCACAAGTGCCAGACACTAAATATGGCCTCTATTATCATTTCAATGTCCATTGATGCCTCTGTGAACAGCCAAAGGAACAGAAATTAAGCTCATATTGGTCAGTATTGCACCTTTATGATAACATACATTGAAGACTGAATCAGAGGCAGGTGAAGGAAATGGGTAATATATCCAAGAATATTGAGAGAGTCCTCACAGTAAGCACAGAGTTATTTCAGACCTGTAAAAGGACTTAGCTTAATTACACATTGATCAACAAAATGCTAATGGAATGACTACTGATTTTTCAATACTGTGCTAAATATGATGGGGGCGACAGTACAGTCACATAAGCAATGTCATTGCTCTCAGTGTCCTTGAAATTCAAGGAGACAAAGTGAATATACATACAGAAATCAAATACTGTACACACACACACATGCATAATTATTTTCTAAAGTGCATTATCTAGAAAATCATACAATTTGTCTTTTATGAAAATTGGATGAGAGTTTTTGGTTCATTTAACTATTTAATCTAAATATAGTCTCAGTACAGAAACAACCAGCATTTTTTTTCTTCATTATGCTTCTATACACTTCTAGTTGCCTTGTTAATTTACACATGAGCCTTCTCAGATATAAATGAATTCAAATTATGTTGAAAATTTTATTGTTTCTTTGCTTTTAGTGACTCATTTTTAGTTAAATTTGGGTCTGCTTTAGACTTCAGCTTTAAAATTTGGCATGGATGATATGAGTTTACCTTGGAAAAAAGTGGTTTCACTTGATCATCATTTTAATTCAGAATGTATTAGGAAATTTTTGAATAAATATTTTCTGTAATTTAAGAAGCTTAATTAGGGTAATGGATGCAGTAGGCAGAAATCTGTGCTTTATAAGAGAAATGAAGTCTTAGTTATTCATCATAACTACCATTTATTGACTGAAGTCTCTGAGCAGAAATTCTGTTGTACTTTATTTTTTTAAATTTTAATTGGAGGCTGATTACTTTACAGTATTGTGGTGGTTTTTGCCATCCATTCACATGAATCAGCCATGAGTGTACATGTGTTCCCCATCCTGACCCTCCCTCCCACCTCCCTCCCCATCCCATCCCTCAGGTCTGTTGTACTTTTATAGAGAGACTCTCATTTCTTCTCTGTAATTCTTCAAAGTAGGGGTTGTAATTGCTCCATGAGACACTTAAAGGTCAGAGAGGTTAAACAACTTGCCCAAGAATATACAGTTTATGTCTTGAGGCCGTGTTTCCTATGTTTTTGTGATTCCAAAACCTGAGGTATTTTCACTTCACCCTTTAGTTTCAGCCCAGTTCAGTTGCTCAGTCATGTCTAACTCTTTGTGACCCCGTGGACTGTAACACACCAGGCCTCCCTGTCCATCACCAACTCCTGGAGCTCATGTCCTCAAACTCATGTCCATCGAGTTGGTAATACCATCCAATCATCTCATCCTCTGTCGCCCCCTTCTCCTCCTGCCTTCAGTCTTTCCCAGCATCAGGGTCTTTTCCAGTGAGTCAGTTCTTTGCATCAGGTAATTCACTTTATTTAGTGTATCTTTTTACTTGTAAGTGAACCTGGAGTTCACAACATACAGCAGATTAGTTTAGGTGGATTGTTTTACAATGTAATAATTTTGTATTTTTGCCATGGACTAAATCGCAATGGCAAAAATCTCTTTGGACTGAAATCTAATGTCTGTAAGTCATAGATATAACAAAATCTATTCAGTAAAAATAAACATACAATGTAATTATCATTTAATGAAATAAAATTGTAGCATGTCCCATTTGGTGGTAGACATAAACATATAATGGGATGTAGGATTCACAAATGTTCTTAGAATACAACTCTTCTTTGTACATAATCAGTGCTACCTTAACTAACACAGTGGGTAAAATAACATTTGGAAAACATTTAAAACTCTTTTACATCTGTTTCTCTATTTTAAATGTTTCTCTGTTTTAAATGTTCTTCAGATGCCACTCATGTTTTAAAGATTTTCAGGGCAGTCTGCACGAGTGGGTATTAAGCCAATTCAGTTGTGTTTGTGACTCTTTGTGACCCTATGGACTGTAGTCCTCCAGGCTCCTCTGTCCATGGGATTCTCCAGGCAAGAATACTGGAGTGAGTTGACATTTCCTCCTCCAGGGGATCTTCCCAACCCAGGGATTGAACCTGTGTCGCCTGTATTTCAGGGAGATTCTTGAACCACAGGGAAAGTCCGTAAGGGCAGTTTAGAACAACACATTTTCCCTCTCAATACATCTCCTTGTAGAAAACAGATCATTGAAATCTTGGCTGTAAAGCTGCATGAAAATGTGGTCTCAGGTTTTATTTTGTAGTTAGTTAAAAATAATAATTGTGTCATAAATGTTTAAGTTATCCTTCTCTAAGAGCTTTCCTTCTATTTGAATCTTTTTGTAACCTTTCTTTATTATTTCTTTTTCTTTTTTCTTTTCCTTCCTTCCTTCATTTCTTTCTTTCTCTCTCTCCCTCCCTTCCTCTTTCTCTTTTTTTCTTTCTTTTTCCTCCACCACAACAGTATCAAGATGATCTTAAAAATGACAAGAATAACAAAATGGCAATGAGAGGGATCTTTATGGCAGTGGGGAAAGAAAAGCAAGACTTTTTTTCACTTTGTCTATGGAGGGGAGGGCTGTATGTGGGATGATTTTATTCATAGAAACCTTTAAAATAATCACTGTTTTATGTCTGTCTTTTGAAGCTGGTTCCTTCTTCTGTCTTCTGTTGATGTTCTCTGTCTTCCCCATATCATTATTAGGCTAACATAGAGGGTGGAACCCTGAGCAAGTCATTTACCTCTGAAGCCATAGTTCTTCTCTAAAAGGGAAATAATTCTTCATCATAGATATTTTCTGAGAATTAAAAGAGATAACCTATGTAAACTACTAGCACTCAGTAAACACTGATGTGTAATATATTAGCTATTAATTGCTTAGAAACTGTTGAATTTGTGGGAAAAGGTAGAACAGTGAAATCACAATCATGGACTACTCACCCTAGATTCTTCATCCATTTTCAAAAGATATGCTTCCCAGGTGTCTCAGTGGTGAAGAATCCACCTGCCAAGCAGGAGATGTGTGTTCAGTCCCTGGGTCAGGAAGATTCCTGGAGAAGGAAACAGCAGCCCGCTCCTGTATTCTTGCCTGGGAAATCTCATGAACAGAGGAGCCTGGTGGGCTGCAGTCCACCAGGAGTCGGACATGACTTAGTGACTAAACAACAAAACTCAACCGTGTGATTTAATTCTGTGTGGTTAGCAAACCACCAATATTTATATGGAAATAGTAGCAGATATTATATGTACATGAAAATACATTTGTAGCAAGTATTTGGTTTTTCAGAACATGAATAGGCAGTATCCAGACTACATCAGCCTTTTTATTTTTATTTTATTAGATATTTTTTTGCTGTGTGGCTTGCAGGATCTTAGTTCCCTGACCCGGAACTGGTACCCATGCCATCTGCAGCAGAAGTGCAGAGTCTTGACCACTGGACTGCCAGGGAAGTCCCTGCATCAACCTCTTTAAAATAGAATATTCTCTTTCTGGCCATTTTACTGCTAAATAAACTGTTAGAACATGAGCAGTGGAAAGTGAAGATAAAGTAAAACCCAAGCTATTTTTGTCACTTTTTGAAGAAAAACATTGCTTTTAATTTTTTAAGGAGGATTTCAGCTGTGGGATAATGGTAAGAATTCTTTTTTGGGTAGGTGGGGGGAATGTGGCAGTGTTTACATTATTTTACACATTTAAGTTAGGTTATTTATACTCTACCAACTACTGAAGGTAGTTGTGAGTTTCCTGCAAGTTACTGAACCTTAATTTACACTTCACTCTCTGCCTGTCTTAAAGATTTAATAGATTCTGCCCTATAGAATCCTACTGTAGAAGAAATCCACTTTTGGAAAGATAGCCACTTTTATAAATATTACCCAAAGCCCTAATATTGGGTCTCTAAATCAGAGATCTAGCAAAATACAAGAACCAAGTAATGATTATTTTTTAATTCTGTTTTGTTTTTTTCTTATTTTCAGACTGTAGAGCATTGAATAAATATTAATCAGTTGTCCTATTGACAACAGTATTATGGTAATATTGCAGCTGAGAGTATTGTAACATTGTTAGTCAAGTCACATGGCTAGTATTCTATTAACCTGACAGTTTGTTTTCTCTATAGTTAAGCATGGCTTTCTCCCACTGAAGTAAGCGATGATAAGAAAAATCAAATTAAAACCTATTATCTGTTTATAGTGCATAATTTGGTACACATATAATTTTTTTGGTTATAATTTGAACACCCAATTAAAAAAAAATAAGTTAGGTGAAGTCCAGAATTTTTTGTAACTTCAAAGCTGCATAGTTATGTTCTATTAATTGTGTGTTGAATGTGAGAAAGTATGAAAGATATTGAAGTAAACCCACATATAACACTTGATGGCCACATAGAACGCTTCAGTGGCAGAAAGTGAAGAGAAACTAAAGAGCCTCTTGATGAAGGTGAAAGAAGAAAGTGAAAAAACTGGCTTAAAACTGAACATTCAGAAAAAGGAGATCATGGCAGCCGGTCCCATCACTTCATGCAAATAGATGGGGAAAAAGTGGAACCAGTGACAGATTCATTTTCTTAGGCTCCAAAATCACTGTGGATGGTGACTGCAGCCACAAAATTAAGACTCTTGCTCCTTGGAAGAAAAGCTATGACGAACCTAGACAGCATATTAAAAAGCAGAGACATCACTTTTCCCACAAGGAAAGATTGAGGGCAAGAGGAGAACAGAACGAGACCTTTAGAGTTGGTTGGTGTTCCTCTAAGAGGGAAGAAATACAAAATTTGAGTCTCAAAAAGCCATTCTTTGTTAAAAAAGAGATGAATAATAGTGATATGCTATGCCTTCCAAAACAATATACTTCTGTTATGTAGCAATTCTCCAAATAATCCAGATTTTAGAAGATTCAAATAACTAAAACTTTTTTCACTTTTTTGCTAATTTTGTCTTTGAGTAAAATAGGAAGATTGATAAAAGTATGAACTTACGGGTTTAAATAGTCAAGTAGCCAAGAAAATGCCTCAAGTATGGAGCATACCTTGTATCTTTTCAACCAATAATTTTGTTTTTATTTTAGATATTATAAACTGGCATAAATGCTCCTCTCTTTCTAAGATAGTCATGTTGGCTGGTGCAGGGCTTGTGTGGAGAGATATGTTCCCAGAATCACAACCCCTGAGCAGAAGTAGCTTTGGAGTGATTGTATGAAAGGGGCTTCGGCAATCCATCGCTCCCCACTTGATCTTCTCAGAAAACCACTCCCTGCAAGAAGAAAACTAGCAAGTGATTCATTTGAATTAAAAACAGTATCTTTGCCCTGCCAATTTAAAAGTCCCCAAACCACCTCCTCTACTCCTTAAGTTCCTTTAACTTTGTAGTTATCACTACTTTCAAGGTAAATGAGTTCCAAATAGTCAGTCACTCAAGTGATAGCAGTGCTTAAAATACCAGCAGATTTTTCCTTCTCCAGGAGATCTTCCCAACCCAGGGACTGAACCCAGGTCTCCGACATTGCAGGCGGATTCTTTACCAGCTGAGCCACCAGGGAAGCTTAAAAGATCTAAAGAAGAAAAAAAAATGATGTTTTTAATAAAAATAGCTATATTTCATATTAATGTTGAAGGTTCTAGAATTACATCACCTGGGTTTGTATTACTGTTATATCACTTTGATGTGTGTCTTTGAACATATTATCTAACCCCTCTGTGCCTGAGTTCCCTCTATCATAAATGAAAAATAAAACCACTGAGCTCATGGTGATTGTATGAATAAGGATTATATGGGAAATTCTATTATATCTCAGTAATAAAAAAAATCCGTGTTAGCACAGTGATGTTAAAATAAGGATTAATTGTTGCTGTAATTTCCATTATTGCTATTATTAAATGTTTGTCATATTGCATATAAACAAATTTGTGACTGTGCTTGAAGGCTAGAATTCTTTCACATTTTTAATACTAGAATATAGTCAGTCTTTTTACCAAAAATGATATTCATTGTGCAACAATCTTCAATGGAAGAAAGGAAAGAAATAAGAGGACAAGGCTTCTCCTTTTCCCATTTTTTCCCACTCAAACAATGAAGCTTTATATAGTGCTTTTCTCAATAAAGCACCAGAAATAAATTGACTGCTGTTCATTATCTGGACACAGAGTGTCCTGATTGCTTCAATTCATCTAGTTATGTAAATTATTCCACGCTAAATTAAGCTTTAGGATCCAAGCATCAGTAGGAAAATATTTCCTGAGTAGATTAACCAAATGTACGTTATTGTAATAAAAACTTCTAAGGCAGTCCTACAAGGAACAAAACACTTAGCTTTGGTGGGGAACATGAGGAGTTCCACAAACCTTGTATTTTGATCTAGGTTCAGTGAACTTGTGCTCAGAGGGACAATTAAGATGATGACCTGTCACAAATAAGTTGCATTTTAAACTTTGTCATCTTCCTGCTGTTCACCAGACCTTCTGTTTCCTTTCTATATTTTTTCTTTGCTAAACAAATAGCAGAACTTATGCTCTTGGCTTGATTCACACATGAATTTATGAATCATTTGGCAAATCCAGGGAGAAGCTTTTTCAGATGTCATAAAAAAAAGTACAAAATATCATAAAAGTACAAAAGTATGTTAGTCAAAAATGAAATCAATTGTTCAATGATACCATTAGATATCCAGTGTCCTTGTATCTTTTTACATCTTTATATATTTTTAGGATGTTCACTTTTTTTTAGTCCTACTTTTTGCCTCATAGTCACAAGATGGCTGCTACACCTTCAAGCATCATATTTATATTCCAGGCAGGAAAAAAGAATGGTAAAAAGGCATTCTCTGTCCCAATATTTGTTTTAATAAAAAGCTGTTTCTAAGAATTTTTCTTCTGTATATTATTAGCCAGAACTGGGCCATCTCTTCAACCCAACTAATCACTGGCCAAGGGAGTTGGCTATTGAGTAAACAATGGAGAATGTCCGCTGTACCTCTCTTTGATTAGTGAAAAAACCAGTCTTGTCCCTAAAACAGCCTTGTATACGTCTCACAATTAGCTATAGAGAAGTGTTAGTTAACTTTGGTGGCTTCTGATTTACCAAGCTGTACCCCTCCATTAATCAGTCAGGTGTTCATTGAAGTTCTCTCTAGAACTGTGTTATTCTTGGAAGTCAACTCTAATTACTTTCAAGTGATAATTAGAAACATATAGTATACATTATAGTATATCTGTGTATTGAATGTTTGAAAAAAATCCTTCATGAAGAGATACTTCTATTTCTTAGACCTTTAAAGAAACTGATATGGATTTAAATCTGTCAGAAAACTTGGTGAAGCATATTGTTTTCCTCTCTACAGCTACTGTATATTCTGTTGCTTGCTTATTTTCATGGTAACAATCACAAGTTGGATGCTCTTTTTAGCTATATCAGGACGAGGCTGAATAGGCCAGCTGAGAGCTATTTTGCAAGAAAATTTAGCAATCACTTTGTGGTAATGGATATTGGTTTGTGGCACATCCGTTCCAGTTTCTGCCTTGTTAAACACTTTAAAAGCAGCTTCAGTTTACTTAGCTTCTTTTCTGACCCTCTGGGAACTACAGGTTTTACACATTTTTGCGACTGGTAGTGAACAAAGCCAGGCTAATCTTAATTGCATATTTTGCCCATTGAAATTATGTAGAGAAGTCTACCTGACTACTTTTTAATAACTTTTGATTCTCTGCTGCTTCAAATATTGGGAAAAAAAAAAGCAGTGATTCTTTATAACACAAAGTTCCTATATAATCTGTTTTATATATTGTTCCACAATATTTTTAAAAGGCATTTTTTGATGGTTTAGAGAAAAGAAGCAAACATTTGGTTAATTTTGTCATTATCAATTCTGGTGGAAGCTGTAGCAGTCAATTAGTCAAGTTTTATTTTACATCAGAAACACTTAAAACATGATTACTGTGGTAATGAGATAGTTAATAAAATGTCAGATTTTAAAACAACACCCTTTGTCTCCCTCTTTTCCTCTGAGACGATCAAACTGTACTGAAAACATTAAAGCTGCTCACAGGATCTGTTTGATGGAAAAAGAAATGTGCAGGGAGTCCATATGTTTATGATTATAGCAATAAAATGCATCCTGCTTTATAAAATATATTCTAAATTTCAGCAGTAGACTGTTATGAGTGCCTTATTAAAATATATTATTAGGGGGTGCTTCTTGGTGGTCCAGTGGTTTAAGACACAGGTTCGATCCCTGCTCCAGGAAAATCCCACATTTCTTGAGGCAACCAAGCCCCTGTGCCCCCACTACGGAGCTTGTGCACCCTGGAGCCTGGCTGCACAATAAGAGATGAGCTCCCCGCTTCCCCCCCCCCCCGCCCCTTCACCACCCCCCCACCCCGTCCCACTGCAACTAGAGAAAGCAAGCAAAGCAATGAGCGCCTAGCATAGCCAAAAATAAATAAATAAATAAATAAATAAATAATCTTTTTTTTTTTTAAATGTATTATTAGGTCTACTTAGAAAAGTTAATTGAAAGATTCAAAGAAATCAGAAGTTTATTCCATATTCTTCCACAAAACTGTATGATCTCTCTCATACTAATTCCTGTATTTGATATTTTCTCTGAACCTGGAGCAATACTTCTGAAATACTGATGATGAATGTAAAACAGGCTCCCGGGGAGTATTTCTTCATTTCTAAGCCAGCGTTAACCAGACATCGCTAGAACCTTTGGGAAATGTTGCAAGACACAATTTCTAGATGATTAATAAATAATCAAGATTAGTTATTTCAGTTAACTAAAGGCTGTAACAGTTGCAGCATTCAGAAGACCCAAGAATAGAATTGGTTTTGTCATGGATTAAATATTTCTGGAAACACTTCCTACCTGTCACAGTTCTCATAATGTACTTTTGCTTAATTTATATAATTAGGTAATAAAACTTCACAAAGTTTAGTCATCTCAATTCCCTCTAAATGAATGCTAGATTGTATATATAACTTGCATCAGGGATTTTAATGTAGGTAGGCTCTCCTAGTTACATTGAGAAGGTCACCCTGATCCCTTCTCATATTTCTTCTTGTCGCATCCTCAGTTCAGTTTTGTTCTAAGCAAAACAATCAGAAGAAGATATATGATGCTGATGCTGTCCATTTTCAAACAGCATAAAGGACATCCTGTAAAGGATTTCATGTCATCATGCCACTGACTCTATTAGCATAGGGAATAAAGATTTGATTGGGTACAAAGTTAAAGGGCTAGAGAGAAAAACATACAATCCATCTTTTTTATTAATGGAAAATTGAGGCCTACAGAGAAGAAAAACTTGCTTATTATTAGGTAGAAACAGACTGTGGTATGAATATCTCTTAGAAAGCATCATCAAATAAGAAAATATGTTTTCTTGGTAGTCCACCTCTTCTCAGTCTATTTTGGATCAACCACTCTTACTAGTTTCAACTATCAGTTGTCATTTCATTCCTTTTAAAAATAGCATACATGAAATAATGTATCTTAAAAACTTCCTTTTATATTGCATTATTAATTCTGGCAGCTGACTATATTTATTCACTAAGATAAATTTCATAATCATTCAAGTATTTTAAATGTACTTATCGTGTCCTTGCATAGAACCCAAAGAGCTCTAAAGTACCTGTTCTGTTTTAGAAAACATTTTGGTAATTTCATTATATGCAGAGTTAATGTAGGTGAAATGCATAATGATATTTACTTTCAAGATTTTGTATTCTGATGTAAGTAAGAATTTCCATTTTCAAGACTGGCAGTCTGGTAGAGGAAGCATTTATGTTTTGAGCAAGTTACAGGCACTGAAAAGCTCTCACTGTGGAAGTCATAAGTCATTTCCTTTTTAGGAAAACCAGAGTATGGTGCAACCAGTTTAAGAAAGGGGGCTACCTTTATTTGGAGGGTATGATGTGCTTTTATTTTGTATACATCAAATTATTTATTTCACATATTGACCTTATGGAGTATTTATTGAGCCTAGGCTACTTAATTTCCTGAAGGGTTTACAACTAGCAAATAACAGAACTCAATTTTAGATTTAAGACTGCTTCCAAAGACATGCATCACTCAGTACACCATTACAGCCAGAAAGATTAAACGACTCAACGTGAATAAATAGACTTTTTGATTTAATAAATTATTTCTGTTATGGAATGATGGCACGTGAAGTTTCTGCCAGGCAGAAAGGTTGTATAACTGTTTACTAAGAGCATGTATTCTAATTTTTTTTTCTGTGCTGTAAAAATTGTGGAGAGGAACTTTATAAGTGAAAATATCTATAATAAAACAAGGCTTAATTATAGACAGGCCTTAGCTCTTTTCACTGTTCCTAATTTACTGTAAAGTTGTCAGTCCCTCCCCTGTTTTGAGCAAAATGGTCTTTCCAGCCACTTGGAACCTTTACTTATAACGACTTCCTGCCTTCATTCCATCTACTTCTATTTTTAACATTGGGGTTTAGAGACAGACTTAGCACAGTGCCAGGGACATAATATATTTAAATAATGTAGAATTTGTGCTCTTAATAACATCAGAGTTTAAAGTACGCAATCTGATGGTTCTAACCCTTTTTGCAGTTATGTGTCAGTATCATTTCCTTTTCCTATATAATCTTTTCTTTTAAAAGTCCTATGTGTTATGCCTAAAACTTGCTTTCAAATCCTGACTTTTAACATTAATTGAAATTAAGATTAATTTCACTTGGAGGATTTTTGAGAATCTAAAAAACTATTTGAGAGAACTGAGTCATCACAAAACAGAATTAAAATATTAATAAAACACACATATTTATTTTTAAGAGTTAGAGTGGTATAGTGAGAAAAGCCCTGTACTGGGAATAATGAAACACAGATCCTGCTTTTGCCTTCTCCAAAAATCAGATGCTTGAGTTTATGAATGTATGTATGGCAATAAAACAATCCCTGGGCCCAGCAACTTCACAAGATTCTCATGGAGAATGTAAGAGATATGATGCAGAAAAATACTTGGTAAACAGTACATCGATGTTCAGATGTCAATGACTGTTGCTTTTATGAATACTGCCACCTAAAATCATAATGGCAGGAATTGGAGCATCTGCTCAGTTGAAGTCTAACTGGTTATTTCAAATAATTTTCCCCCTATTTTTGTGCCTCTCTTATTTTTGGACTGTCCCTACTACATTTAATTAATTGGTCCTCATCCCAAACTGAGGTATTTGGGAATGTTACCACTGCCTAATGAAGTGTGAAAGTTATGCCAAAAGGAGGAAAAATCTCAAACTGTTGAGAGTTAGCAGGGCTTCCCTGGTGGCTCAGTGCTAAAGAATCTGCCTGCCAATACAGGAAATGAGGGTTTGATCCCTGAGTCAGGAAGATCTCCTGGAGAAGGAAATGGCAATCCCCTCCAATATGCTTTCCTGGGAAATCCCTTGGACAGAGGAGCCTAGTGTGCTCCAGTCCATGGGGTCGCAAAAGAGTTGGACACTACTGAGCGCATGATGGGTGAAGACATATATACACACAATTCAGAAATGTATTTAGTGTTTGCTTGATGAATTTTATGTAGAAGGTCAGGACTGTTTGCTTTGGATGTCCCTGGTAAATCTTATGGAGGCACTGAAGTACAAACGGATGCCAGTCTGTACACACACATGCGTGCACACACGCACACATTTATTAATTTATTTACTTGTTTCTCTGCCTTGTTTCAGAAAGGATTCAGTGTTTCAGAAAGAATTTAAGGTTAACCTTTGAGTGAATAAATATAATTATATAGTCTTGATGCACAGGGCTTCTAACTAAATAACTAGAAAATAACAGATAATTTTTATAGGCGAGTGCTCACTGCCCACTGCAATCATGATTATCCTTAATTTTACGATCTTACATCTTGTTTTGTTTGATCTATATTACTGCCTAGAACTCCAGGGGTGTTCATTTGATAGACAAGGATTTATTTCCCTTTATAAATGCATATCTTCTGAGAAAGCTCATATGCTAGCAGATGTCCATTCAATTTAGTTATTGGTTTATTTTTTTCAAAAGTCGAGGTAGAATCTGATGTGGGGATGAGTTTCAATGGAGTCTGAAAGGGAAGCAGTGTTGTGTCATGGAAAATTCTACGAGAGTGGAAAGATGTGGTGAATGGGGTTCTTTATTGATGTCAAGGCTTATAGTTGGGTTGGAGATAATTGAGAACATAGAGTACTGCAGGAAAAGTTCTAATTTTTTGATAAAGACGACACTTACATATAAATTTTCAATATAAAGGAATCAAAACAGAAATTAAGCTTTAATTCTTCACTTTACAGTCCAATTATTTTATTCGTCCATTCAGCGTCTGTGAAGCCGTTAGATTGTTCCTGCATAGTGTTCCCGAAAAGTACTTTCATCTCAGTTTTGTACTATGATTCAACCACATTATGAGTTAAATAAATTTCTGTGGGCTCCCAGGAAACCCAAGTAATATCTAGTATTTTTCATAAACTGGGGAATGCTGATATTCCACTCCTGTCCTTCACTCAAGAACACATTTAAAAATCTAGTCACATTCTTAAATTCTGTAGTTTGTAAAGCATGGCAGTCATGAGCAGAGAGGGTTTAGCAGCTGTGTCCTTATCCTATTAACAATTTAGTTTTGGAAAAGATTTTCTGCTTTAGAATAAGTTGGGAAGAGAACATTGTTTTAAAGTATTGTTTCTTCTAATGATTTGTGATTCTTTTTATTGTTTGGGGGAGCATGTTATTTTCTCTGCTTCAGTTTCAATGCTTCTGAAATGGAGATAACTATAATACCTGTCTCCTAAATGTGTAAGTGTTATGTGAACCTTGCAAAATGCTGAGCACAGCGTCTGCCACACTGTAATGGCAACAATTGTTCCCTCTTCTGCTTAGGGAAAAACATAGGGACTAAAAAATAATGCCAGATCTTGGCCTGATACATTTTATACACACACACACACACACACACACACACACACACAGAGGCATAATCTGGCTTATTAAAAAAAAAAAAAAGAAACACACAGTGGAAGAAGCAATCAACATGGGAAGAACCCTTTCAGTTAGCGATGACCCAGCATACAACCGCTAGTCAGCGCTGGCATATTAAACCCAGAAATATTCTAATCTCCTCTCTAAAAATTCTAAAACGTGACTGTATTATAAACCATATCTAAAATGTGATACCTCTATTTGCTGATTTTCTTTTAATTGTTAAGCAATGCAAAAGAAAATAAAACAGGAATGTAATGTAATGTAAACTTTAATGCCCGTCATTCTTCTAAGGGAAATACAAAGTTAGTCATTAGATTAGAATTGACAAAAAATTCCTGTGCTAGTTAAGTGATTATAGGAAGGTTACAGGATACAAGATTGACAAAAGTCAGTTGAACAAGTGGAATTTGAAATTAAAAACACAATACTATTTACATTGCCATTCAAAAAAACAATGAAATAGATTTACACCTAGCAAAATGTGCACAAGATCTATATGAGGAAAACTATAAAACTCTGATCAAACATATCAAAGAAGTAAATAAATGGAAAGATATTCTGTATTCTTGAATAGGAAGACTGAATATTGTCAAGATGTCAGTTCTTCCCAAAGTGTAGTCACTCAGTTGTGTCCAACTCTTTGCAACCCCATGAACTGTAGTCTCCTCCGTCCGTGGGATTTTCCAGGCAAGAATATTGGAGTAGGTTGCCATTTCCTTCTCCAGGAGATTTTCCCAACCCAGGGATTGAATTCAGGTCTCCAGCCTTGTAGGCAGATGCTTTACAGTCTGAGCCACCAGGGAAGTCCTCTAAACTGAGCTATAAATTCAATGTAATTCTGATCTAAATTCCAGCAAGTTACCTTGTAGATATTGACAAATTGATTCTATTCTAAAATTTGTATGGAGAAGCAAAAAGCCCAGAATACCCAACACAATATTGAAGAAGACTAACAAAGTTGGAGAACTGACACTTCTCAGTTTTAAGAATTACTGTAAAGTAACAATAATTAAGACACTATGGTTTTGGCAAAAGGATACACAAACAGATCAATCAGAACAGAATAAAAAGCTTGGAAATAAACTCATAAATATAGTCACTGGTCCTTGACAAAGAAGCAAAGGCAATACAATGGAACAAAGATAGTCTCTTCAACAAATGGTGCTGGAACAATTGGACAGCCACAAACAAAAAAAAGAATCTGGATGCAGATCTTATACCTTTCATGAAAATTGGCTAAATATATATCACAAACCTAGGTGAAAATGCAAAGTTATAAAATTCCTATTGGATATCATAGGAGAAAACCTAGATGGTCTTGGGTATGGTGACCTTTTTTAGATATAATGCCAAAAACATGAATCATAAAAGAAATAATGGATAAGCTGGATTTCGTTAAAATTGAAACCTTCTATTCTAAAAATGAGAATGTTAAGAGAATGAGAAGATAAATCATAGAGTTGGAGAAACTATTTGCAAAAGACACATCTGATAGAGGACTGGTATACAAAATATGCAAAGAACTCTTAAAATTCAATAATATGAAAACAAACAACCCAATTTAAAAATGGGCCAAGAACCTTAAGAGACAGCTCATTAGAAAAAGATATACAGATGGTAAATAATTATTATGAAAGATGCTCTGTATTTATGTCATTAGAGAAGTAAAAATTAAAGCAACAATGAGATTTCCCTACACATGACTACACACCTGTTAGAATGGTCAGACTCTGGAACACTGACACCACCAAATGCTGGTCAGGACATATGGAGCAACAGGAACTCTTATTCATTGCTGGTGTGAATGCAAAATGGTACAGTCATTTCGGAAGGCAGTTTGGAGGCTTCTTACATAACTAAACATACTTCTACTAAATGATTCAATAATCATGCTCCTTGGTATTAACCCTAAGAATTTGAAAACGTATGTTCACACAAACCTTGCATATGGGTGTTTATAGTAGCTTTTATTCATGATTACGAAAGCTTGGAAGGAAACAAGATATCCTCCAGTAGGTAAATGAATAAACAAACTATGGTATACCCAGTCAATGGAATATTATTCAATGCTAGAAAGAAATGAGCTATCTAGCCATGAGATGACATTGAGAAAACTTTATCTAAAATACATGCTACTAAGTGAATAAAGCCAATATGAAAAGGTGACATACTTTGTATGATTCTAACTTGATGACATTCTGGAAAGTTAAAAAATACAGAGACAGTTGAAAAAGTCAGTGGTAGCCAGGGGTTAGTGGAGGGAAGCAGAAACAGGAAGGAGGCTGAATAGGTGGAGCCCAGAGGACTTTCAGAGCAGTGAAAATACTCTCTTTGCTGCTGTATTGATAGATACATCTCATGATATAATTGTCCACGCTTATAGAACGTACAAAAGGAATAGTCAAACCGTAATGGGAAGTACGGACTTTGGGTAATTATGATGTGTCAGTGTAGTTCATCAGTTGTAACAGATGTACCACTTTAGAGGGAAATAGGGAATATGGATCAAAGGAAATGCTGTGCGTGTGTGGAGGCTGGAAGTGTATAGGAAATATCAGTATCTTCCCCTCAATTTGCTGTCAACCTCAGACTGCTCTAAAACAATAAAACCTTAATTAAAAAATTAACATGGTGAAGACATTAATAATGCACTGTAGCCTTTGAAAAATCACCTTCTCACATTCACTATTAATTCAAAATACATTCAGTGAATTACTATTGAGGTTCATCTAAATTCTTAAATTCTGTTACTTTTAATTTTAATCATGAGATCAGGCAACTTAAGTCATCTTCTTGACTGTGTTGAAAGAACTAAGTAAGAAACTGAAACTTAGTCTAGAATGTTACTCTGATGTGAGAATGTATCTGGTAAGAAAAGACTATTGTCTAGTTCTTCACAGATAGTATAAAGGCAAATAGCAGGAAAATACTTTCTTTCTATTTAAACTGCCATATTCCAACAAAATATAGTCATCCACGGGAGTGAACCTGGCATGAACAGTCTTGCCCAGCATAGGTGCTATCAAATTCCAGGATCAAACATCACTGGGAGCTTCACTGATATTCCACGTGGGCTTACGAATACTAAAATTAGTCTGTAAAATGAGTTCCTTGTTCTGGAATCTTTAGAAGGCCTAGATCCAAAGGGGTCTGGGAGCTGAGGATGAGTCAAGTGGTCTTCAGCTTAGATTAGATCTGTTTTTATTTGTTGTTGTTCAGCGGGTCATTTGTGTCTGATTGTTCACAACCCTATGGACTGCAGCAAGCCAAGCTTCCCTATCCTTCGCTATCTCCCAGAGTCTGCTCAAACTCATGTCCATTGAGTTGATGATGCCATCCAACCATTTCATCCTCTGTTTTCCCCTTCTCCTCCTGCCCTCAGTCTTTCCCAGCATCAGGGTCTTTCCAATGAGAAGTATAGATGCTTGAAGGGCACAAACAAAGCTTTGTGCCCCAGGACCCAGGAGAAAGGAGCAGTGACCCCACAAGAGACTGAGCCAGACCTGCCTGGGAGTGTTTAGGAGTCTTCGGTGGACTTGTGGGTTGACAGGGCTGCTGCGGGCTCAGAGGCATTGATAGCAGTAATCCTGGGAGGCCTGGTGTGCTGCCTAAGTCCTTTGGGAGGAGGACTTTTTACCACCTACCATTACCCCCACCACCCTCAGGCCAAACTACAGGGAGGGAAGAAAGCTCCACCCATAAGCAGGAAATTGGATTAAAGATTTACTGAGCATGGCCTTGCCCACCAAAGCACAACCCAGTTTTGCCCACAGCCAGTCCCTCCCATCAGGAAACTTGCACAGGCCTCTTATCTGCATCCATCAGAAGGCAGACAGAATGAAAACCACAATCACAGAAAACTAACCGAAATGGTCACATGAATCACAACTTTGTGTAACTAAATGAAACTATGAGCCATGTCATATAGGGCCACCCAAGATGGACGAGTCATGGTGGACAGTTCTGACAAAATGTAGTCCACTGGAGAAGGGGATGGCAAACCACTTCAGCGTTCTTGCCTTGAGAACCCCATGAACAGCATGAAAAGTAAAAAATGTGTAACATTGAATGGTGAGCCCCTCAGGTTGGTAGGTGTCCAGCATGCTACTGGAGAAGAGCTCCAGAAAAAGCTCCAGAAAGAATGAAGAGGAAAAGTGGAAATTTGATGCCCAGTTGTGGGTGTGTCTGGTTGGTGAAAGTTAAGTCCAACGCTGCTTTTACTAGGCAGGTGAAGATAAGAGATTTAAGTGTTGTAGAGATGAGCATAAAGGTGAGAGGAACAGTGCCGGAGAGGAGGAGAAGGTCAGGATTGCGGCCTCAGGACCCTGGAATTTGAATCCAGCTTATCCTGCCCTGTGCTTTCCTGGGTTCCTGTGAGAAACTCTATTGAAGGACTGATGACATTGAACTCGAAATGTTTTAACCCACCTTTCTCCCCCACTTTACTGTAAGCTTTTTATAACATAAACAGTATCTTTATCCTCTCAACGTCTTATTTTGAATAATTTGACAGCTTTAGAAAGGTTGAAAGAATAGCACAATAAATGTTTGTGTGTTCTTCGCTACATACTGGTGGTTAATGTGTTACCATGTTAATGTTATCCTTCTGTTGCAATATATATCTGTATGCTCAGTTTTCTTCTCAGCCATTTGAAAGTTGCAGACATTATGATCCTTCACCTTAAAATATTTCATTTTGCTTTCTTTAAACATCCAGACCTTCTCAGGTCTACAGTACCATTACCAGAAATAAGTTTATAATGTATTCAATAATATCATCTAATATGCAACCCATATTTAGATTTCCTGAATTGTCTCCAAAATATCCCTTATTCTTTTTTTTTTCCTTTCAACTCAAGAATCAATCAGGGTGCCATGTTTCTTGTGTCTCATTTAATCTGATGGAGAGCTCCCCCTTTTATGTTTTTTTCATGACATTAATGTTTCTGGAAATTTCAGGCAAGGGGTCTTGTAGAATATTCCACACGATGGAATTTTTTGTTAGTTTCCTCATGATTAGTTTGAGTATATTTTGGGGTGAGGAGGGGGAATGGGCAATCTTGGAACTTCCTGGCACTCGGTTTTTTTAAAAGCACCTTTCTCCCCCTGTAATGAAGACAATGATACTTTGAGGTCATGGGAATATCTTTCCCTAACAACCTTTAACCCAATAGTTTTAGCATAAATTCATGATTCTTGCCTGTGCTAATTGTTATATTGAGGGATGCTATGATGATTTGAATATGTATATATATGTATCATTCTACTCCTGTTAACTAGCATTCTTCTTTAAAGAAGACTTTTCTCCCCTTCTATAGATTGTCTCTCTGTCTCGCCTCTTTCCCTCTCTCCACCTGTTCTGTCCCCTGCTCTGATAGAGTATCACTTTTGGCTAATAGATTTTATTTTACAAGTTGCCTTATAATCTAGTGCCATCATTATTATATTTGATGCCTAAATTATCTCAAATTTGGCCACTGCGAGCCCTTCCAAGAAAGCACTGTTGTCCTTCTGACAAACCCCTTTAATCCTTCAACACTTCCCTGTTTTATGGGACAACAAGATGTCCAGGGACTCTGTACTTTCCTTGCCCCAGACCTGGGGTTACCCACTTTTTACCAAGAAGTTCTGGTTCCTTTTAGTGATGAATGGTATTTAGAAATTAAGACTGGGACGTCATTGCTTAAGAGGTAAAAAAATGGTAATTGATGTGAGCGTACTTAGTTAAAAATGTGAAGCACCACACTATCATGACTGTTACTCGTGCCATCAGACAAGTATTTGGTTATTTGGAGCAGTGCTAAATAGCAGCTCCGGTACGAGTCTCTTTGGTTTAGAGGATAATTAGGAGACATAGGACACATGGGAAGCAGGGGGAGAAACACAGGCTAGCTTTGTCAGAATCAATGTGAGACCTTATCTTAAGGCTTTAAGATAGTAAATAGAACAGAAGAAAAGACTGTTGCTTGATTCCTCACCTTTTCTCAAAGGTGCTTTGTTATTTAATTCTTCAGATAGAAAAGTACAAAGCATTTTATTTTGTGGATCAACTGTAATCTTTTTGAAAACTGAATCATTCATCTGAAAAATGATGAAACATATATGTGTGATTTTTCCTGCTTTTACCGTTTTTACATTTATTTAGTAGGTTCCAAAAGAACAGTGTTGTTTAAAGAATTATGAGATTTTAAAAAATCTGCAAATATATAACTTCTTTTAGTTTCCCCAATGGATGTAGTACCTACATCATGTTTAAGGAGTTAGTGAAGTGGCATCTTTGAGTTTCATTGTAGGTAAATAGATTGATGAGGGTTTTGCTTCCTGTGACTTTATTACAAATAAAGGCCATGCCTACTTGTCTATAATTTCATTTTTAAAATTCAAACCAGAAATATCATTTGGTTTAATTTCCAGGCTTTCCTATTTGTGCTGCATCTCTATGTACTCTCAAATTAAAACTTTTTAATAACCGTTTCCTATGAGATCATAGATTATGATCAGTTGGACAGAAGACAGAGATGATAAACAGGTAATGCTTAGTATCTCATTAATTCCAGGGAAGGAATGCAAAATAGCCCAGATGTCTAGGAAACAGCAATTCGTTTCTTTTTAACTTTTCCAGGGAGGCATGAGGATTGAGTAAGGAAGACTTACAGAGACCCAATGGTTTTACAAGTTCTCTTTTCAGAGGAAGCGAGGCTAAAAATGGAGAACAGAGGCGATGTGATTGTATACTCTGTGTTGGCATATCCTGTGCTTCTGTATTTTTGGTTTTGCATAAAATTCAGATGAAGGGCTGTTGAATGCCTGTGTGTGTGTTGGGCAGCTGAGCTAAGCGAGGAAAGGGATTGGGTTTACTAGTGCTTTTTTCGAACTGGTTTCAAGAATTCCTCATTTCCCAACAGTGAAAGGAATGGGTTACTCCTATCAAGAATTCAAAACATATGCAGAAAAATTAGGCTCATGGTGAAACTCATGCTGGATTGTCTGGTTCATGAAGTTTCTGTTTACTAGCAGCTTGCCCTTGAGGCAGTCATCTAAACTTTTGTGTTTCAGCGTGCCCCCTTTTAAAATGGAAGTAATAAAAGACTTTCTTTATACAGCCTTATTAATATGTATAAAGTGCTCACTGTAGTGTAGGCAAATACTCGGGAAGATCTGGAGAAGGAAATGGCAGCCCACTCCAGTACTCTTGCCTGGAAAATCCCATGGACGGAGGAACCTGGTAGGCTACATCCCGTGGGATCACAAAGAGTTGGACACAACTAAGCGACTTCACTTTCAACAAATATTAGCTGTTACTGTTATTATTTACATTTGCCTAAATAGAAATATTAAGAAAATAACATCACTTCTCATCAACATTGGAAAATTTTAAAACAATCCAGTCAACAAATGAATCAGATAATCTACAAATAATCCTCCTTTGGAGGCTGTCTGAAGCCAGTCTAGGATTAAGGACCCCCCCCCCCCCGCCCCCCGCCTCCCTCCGCCGCCACTTACTGCCTGCCACCTCCATTCCCAGAATAGTTCTCCAGCTTATAGTGGAATCTCTTGATCTTTCTCAAACTAAATCAGCAGTGGGTCTTGGACTCTCAAGCTCTGAAATCAGTCCCAAACCATACAGACCATGTTCATATTAACATGCATGTGAGCATATCCTGGTGTGGGTGCTGACTGTGCTCCCCAGCTCCCTGACAGATTTTTGGCCTTTAATCAAGATAAAACTCTGAAAGCTAAAGCAGTGTTGCACTTTCATCTGACATAAACAGGTTTCTTATTCATCTTATAGTTGCTTTGCACTTGAAAGAGAAAGCATTTTTCTGTGGCTTTCAATTTACAAACATCAAGAACAAAACTTCCAGTAGGTGATAGAAATACAGCAAGAATGGTGATGACAACACTATGATTTTATAAGCAATATTTGCAGATTTTATTTAAAGTATATGTCATAAATCCAATCTTGGCATCCTCTTTGTATCTTCCTTTGACTCTTAACAGTCAGTGTGAAATGGAAGCTCATCTTAAAATGTCTTTGATTAGAGCAATTTTTTTCTTCTGGGTGTTACCTGTCATTACTGATTGTATTAATAGCTAATAAAGAAGGGAAAATAGGAAAGGAAAGATGAATAAAAAATAAACAATAAAATAAATCATGTTCTTTAAAAAATGAATTTCTAATTTTGATATAATCTTTTATTTTAGAAGATATTAGGGCTTCCCTGGTGGCTCATGAAAGAATCTGCCTTTCATGCAGGAGATGCAGGTTCAATCCCTGGGTCGGGAGGATCTGCTGGAGAAGAACATGGCAACCCACTCCAGTATTCTTGCCTGGGAAATCCTGTGGACAGAGGAGCCTAGTGGGCCACAGTCCATGGAGTTACAAAGAGTCAGACATGACTTATCAGCGACATGCTAAAAAGCAGCAACAGCATTGTGATAATGCATTGTACTTGTTCCGAGCACAAATTCAAATACATGCATGGTTTGACCCCTCACCCTCTTTTTTGGGACTCCCATTGGCTTCATTGGCATAAGAGACAAAATACCTTTGCATTTGATGAAAACTAGCATTTGTTTTTTCAGTCTTCTGTGGTCAGTATTTCTTCATAACCTTTTGTTGTCACTGCTTTTATTGTTATTGCTGGTGTTGTTGTGAAACATAAGTGCAAAGAACTGAGTTCTTCATAGTCTTCGTTTTGGGGGTACCTGATCATCAGAACATGAAAGTCCTTATTCTTGCTTCACATTATTTTAAACTTGCACTTTTATCTCTGACCTCCACTTCTTTTCTCTGCTCCCCATATACCCTCATTGCAATATGATTGATGTTCCTCTGTCCTTGGTAGAGATGCCATTCTGTTTATACCATTTCCATTCAATACTGTCATACATTACAGAGTTCACAGCTTCCATCAGCTGCACACAACTCCCAGCTCTCCACCAAACACCTTTCACTTGTCCTTACCCTTCATTCTAAGCACCTCTGCGTATTCAATCCCTGGCATGGTAGACCGCCACATTCATCTACTTCACACAGGTACACACTTGACCAGTCCACATGTCGTTAGGCCTCAGGAATACTCTCTTCATTTTCTTTTGTCTGTTATTAAATCCAGACTTTAAAGATTATTTTTCGTTGATGTGTCCAATAAGCTGGTTAGATAACATGTATTGAGAGCAATTGCAAACTCAATGGAAAATGTCTTTATTCTGTGGAGTGAACTGTATGTGGATTTCCTTTAATCAGCTGTTTCCAGGCATGGTTTATATATTCTTAAAAATATCAGTCACAGGTAGTATTTCCTAAACCAAAGGATTTTTTTCCTTATGTTTGTCATACAATTTTGTGATTTTTCTCATTGGAGCCTTTAGCCCTTTATTTACTAAGTTACTTAGAATGTGTAACAGGAAGTTGTAAATCCATCCTCACTCATATACAAAGCATGTGTCCAATGCTAGAGGGTATCATTTGTTAATGAAATATGCACTCTTTAAACAAAGGTTAGAATTGAGCATTATCTTCTCCTATGATTTGCCTACCTGCAGTATCAGGGATTCTAGATCAAAATGCTATTTTTGATTCTGTTGTCTCTCTGAATGGATGTTAAAAAGAAAATTATTTTGAGCCAAGCTATTTTATGTGAGTAGTCAGGCATTTAATGTAAAGAAGCATGCAGGCAGCCAGGCAGTGGTGAGGAGATGCTCTCGGTCTGTTTTTCACTCTCCCTCACTCAGAGACTGACTGCTCGTCTCCAGACCATAGGCATCCTGAAGGTGACATTCTCTGTTTCCAAGATGATCCCCACGACAGGATGCACTTAATTTATGCTGTTGATGAGGCTGCACTAAACTGATTTGCATGGCATCAATACATGTAAATCCTGAGCAGAGGGCCAGCCATCCAAATTAGAACATTCCCTATCAAGGACTTGCTGTGTCCAGCAAATTCTGGAGTAACGCTGATTGCCTGTGGTTGGTGAATATATTGATGCTGTTCAAGATTTATAAGGCTGCATTGGAGGGCACATGAAACTTAAGATTTCCTTAGACAATGTCCCTGTTTAAAACTACTCTTGTTCAGACCCAGCTGGGCATTCGGTAATGCCAGCCGTTGAATGAGATCTTTCAAGTGCCTCAGCCTGCCTCACCTGTCAGACTGGCTCACTGGTTTATAAATGAAACCCTGTTTGCTTCTAAAGTTCTTGGTCCTCTAATCCTTCTTTACCTTTCTCCCATGTTCTTCCTTTTCCCCTTGTGATTTGAGTATCTTAACCCTCCTAACACACACCACTATTTTTCATTTATTTCTTTTCTCCAGGTTATGCGCATAGCACTGAGTCCATCTTAGCATTTCTGTGCTATTTTATCAAGTTATGTTTTCCCTGCTCTTTTTTTCTTTCTAGTTTTTCCTTGTAAAAGAAGTTTCTCTTTCATTGCACTTGCCTTCTAATGGAAAGTCCTGACTGCCAATTACTCAAAGTCCCCTTTTGTGCGTTCTGTGTGATTATAACATAGCTTTCACTTCCCCTTCTCTCGTCAGCCAATCAATCATACATTTTATTGAGCAGCTCCAAATGAAAATATGAAACTATGAGAAAATTATAGTCAGTTTTTGCTATATAGAGAAACTTGTCATTGAGGCACCTTCTGTTTTTTTTCTAATATGGCATCTATGTGCCTATAGGCATTTCAGCAGAAGGTATCTGTAAGTTGGGTATTCTATTCCCTTTTCTTTATTTCTTTATTTCTGCTGGATTCAAAATAAACAAATCCTATGCTTAGTACTACATTCAGTGACCGCAATAGCCTCATATTTTTCTACCCATCTTCAATTCCAATTTTTCATGTCAACATCTACAAAATGAAATAACATTATTTTTGTACACCAATGCAAAAAAGAGTCTATTAGATATTATAGAGAGAAGATGGTGTAAAACCCATGGAATCTGCCCTCAGCTAACTTGAAATCTCAGGACTTTGGTAGAGGAAAGTTTGTTTATATAACAGCGCTTTCCTCTGCCTTTGGGGTACAAGGAGAAGGAAGAGTTGGGAAGGGGTAGGCAAAGCATAAAGATTAGGGGAGGAAAGAAAAAAGTGTGGAATGTGGTGGTTTAAGAAAACAGTGGCCTTAGGGATGTGAAAATTTCTCTCCAGACACATTTATTGGCCCAGATATTCACAATGGCTACCTTTGTAAAGAGCATATTGTCACAATCCATTTGAAAAATAAGTCACAATAGATGAAAAATGTCTAGAAACATATCTTGAGTTAATTCTCCCAGAATATTAAATATAATCAAATCTTATTTCTTTAATTATGCATTTGCTATTAGAAGCAAAAGAGGAGAAAAGCCACAAAATTATGGAAAAAGGTAGTATAAATATAATATTAATATAATTTCTAACACTGCCATCTAGAATCCTTTCCACATGAACTCTTTTTAGCGAACTTGATGGTACTGTCAAGAAAGAATATTCATTTATTCATTGATCATGTAGAATATTTCCTTTTAATTTAAAAGCTAATACATCTTTTATCTAGTATCTTTTATGGCTTAGAAATCTCATGATAAGGAACATAGAAGTGCCCCACTCTCCATTCCAGTTCCCCTTTCTTTTCACTCAAGGGATTTGATATCCCTCATTATGTTCTTTGGTTCCAATCAATAGGAGGATTTAGGATCTTAAAACACATTTAGATATACCATTGATTGTATTGTAGATATTCAAAGCGTGTGTAGTTCTGACAAGCTGTTTTATTTAAGCTGCTGATAACTAAATAACCCATATGTGTGCATGCTAAGTCTCTTCAGTCATGTCCAACTCTTTGTGACCCTGTGGACTGTAGCCTGCCAGGCTCCTCTGTCCATGGGATTCTCCAGGCAAGAATACTGGAGTGGGTTGCCATGCCCTCCAGGGGATCTTCCTGACCCAAAGATTGAACCTGTGTCTCTTATGTCTCCTAAATTGGTAGGTGGGTTCTTTATCACTAGCACCACCTCTGAAGCCCAATATTCCCAGTTAATACTCTCCTCCCATTTGTAATGTACCCCTGGTAAAAGGACTAGAGGAAAAGGAATGAGAGGGACTAAGACATTTCATATCTTGGGTGACAATCACCCAAGAGTACTCTCCTCTAAATAGCAGAGAAAATAAGTATGAATTTCATAAATTTTTGGAATGTGAATTTTGGCTATTAACAAAATAAATATTTATAATAATATACATTTTGAGAAATCATTTCAATATGACATTGCATTTATTTACCACCACAGTAGACATTTTATAATTTGAACTGTAAATGCTCAACATTGCAGGAAAATGCTATAGAAGCTTGCAGAATTCAAAGCTTTCAGAATAATCTAGTGATGTTAAGGTTAAAGACTGCCTACCCATGAAATTAAAAGATGCTTGCTCCTTGGAAGAAAGCTGTGACCAACCTAGTCAGCATATTAAAAAGCAGAGACATTACTTTTCCAACAAAAGTCCATATAGTCAAAGCTATGGTTTTTCCAGTAGTCATTTATGGATGTGAGAGTTGGACTATAAAGAAAGCTGAGCACCAAAGAATTGATGTTTTTGAACTGTGGTGTTGGAGAAGACTCTTGAGAGTCCCTTGGACTAGAAGGAGATTCAACCAGTCCATCCTAAAGGAAATCAGTCCTGAATATTCACTGGAAGGACTGATGCTGAAGCTGAAACTCCAGTCCTTTGCATCCAATCCAAATGCAAAGAACTAACTCATTTGAAAAGACCCTGATGCTGGGAAAGATTGAAGGTGAGAGGAGAAGGGACCGACAGAGAATGAGATAGTTGGATGGCATCACTGACTTTATGGACATGAGATTGAGTAAGCTCCGGGAGTTGGTGGTGGACAGGGAAGCCTGGCATGCTGTGGTTCAGGGGATCACAAAGAGTTGGACACAACTGAGCGACTCAACTGAACTGACCTGAATTCAGATGGATTAGTACTAGTTTTAGTTCAGTTCAGTTCAGTCACTCAGTCGTGTCCGACTGTGACCCCATGAATCGCAGCACACCAGACCTCCCTGTCCATCACCAACTCCCGGAGTTTACTCAAACTCATGTCCAACGAGTCGGTGATGCCATCCAGCCATCTCATCCTTTGCCGTCCCCTTCTCCTCCTGCCCCCAATCCCTCCCAGCATCAGGGTCTTTTCCAATGAGTCAACTCTTTGCATGAGGTGCCCAAAGTATTGGAGTTTCAGCGTCAGCATCAGTCCTTCCAATGAACATCCAGGGCTGATCTCCTTTAAGATGGACTGGTTGTATCTCCTTGCAGTCCTAGCTTAACTCTCAATTACTGCTAACTCTCCAGTTCTCCAAATTGTTGACTTGAAGGAATGACAAAGATTTAGAATATTGAGATAATGGTCTTCAAAGCTTGGAGAACAGTAAACAAAGTAAATCCTTTTAGCAGTTTTCAAAAAGAAATAAGGATTTTATATCTAATATCATGCAATGCATCATTTGATTTTGTGTCCTTAGCCAGTCTTCCATTAAACTCTAATGTTCCTACTTGTGGAGACATTAGATAAAATGCAGATTCATTTCATGCTTCCAGGAAGATCAGCCAAGAAATTCGTAAGTCCTGAAGATGATTCTGCTTGACTGGATGTCAAGTGAAAATTTTTTGAAGTGAGAACTTCTCAACACTAATTCTCATAATTTTCTTTCATGGCTTGCCCATTTGTCTTATAAATATGTTTCCCCAGAGGCTGGTAGTATCTCCAGTGGTGAAAGAAAGCAGTTTGTATCAACTTTCAGGTGATTGGAAAGTTGAAGAGAAATATGTAATATAATTTCTAAATAGGGATTCACAAGCAAGCAAAAGAATGACTAGATTAATTTTTGTTAAAATACATAATAAATAGATAAACAGATGACTAATTTAAAAAATCTAAAATTAAAGGAAAGATGTACTCAAAATGGCTATAAATGTGCCAAAGATGAAAAGCCTAAAACTTTATATTTGTTAACCAAGACATAAACCAAATAAAATACTTACATTATGGATTTAGTCTAGTGATTTCTAAAACTGAATGTTCTCAGCTAATAAGCTCAGAATTCAGAATTTTTAGGAAGTAATTCATGGTTTTTATATGTGTTTTAGTGTTATAATTTTAATTATTTGTTCATATAGGTATGAGTTTAATATTTACTGTGTACCAGTTATATACTAGGCCTAGTTCTAGGTACCTGGGATACATTAGTGAACAAAACATGCAAAGAGTTTGCCTTCATGGAGCTTACAAGTGAATGAGAAGAGAAAGCAATAAAGAATAAAAATAAGTAAACTATGTAGTATATTAGAAAATAAGTATTATGCAAAATAAATAAAGAAGATAAATAATGGGAATTTCAGGTTGCAGTATTAAATAGCATGGTTAGGTTAATCCTCCTTGAGAAGTTAATATTTGAGGATAGACTTGATGGGGGGAGTGGAATTATTTGGAAGAAACATGCCCACAGGCAGAATCTGACTATAAATAAATTTAATTTAAACAAGACATGCATTGTGTAATATGGAATTGATATAATGTTCTTTGATGTAACCTTTAAGATTCACCATGGTATTTGATTATTTCTAACTTTGTCTAATAAAATGAGGGTAATGATTGGCCAAGACAGATATTTTATTATTACAATCTGTACTTCTAAAATAGGTTAATTGGAACAATATATTTAAAAACATACACAATAAACTCAAATTGTCAAACAATGAAGTATTTTAAAAAACACATGAGCATATATCTCACAGATGTGACACTGTACACTCTAATAATAGACCAAATAGATAGTGAATAAAATTATGATGTCTTCTTCAACTGTAGGAATGTTTTTGTTCACATATATACATCATTTAACTATGAACTGATGGAATTTGAAATAATTCTGAAAATCAAAATTCTTGTTTCTAATGCTATCTCTTTCATGCACACCTAGAACAATACATAGTCTGTTTGAAGTCTTAATACCTATCCTAGAAAAATGGAAAATTCTTAATTCTATGTTTAATTTTTCTCTCCATTTCTGATACCTTGGAAGTGTTAAGCTGAATTACAAACTAATTAGTTCAGAAGTTTAGGGACTGAATTTCTGCTTCACTACTTACCAGCTGTATGTTCTTGGAATGTAACTAAATTTAACTGGGCCTGTTTCCTCATCTGTGAAAGGGAGATTCATAACTCTGAGTTATTGAATAAAATAATGTGTTCAAAGGGATTGGCACATTATTGGAATTTAATAATTTATATCAGAAGCATATCATATACTTTTTTAATTGGTCTGTATCAGAATAATTACATATAAACAACTGAAGACCAGCCAGAGGCCATATATAATTTCAGGCATTATGGTTTCAGTTCAGTTCAGTTGCTCAGTAGTGTCCAACTCTTTGCGACCCCATGAACCACAGCACACCAGGCCTTCCTGTCCATCACCAACTCCCAGAGTTTACCCAAACTCATATCCATCGAGTTGGTGACGCCATCCAACCATATCATCCTCTGTCGTCCCCTTCTCCTCCTGCCCTCAATCTTTCCCAGCATCAGGGTCTTTTTAAATGAGTCAGCTCTTCGTATCAGGTGGCCAAAGTATTGGAGTTTCAGCTTCAACATCAGTCCTTCCAATGAATACTCAGGGCTATATTCCTTGAGGATGGACTGCTTGGATCTCCTTGCTCGTTGGTATCATGGTAATTATTTTTTGTTTTGGCATCATGGCAATTCAGAGAAACGGCTTTGAAAAAGCCCAAAGCTCATAGAAGGAAAGAAATCATAAAGACTAGAGCAGAAACAAATGAAAAAGAAATGAAGAACGTAGTAGCAAAGAATAATACAGTTAAAAGCTGGTTCTTTGTGAATAAAAACAAAATAGATAAACCATTAGCCAGACACATTAAGAGAAGAAAGAAGACTCAAATCAACAAAATTAGAAATGAAAAAGGAAAAGTTGCAACTGACACCACAGAAATAGAAAGGATCATAAGAGACTACTATAAACAAATCTACACCAATAAAATGGACAACCCAGAAGAAATAGACAAGTTCTCAGATGAGGACAACTTCCCAAGACTGAATCAGGAAAAAACAGAAAATAGGAAGAGACCAATCACAAGCACAGAGGAAGAGCTTTGTGGCACTGTGGGCTGGAAAAGTTCTGGGACCATTGTGAAAGAGGTGCTCAGTAACATCCAACTCTTTGTGACCCCATGGACTGTAGCCTGCCAGACTCCTCTGTTCATGGAATTCTCCAGGCAGGAATACTCAAGCAGGCTGCCATTTCCTTCTCCAAGGGATCTTCCCGGCCCAGGGAATGAACCCCCATCTCCTGCATCTCTTGCATTGGCAAACAGATGCTTTGCCACTGAGCCACCTACAAAGTCCCTGTAAAAGAGGACAAAATTTTAAATGGACCAGAAAGGATGTGTAAGATTGGGGTTGGAGAAAAAGAAGTAAACTAGCCATTATGGTGAGAATGAACGAGCAAGGGATTTGTGTGAAAGGAACAGTTTTGGAAGCACCTTAACTGTTCATTCTTTTGTCATGATAGTGCAGTTTGGTGTGTGTTGCCTCAGACGTGTCATACTTTGACTTGTTGATATACTTCTAAGATAGAGATTTTACTACACAGCTTTTCACTTCATTGTTTTTCACTTCACAGTTGCCTATTAATTTATTAAAACCCTGTATAAAATATCTTCTCCCTTCTAAGTAAAATATCCCCATACAACTCATTTATCTAACAAACATAATCATTATGTGCAGCCATGGTTGCATGTCACATTTTTAAAATATATGTTCACCCCAAAACCCTTTTCCACAATGTTCACTAATAGGTCCTAAAATTTATTGTAAACAAAGAATTTCTATACCAATGACACCATAATATTCTACTATTACCATGAAAAATAATTGCTAGTTCAGCTCATTAAGTCATAGTCTCATTACCCTTGAAAAACTATGTTGGCAATAAAAAGCTCTCCAGATGTTGAAAGCTATAATGATAGAACAACCGAAACTCTGATACACTGCTGGTGGGTGTGTAAATTGATTTCAACAATTTTGAAGACAGTTTGGCAATATCTAGTAAAGTTGAATGTATGTCTACTTTATGACCCACTAATTCCATTTCTAGGTGTATGCCCAAGAGAACCAAATATATGTAGAATAACAAATTTAAGAGTGCTAGGTAAAAGTGTAATTATTATTTCTCTTACTAATTTTTAAAGTGCAGATCATAGTAATTATAGTCAGTTTTCAGAAAGCCATTTCAAAGCATTTTGGCCATGAGACAGTACTAATTTATTAAATTTTCTAATTTAAATAATCTAATGATTAAAACAGCATATTTAAGACCAATAGAAGTATGATTTTTCAAACAGCTCTCAGCTGATATTTAAAAGCTGATAGTCCCATGCTAGGTACTTTGCAGAATATAAAGGAAGTAGGAGACAAATCCCTGTTTTAAATAAATGTGTATCCTTTCATGGAAATTACAAAAAAAAAAAATTGATTCCATGGGAAAAAAAATGATTTTTAGTATAAATAAAATACTATGTTCATAAGGAAGACTGAATATATAGAACAAGGAAGTCAATATAGAATCCAAAGACTTCTCTTGTCCTTAAATACTCCAACTTAATCCAATAATGTTGTGATTTTCACACTTACTGTTTAAAAGATATTTTTTGAGTGCTAGACATTCCAGACCCTGTCTTAGTGTTGCTTTAGAGATTAGTGGGCCAAACATGTTAAGATGACTTCCCTCATGACCTAGAGAGTGAGGCAGGTAATAAATAAAAGTGAAATGAGTTAGTCGCTCAGTCATGTCCAACTCTGCAACCCCATGGACTGTAGCTACCCAGGCTTTTCTGTCCATGGAATTCTCCAGGCAAGAATACAAGAGTGGGTAGCCATTCCCCTCTCCAGAAGATCTTCCCAACCCAGGGATTGAATGTGGATCTCTTATGTTACAGGTGGATTCTACCGTCTGAGCCACCAGGGAAGCCCCAGGTAATACATAGTAAGCATAAAAAATAAAACTTTATGGTATGGTAGAAAGTGGTAAGTGCTATGGACAAAGGGAAAAGTAGAGCAGGTGATGAAGGGCTGCGAAAGGGGCAGGACTGAAGTTCTCATTATGGTAGTTAGAAAAGTCCTAGTTTGGAAAATGATATAGGACCAAGAACTTCAAAGAAGTAAGAAGGAAATACCTCCATTATCCATTGCTAATGGGCTTAAAGGGTGATAGAGAAATACACAGACCCATATCCGTAAGGAACAAAACCGAGAATCTTCCAGAAGAAGCACAGGGGTAAGCTAAACTGAACTTGGGATTGGGGGATTCATAAAGATGAGGACCTGAGATAAAGCAGATAACCCAGGGGCAAAGATAGCATGTCTCATCAAAGTGAGAAAAAGAATTGTGAACTTAGATTTCTGTTCACTTCTGTGTTCCCCTCAATATAATTGAAGTTCCTTGAGTAGGAAATGTTCTCTTTTTTTCCCATACCTAAATCCTATGAATGTGTGCCATTAAAATTGGTTAAATGAACCGGCAAATAGTGCTACATGACAGTTGAGGCTCATAAGCATAAATATAAAATATCATGCAAGCCTCTCAATTATCTGGTGTCTAGTGTTATCAGAGTAGAACATACTTAAAGGCAAGAATTATGTTTTACAACTTGGCATGAAAGAATACGCTTGATTCCAGGAACCTGGCTATCACTGGGTTTTTCAGAAACTTGCTTATAAGAATATTGGCTGCTTCTGGAAGCCTAGTTAGGTTAAGAAATTTAGGTTAATTCTGGAATCTTGATCATGCACCTTGGCCTGTAGGAATCCTGCATGAGTCTGAAACATTCTCTGATAGGAGTCTCATGTAGTTCTGAATACTTGATCAAAAGAATCTCATGTGGTTTGGGAAGGTTGGTTTATTGGACTTTGTGATTCTGAATTTTGGCTTGTTAGAATTTTTTGTGAATCTAGAATTTGGGATTGAAGAAATCTTGTCTAATACTGTAACCTTGGCCAGTGAGAGTCTTATGTGATACAGATTCCTGGCATATATAATGGCACAGCATTTCAGAACTTCGGCCAGTAAGAACTCAGTCTGAGCACGTAAGGGCTTTCCAGGTAGCTCTAGTGGTAAAGAAGCCTCCTGCCAACGCAGGTTAGAGGTAACAAACACGGGTTCAATCCCTGGATGGGGAAGATCCCCTGGAGGAAGGCAATGCAACCCACTCCAGTATTCTTGGCTGATGAATCTTATGGACAAAGGAGCCTGGCAGGCTGCAGTCCATGGGATTGCAGAGTCAGACAGGACTAAAGCGATTTAGCACGCACACACGCATGAGCATATAACTGGTGTGTAGCATCATGGTGTGGTTTCAGAACCAGTTAGTTCAGAACTAACTTTAGTAGTTATAAAGTGTGATTGTGAAATCTTAAAAAAAAAGAATTCTGTGTTACATATAGTGCTTATTCTACAAAAGACAAAGTTATACTTCCATTAACAAATGGTAAAAGTGAAAAGGAAAAGAATATCCCTACTCATTCTCATTGACTGAACCAAGTATCCACAAATATTAAAGGATTCCCAAGGAGTATTAAATATTTTTGGAAGCTGAGCTGACTTTTAAACTGACCAAGACCATTATATGTGCTTTATGAGATCTTGATAAAATATGATTCATATTTCAAGAAATGACAGTCTTGGGCATCTTTTTTTTTTTTTTTTGCTTGCCTAGAAGTGAACAATAGAGGACAGCATATTAAAACAAAATATTTGCTTTGAAAAAAGTAACCTTAATGTCCAAAATCACTGAGGAAAGATTGTCATGTCATAGAAATATTATATATAAAGGGACATTTTTTAAAAGAAAAAAAATCCTAACCACTATGGAGGATTCACTGAAACCTGAAATCTCTTGTAATTATTACCTAAGGTAACCATATTTTTTTACTGTGATTAATTTCTTATATAGCAGACTTGCTGAGGGCAGAGGGTAGTAATGGTAGCAGCAGCTATACTTTAAATGTCAAAAAAACAACATGACTACTTATCAAAGAGTTAAACATGGTTTAGCGACTGAACAACAACAAATCAATGAGTTAACCTAAGAGCAATGACTCATAAGAACTGAACATTGAAAGAATGTTTTAGAAAGGAAATAAAAGCAAGGTCAAAATCCTACTCATAATTTTTTTACTGAATATCTCAGAAAGATTTTAACAAATTTTGCGCCCCCCAGTGGTTGCTTTGAGTATTTTTTTCCCTTTCTTTTTAAAAAATTTTACGTGAGCTCTCAATTTTGCAGCTTCATTATTGGTAACCCCAGGAAGGTTCACATTGTCTATAGCTAGGAGGAACCTTGGGAGGCTGATTCAATTCGATTACCCAATTTCATGCTTGCAGAAAGAATGATGCCAGGGATGAGAGAGTGCTTAGTATATGATGATTAAGTTCAGGCTCAACAAGATAGGTTCACAACAGGGCAATCATGCTTTATTCATCTGATTGCCAGACTGGAAATGAAAGAAAAGCAGTGACATAATTACTCCAGTTTCCCTAGACGTGGAGTACAGTACAGCATGGCTATTAAGCAAAGCTGGTCTTTGGAATGATTGCAATGCCTAGTTTTAAAGAGGAGGATCACTGCTTTAGCAAATAAAAGAAGACTTACAAAATCACAGACAAAAGGATGTTTCTGGAATCTGTTTTGCTTGCAGACACAATGGAAGAGAGCACAGAAAGAAAGTTACTTGTTGAGAGAAGAAAAACAGGGACCTGTACTAGGAGACTAGGATGGTGTTTCTGTTGGATCTCCAGCCAGCTTTGTGACCTTGGTCAGATTCCTTGAGCCTCAGCTTTCTCACCTGTGAAACAAAGGGTGTGGACTAGGCTGAGTGGTGTCCAGGAATCCAGGATAGTGTCAGAGGCAAGGAATATTAGGATCCATCTCATACAAAAGAACCAAATTTATGAAAGCAAAATTAGCTAGTGATCCAAAATGGAGAAGAAAGGTGACTGATATAGAATGCATATTCATCCTAACACACTCAAAATCTAATATGAAAAACTGATAGAGACAATTCTTTCCAGAAAGAAAAAAAAAAATGAAACATATCCTTCTATCTCTGGATTTCCTCCACTGTAGCTTCTCTTTCCATCTCCTCTATCATCACCTTATTTTTTTTCCTACTTTCTGTTTCCGGTAACCATGGTGATGCTGCCTCCCAGCAACCTTCTTTGCAGCCGGCCCTTTTGGTACACATGGAATTTTGCTCCATTCACTGATGCAGAGAGCTAGCAATGCTATAAAAATTTATTTATTAACATTTCCCCCCATCCCTTTTGTCCATGAAATAAATGGTGGGAATTATTTCATACTTAACCTCCCTGCATAAGGGACACTATAAAACAGGGATATTCAACTGTTAATTTCAGTTGCTAACATAAAGGGGATACTGATTATGCCAGAGATTCAATTCCCTGTCTTGGTCCTGGGGGACTGTAAAGTCTCACTACTCAAGCTGGTTGCTACCTCTCTTTGCCTTTGTATGCGAAAGGAATTATTATAGATTGCCTCCAGAAATCACACATCAACCCTGGTTTCCTAATCCTCTTTGTTTTTGCTGCATTCTCCCTTGTAAGGAAACCATTGCCAAGGGCGTAATTATCGCAGTTACAAGGGGATGAAATTTTCCATAAGAAAATATACATGATTGTGCGCATTTCTCTAATGAACCTATTAATAAGCAATATGTGATACTCAGTTTTAAAACTATTGTAATGATCTGCCAATGACAAAACATCAAAGAATCTTTCTGATGTCATAAATGCAGATGATAAAAATTCTTATAAACTATCGTTTAGTTATGTCCAGTTTGTGGAGCCCAACTTATTTGTAATCCTATATGCCAGCAAACGGTTTCTCTGTTTAAGTACAGGGTGCGTGTGTGTGTGTGTGTGTGTGTGTGTGTGTGTGTGTGTGGCATTAACACAAAGGAGAACAGATGATGACATTCATAGGCTTATAGACTCGACTCCTGGGGACACACTTGGATGGACGCAATTAAGATGCCTGTCAGGCATTTGATACCAGAAGCCCCTGTGCAGACCGCTAAATCATACGCCAGGACTGCATCTTATTGCCAGTGAATGATGGCGGCACCCGGTGGCTTGTCATCATTCTCGAAAATTCTGAGGCTAGTGAGCTCTCTCTCCCTCTCCCACTCGCCTTATTTTCCTTTTCGCCACTGCGGGGACTTTTTCTAATTTGCAGCTTCCCTTTCCCCGACACACACAGACAGGAGCTGGTGGCTTGCAGACTGCGTCTGTCTGGAGCTAGAGAGCCTGAGCCAGACCGCGGAGATCATGTTCCGGGACAAGGATTCTGCTGCAGTTCTCAAAGGCTAGACTGGGGTGGTATCGCTGCATAGGCGCTGGTAATGGTTTGGGTTTTTTTTTTTTTTTACATTTTATTGTGCTCTCTTTTTAATCCCCCCCCCCCTTTTTTTCCCAAAGGATCTGCTTTTTGTGATCTCAAAGTGAAATGCTTTTAAATTCCTTACCGAGCTTCCTAAAAAAATCAAGTACTGCGTTTTTTTGTGCTACAGATCTCAAGACGTAGATTTCTTATCTGGATGTAAAGAATGCTTTTGCTTACTGGTGAGTTACAGTTTTCAATATTGAGTTAATAAATCTATACATGAATTTTTTTCTTTTGTTTCGGTAGATCCTTCAGATTGTTGTCTCTAATCGAGGAAACATTGATTGGAAACTACTCATTCAGAAAATTAAAAGGTACCACATGTTTTGTTTGGGTGTTTAAATGAGGGAAAATCAGGGAGGATTTGGAATGTTTTATTTAAATTAACCTCTATGCTTGATCTTTTATCCTTAAGCCTAGGCTGATCATTGTCTATAGCATGTATGATTTGCTTTGCAGAGAATGCCATTATCCAAGGCTGTTCTGATTCTAAGATGTCTAAAGAATTGTGTTTTTTGTCTGTGTTGCAAGTTGTTAGCAAATATCAATATTTCTGGCTTATTTGGGGATTTCTATCATTGTAACAACTTAAAAAAATATCCAAAATTCTCTCTTAATAAAAAATTCAATAACTTGAATTTAAGAGAAATATACCAAGTAATGATTTTATCTGAAGGAATCTTGCTAATAAGTGATATTTTTTAAATGCCTAAATGAAATGGCTTGCCCTTCCCAGGTGGAATGAGCGCTAGAGACTCCCAGGAATGACTCAGTATTGTTGGGGTTTGCGAATAAAATATTTTAACTTCCTCACTGATGATTTAGTCTTTAGCACTGTATTATTTTAAAGGCTGAGGTTGTTCGTTATTGAAAGAACTGATTTTATATGTTTTATTTAGCATTGACAGCATAAGAAAGTAATCCTTCATCTTGTCATTAAAGCAGTTGAATCATTGATCCTGGGCCTTATGCCTTCCATGAAAAATATGAATTTTCAAATTCAGCACCAGGATATATATTGATTGGAGATGCCATTTATGGGTATTACCTTTTCCTTAATTCTTTAAGATGAGCTTTGACTTGAACGTATATTCATGTCGATAAAACCAGTATTTGTAACTTGCCTTTTAAAAAATGGAAGACATTTTCTGCCTTGCTGAGAAGATCAATACATCTTTTAAATCTTTCCTTGGTATTCACATACGATTTCTCCATAAGACTTACTAGTCCAAAATATTTTTTAAAGGAAGGTTCTTTTTTTTTTAAAGGTATTTAAATAATGGCTAATGTTTAACTACTGATGCTGAAATACCAGAAGTATGCAAGTGTACACCTGTGACTGTGAATATTTGTGGCAGTTGAAGGAGACAAATGCATTGTCCTTGTTTAATTTTCTCTGCAGTGTGTAATTATGAGAACTTTAATTTATTCATTCCACAATCACTTATTAAGAGCCTTGCTGCTCTGGGTAGTTATTGTGGGAGAGAGGGAAGGGCAGATGCCACTGTCAACCCCTTCCAAAGTGTAGGCATCACCACATAATATTTTTGCACAGAAGAATGAATTCATTAAAATAAATCAGTGTGCTCTAAAAAAGGAAATTGCATTATTTCAGATAGTGAACGAGATCTAATAGACTTGTCTCAGAAATATATGAAATAGATTGTATTTTTTCCTCAGAAATTTCTCAGTAGAATCATGTATGAAATACCCAAACAAGACTGACTCTTCCTCCTGGATATTGTAAACCCTTAGGACCATTCTCTCTTTGTTGGTTTCACTCAGAGTGAGTGAAAACATCTCATATTTGGTGGAAAAAAAATCTATCTGGTATTTGCCCATCTAACTAAATATCTACAGTTTATATTTCAAGTGAGAATCTGTTTCCTGATCTTCAGACTCTTTTAGTTACTCACTATATTAATTTTGAACTTTGGGGTATTTACGTGAATTGAAAAAGGTTGAAGCTACTATTAAGCCACTAAAAAATGTATTCATTATATTGTCAATAGGCATTAATTAGCTCTGTTTTGATTTTTATCTGTGTATTGAAGAGGTGGCGTATTACCTCACAAATCCTCATAGATTCTTATATCTTCTAGAACCATTTTAAAATTCATCTTGGGGTATGTTGATAGATTTGGGGTAGTAAATCAAAGTTTATTCAAATAGTCTGTTACATTGTCAAATCAAAATAGAACTTGGTTACTGGACGCTAAGAAAGTCAGGGACCTGTATCACAGTTTTTCTAATCAATATCGTCTTGACATGAGTTAATTCCTTTGCTGATTTGTTTTTAACTCATATCTTCAGCATGTAGAATAGTCCCTGAACCACAGCAGAAATTCAGTAAATATTTATTTAATTACGTGATGGATAAATGACTCGTCAATATTTTCCCCCGTTACTTTTTGGTTCTCGTTTTTCATGAGATAACAGACTGTAAAACAGACATTTCGTACTTTTTTCTCAGTTACCCCCAAAATTAATCAAAATTCCTTAAATAATTAATGCCAGGTAGAAAATCAGGCAAACCATGTATAAAAAATTTCTTCAGACTATATGCAAAAGTATTTTTTTCTCCGGTTTAAGGTTAAGGTGGAAAGAATTTTTGAAATGTCCCCTTTCACTTTCACCAGCTAGGGTGCCAAACTGCAGCATGAGTTTTTCTTTATGGATGCTTCCTAAATACTATTCCCAGGCTTGGCATTATTTACTGCTCTTCATGTCTTCAGCCAAAATTTTGCTGCCGCAGACGGGGGTTGAGGGGGGGGTTCTCACTCTCTCTCTCAATGTAATACTAAGAATGATGTCATAATCTTCTTAAATGCTTGCTTGCTTATTAAGGACTACTAAGTATGACATCACTTTATATATGCTTACATACATGTATATAATCTGTAAGGAAAGTTCTAGAATCATAATAGCTTTAGGGAATGTTATTCTTTCTTGTCATTTATTTTTATTAGTAAAACTATAATTTTTGTTATTAACTATGTGTTAGATAATATCGTAAGCCCTTAAGGTATGTTATTACATCTTAACTCTCCTTACAACTTTGGGAGTTGGGTATGGTCTCCATGTGATGGATGAACTGAGATTCCAATTGGGTAACCAACACAAGTCTAGCCCAAAGTCCTTCATATTAACCATAGAATACTTCATTTCTTTCTGGTAGATATTTTTTGGCTCATAATCATTATTTTAATATTTTATCATGCACACAAAATATATGTTACTGAAATAAGGTTAAAAGAGTATCCTTGTAGATCCTTGTTTTTATATATTAGGAGTGAATGCATCTTCAAGTACTTCACCGTAATGTTCAAGTTCTAGTTTATTTTATATTTTTAATATATATTTTATGCTTAACCTGAGGATTTTTATTCTTGAAGGATGTCAGAGATAAATTAGAGAATTTTGAAATAAGTGGATTCATAAAGCATCTCCTATGTCATTACAGTGAAGTCATATTACTGAATTGCATCATCTATATAAGAAAATCAGTCAGAAAGATTTGAGTACTAAGTAGTATAATTGATTCTATATCTTGCAAAAGCTCTTTTTAATTGAAATCGTGGTAGAAGTTTCAAATGGCCAAAACAGATAAACAAGCAGGAAATAGTGTGAAAGTTACAACTCAACCCAGAGAAGTACCTGAGGACACTTAAAATTACACAGATACGTATTAGGATGCTGTCCTTGAAAGGGAATCTATACAGCAGAACACCTTTTGAGCTCAGTTGGATGCAGCAGATTAAAACCAGAAAGTAGCATCCAGGCTCATTAGTACCATAAGAGACACGTGAATAATTTCTTAAGGAACCTCATTACAGGGCAGGATTGCTCACAATTGGGAAGAGACGCAACAGTGGAGGATGACTTTTGAGATGGAACTTAGGGATGAATCGATATATTCAAGGGAGAGATAATGCCTAGAGGAGCTCTAGAAAGAACAAACAAACTTAGCAAAGGAACCAGAGAATGTGAGCATGTAAGGAAGGCAGAGATTATCTCATTTGTATTCTAGAATGCAGAGCAGAAGAAGGGGAATCTTGGAAGATAAGGATGGAAATGTATGTGAATACTGTCAGGTTGTACCATACGAAATGCCTAGTATTTTACTCTTTTTGGCTACAAAATAAAAATTTCATTCAGTTCAATCAAATACATTGAAAAATGACTGTAAACGCCAAGTCGAGGAAATGTTTTCAGTATTCACTGAAAAGCTATGGGCTGTGTTTTGAATAAGAGACCACAGTGACCTGCACTATATTTTCAGAGGACTGACTTTATAGCTCTGTATATGGCAGGGTTGTGTGTGAGAACATACTGAAGAAAGCATCACTTTGGAAGCTGTCATGGGATAATCCAGGAAAAAATAAAGGCTCCAAGAGAGTGTTGACAGTGGGCATTAAAAAAAAGAGGTCATGAACATGAAAGATGTTTCTGGGCTCAGATTCATACACTGAGAATATAGCAAAGGCTGGATTGGTAGGAGGAGTGAAAAGCAAAAGGATTCATGGTAACTAACATTTGAATTCGACAACTGGAAAAATAAGGGGAGAAAGGTAGGTAAGAGCTGTTTGTGGAAAGAGCTTGCCTTTTATTTTTATTGCATCCCTAGTCTCTAGCAGACAGTCTAGTACATGGTAGACAGCCAGTACATGCTGACTGAATGTCAATCTGGAGAGGCCAGCTTAGGTCATGAAGGTGGAGGTGGGTGGGCTGGTCCAGTAAATTGCGGGACATGTAGATCCTAAGCTAAGAAGATAAATCGGGGAAGTAGGAGGTGAATGACATTGTCAGGAAAGATAAGAAGAGGGCTGGAGAGGAAACTCTTGACAGCATTCACATTTAGGGTATAGAGTAAGGGATGCAATGACAAATTAAAGAAAGTTGTTTTCTTTTTTTTTAAGCAAAGAAAAAAGACAATTGAAGTAATAAAAAACAAGGCTAAAGTGCAAATTCTTCAGAGAAACTGAAGGATGAAAATAAAAGACTGCTGAACTTAGTATTTATTTCAAGTCATGTTTTCTATTATAAAAAGCAATAAATCTGTATTTTCTAAAATTTAGAAGAGTATAAGGAAGGAAATAGTAGCCATCCATAATTACACAAGGCAGAGATTATGGTTGACACTTTGCTAACCTTTTAGCTTATTTCTTTTCATCTGTTTTGTTTACATTTACGTAATGAGGATTAGAACAATATGGTTTGAAACCTGCATTTTTTTCTGTCATCTCACCACATTTTTCCACCTGCATAATATTCTATCCCCTGGACATCGAACACATTTATTCCCCATTGTTCTTAATTTTTCAGTCATCACAATTCTGCAGTGGGGTACTTTGTATATCCCTCTTACAGGATATTTCAAGTGATTTCCAATGGATATTTCCTAACAGCAGAATCACTATATTCTAGATTGTCAAATTCCTGGTCAGATATAATTTGCCGGTTTCAAAATTAGCCCCAGCTTTACTCCAAGAAAAGGAATCTAAAATTACATTAGCACCTGCCGTGTGCCAGCCTTTGTGACAGGCACTTTAATTATCACAGTGATTCCAACGTAGATTCTTATATATCCACTTAGAAAATGAAGGGCCAAGGACTAAGGAAAACCACACAAGTTTAGCACCAATTTTGAATTGGGTCTGACTCAGACCAACCAGACTGTGGGGACAGAAGCAAGAGGATAAGCAAATAAGGATATGAAAATAATAGAAAACATGCTTAAGAAGACCAGGGTTCAAAGGAAAGAGAATAGAATATATAAGGCATGGAGGCTGGTGACTTCCCCCCTCTCTTACTAACAGGGGAAGTCCTAAACTGAAAGGAGCAGGCAGATAGAGATGGCGGGGTGAGGCAGGGGGAGGATGCTATGTTTGGAAGCAGAAGAAGGACACATTTAAGGAGCAGGGTCTTAGTGGAAAGGAGATAGAGAGCATAAGCAAGCATATGGCCTTGGCAGGCAAAATTCATCTTCCCTACAGATGCGAGTGGAAGAAAGTGAGAGTTTCGAGTGGTAAAGGGAAGATATGGGGACCTGATGTATCATCCAGACTTTATCTCAGACTGGAGGGGAATTTGCTTTTTCATTCAGTGAATGTTTATTGAGCATCAATTTCATGCCCTTTTCCTGCCCTAATGGAAGTTTCTTTCTAGACGGGGGAAATAATCAGTGGATAAGCAAAATTAAAGGATAGCTGAGTCAGTCGTGTAGAGAATGGGTAATCAGGTATAAGAGTAGATACTGGAAGGTAAACATCTCAAACTTTACAGCAGAATCGAATCAACTGGGAATCTTATTAAAATAAAGATTCAAGTCAGTGGGTGCAAGGAGGGGCCTGAGATTATGTATTTTAACCAGCTCCCAGGTGATGTTGGGATTCCCAGGTGGCTCACTGGTAAAGAATCTGCCTACCAGTGCAGGAGACATGGGTATATTCCGTGGGTCAGGAAGAAGATCCCCTCGAGGAGGACATGGCAACCCACTCCAGTATTCTTGCCTGGAGAATCCCGTGGACAGAGGAGCCTGGTGGGCTACACTCCATGGGGTCTCAAAGGAATCAGACGTGACTTAGTGACTAAACAACAGGTTATGTTGATGCTGCTGAACCATGGACCAAGCTTTGATTAGCAAGAGGTTAGGTGGCAAATGTCCAGACCCTCCCACCACCCCCAAAAAACTTCAGAATAACTGGAGCTGTTGTTACGAGCAAGTCAAATGTGAGTCCTCTTCCTGCAGTAGCACTGCAAACTTACAAGCCTCTTTGATGATGTAAGAGAGATTTGTTCCTTTTAACTTCTAAACTTTTTCAATTTCAGCCAGTTACTTTATGAAAGATCCATTAAACCAGTCCTAATGAGCTACTGACATTTCCTTCTTTCTGCCCATGCTCAATGCTTATTATGCTGTATAATGAATTCTTGTGGCTCCGGTTTGTAGATGTGATTGCATATAACCCTGGGCCAGTTTCTTAATTCCAGTTCTGTTCCCTGCTTCATAATTTCTTTGGACTTTTAACCTCTTCTCTGCCTGAATGTTCAGCACCATTGTGGCCTGCTAAATTCTCTGATCTGTTAACACTTCACATCCCTTACGTTCCTCTGTGCTGAGTAGCAAAGCTTCCCAATTTTCACATCCCATCTTCTTGCCACCCATACCCTAACATAAGTCTTGGAGGACTGTGCATAGTCACAGGAAGCTATTGAAGATAGTCTCTAATTTCAAGAATGCATATTTTTCCAACGTAATCATCTCCCTTTAGAGGACAGGTTTGGTTGGTGACCGCAACCTTCATTCCTTTGAAGGAGGGATGCATGTATTGGTAGACAGTGTTTAGAGGGGCTGTGTTCACGAAAAGTCTTGACAGACTCCTTGAGGGATGTTATCTTTCAGCCTCCACTGCTAGGCTCTCAGTCCTCCCTTTTAGGTGCAGGAGCACGGGTGCCTTTACTTGTTTGATTCCTTGCACAGCACACTTTTCAGCTATGAAATAGGTAGGTTTAGTCACTTAAGTTGTGTCTGACTTGCGACTCCATGGACTGTAGCCCGCCAGGCTCCTCTGTCCATGAGATTTCCCAGGCAAGAATACTGGAGTGGGTTGCCATTTCCTTCTCCAAAGGATCTTCCCAACCCAGGGTTGAACCCTGGTCTCCTGCATTGCAGGAAGACTCTACAGACTGAACCACCAGGGGAGCCCCGTGAAATAGTAAGAATATAACAAATCAAATAAATACATTTCATTAAAAAAAAAAATCTTGAGTGCCTATTTAACATTTGTGATGTCCTCATACTTACCAGCATTTATCCTTTGCTTAAAAGCCTGTTTCTATCTCTAAGTCATGCCATGACCAGATCTTTAGACCTCGTCACTGTCATTCTGTAATTCAGTGTTTACTTTAACAGCCAAATAGGTAAGAGCAGTGCCATTAGTGATTTTAAATAGAAAATTCCAGTGAAATATAAAATTTGTTTTCATATGAACAGAAGTCAACTTAGATAGAAAAATCTTTTCAAGGAGAAAACTTGGGGAAAATCCTTGAGGAGAGAGACCATGTCTTAAGACCTCTTATTGCTTCTTAGTCTTCCTTGCTGTCTACACAGAAAATGCCCTTAATAATATGTCAAATTGAAGCTAAGAAAATGAGCATGTATGTGAAACTCAAGTCTTTCTATAATGGACAGTGTTGGTCTTCTGTGCATAATCAAACTGGGATTGGTAAAATTCCAGGTTTAAATACTATTTTTATGCTCTTTTGTCATCCATTCAATTGTTAAGAGTCTTGGGGCATACAGGATAATCTTCGGTGTTGCTGACACAAACTCTGCCTCTTCCGCCAGTGCCACCCCCACCCCCCCCCCAAAGTCTGAATCAGTCTTCAGTTTTCGTGAATTCCATTTGGATCTGCCTCAGATGATTTGAATTAACCTTTCTTCAGATTCTCTCTAGTGTTAATGACTCTGGATTATGACTATTTAAAGCAGCGGAAGTACATTGATCCATGTCTGGTGATTGTTAAAGCAAAGCTACTTCATTTAACAGATTATGGCCAAAAGATATTTCTTTGCCTTGTGTAGCAACTTGGGAAATGATGTTTCTTTTCAGGAAGATCATATGTTTTATTTACAAGGTGAACAACATTTGCAGTTAGTTTCCTGTAAAAATAGTTTCCCTTTGCACTGTAGAATTTTCTCATGGTAAGAGTTCATGGCTATGTAGAGAGAAAAAGGTGCAACACAGGCATTTAGGATTCCTTTCACATAGTGCCTAAGAGCAACTGATTAGCACTATTTTGACCATAGCCGCAGGTGAATTTGTGATATTCTAGAATCTTAAAATGCACAACTTCACTGCTGATACTTTAAATAGTTGAGGACAGAAATTCCTAAAATGACTTGACTTTCCAAGAATTTCACTGATACTCGAGGAAATATGAGATCTAACAATGAAAAAATTTAAACAAACACTCATGGTCCTGAGTAATTCATATACTCTGGTCCACTGCTTTACTTTTCCACTATAAGATGGTGAATAGTCCAGTAAATCAAAGGGATATGATAATGTAATATATATAGTATATAGCTTAAAATATGCTTGCATTTTTCTTTCTACTCTGTATGTTTTGCTCACAAAATGACCCAGGATATAGACTTTGGATCATAAAATTGTTACATAACGTGACCAGCTAAGAAGTTGCATTTAGATCTTTTAAAAAAAAAATCAGTACCTCTTTTCAAATGATACAAAGCATTTCCCAATACATGGCATCCCAAAGCTCACAATAGTCTTTGGGGTGAGAATATCAGGTCTTGTTATATTTATTAATTACAGATGAGAAAACTGAAGTTGGAAGAATTCAATGAGCTTCCCAAGTCATTCCACTAAAAAATGGTGAAGGTGGGCTCTTACCCTTGTACTGTCCCCAAAACCTTTACTTTCTACAGCTCTGCAGCCAAAACAGAACAATTAGTGAATTGTCCTAAAGCTATACTCTTTTAATAATTCAGTGATTTGACTGCTAAAATAAAAAGCCCATTCCAAGTTAGTTGTGACCTCCACCCAGTGGATTGCCCTGCCAAAAGACTCCTGCCCTTTAGAATCCTGGATGAGCATGGCATGGAGCTCAGTAAATATTAGTTATTTACTGAGCAAATACTATTTACTGAATACTATTTACTAGCTATTTACCAAGTATGTATTTAAATGCTAGTTATTTATAAAAACAGTTATTATTGAAATGGTTTTAAACTTTTCAGTGTGAAAGGGAGAGAAGTCTAAATATATCACAGAATATGTAATTTATTTAAAAAGCATGTGATGGAGGGAGAGATGAAAAAAAATTCATTGTTGAATTTTTGAATTGAATAAAATTGTTGAATTGAATAAAATTCACAGAATTTAAGCCAACTGGTAGACAACTCAGCAAGAACCCAAGATCACAAAGAAAGTGATTAAAGTTTCAGAAAATCACATCCATGTGATGTTTCATGGTGTTTCAATATAACCAGACGCTTTACTTGAGCATCCACGGTCTACACTGACTCCTCCACATCCCTCATTATCCTTGGCACACACTCTTCAATTTTTTAATTATATATTTTTAATCATATGTTGATTATCCGGAACTTTTTCCTCATTCTCTGATTGATGCTTTTCTGTAATTCATTTTTGGAAGGAAGTTTATTTAAAGTATGGAATATCCTTTTGCATCTCTCTCAGGAAGATACCTATAAAGTTCTCTTTTGTTCCCTGAATCATTTCTAGTTCTCCAGGAGTTACTTTTTAAAGGATTTTTCTTGACTCATGGCACTGTTTTTCCTCAAATGTCTTGATTGAAAGGTTTTAGTTTGTTTTCAATGAATGGAGAACTAGGCTGAGGATCTTAGGCAGCTAATTAGAAGTTTCCCCTGCCTTTGTGCAGATCTGTATTCCCACTCATTGTGGAGGCTGACTGCAAGTTTGGGGCAAGTGAACAGAGTCTGTCAAGCGACAGACTCCCAGGAGGGGCATGGAGGTGGAACCAGTGAGTGAGCTGGTCAGGGTACCCACAGTTCCACAGTGGTGTTTCGGTTCTGCATGGATTTATGCATACCAGAACTGTGCAAGACTGTTCACCTGTTTTCATTAAAGACTAGTTTTTATTTTTACTGGTGGGAGCAAAAGCATCTTCTGTCAGCTGAATATGTGCTAGCAAAGGAGAAGAAGAGAAAGGGTCTCGATTGTTTAAATACATTTCTAAGTGAATTGCATGATATTGATTTCACAGCCCCCTTGCACTCTCTTTTCAGCTTGGAATTTCTCCAGGTTTCCTTGGGATAGACATGAATTTCTAGCAGCAGTTTTCCTGATGTTTTTTCTCTATCTCAGCCTACCTGCTTTCTGACTTATAGAATATCTTCAAAATCTTGTTAGAATTACATTACTTTTCAGCGTTTTTACCATTTTAAAGGAGAAAGGGGATGTGATAATTCTTCCCTCACTGATCATATTTAATTTTTCTTACTCCAAATTTTCACAACATCAATATGTGTTTACATTGCACTTTTTTTGCACTAGTTACATTGTCCTGCATTTACTATTTACTAGCTAATGGAAATATTGTTTCTCTTTTGGGGGGCTTTTTTCTATAAAATAAAGGTGCTGTTTGATTTTCAGGGTTCAGATGGAATGTATAAACACATAAAAGCTATAAAATGGAAAATAAATATAAGCTATCTTTGTCATGGATCCAGAGTAACAAGTAAATCCAGACCTCCCTACCCAATAGAAATTGCAAGGTGATACCCAGTAGATACTAGAACTAAAATGGTATATGCAATTCAAAAGAACCAAAAATTATGTGTTAGTAGCAATACTAAAATAAGCAATTGTTCATGGATATATTTTTTTACCTAATGGAAAGACAAAGATAAATGCAGATCAAGAATGTAGTGGGTATAATATAGTTTAAAAAATGTAAATTTAGGTTTAGCGTAGAATATACAACTTAATGTTGTGTGATCATTTTGCTTGACAAAATTAAGAATGTGAATATTTAGGTAATAATGAATATAATATAGTACAGTTAATTAGCTGTCACAAAAATATTATTTCATATGGGTTCAGTTCACTGAAGATTGTCTTCTCTGTCAGTGAGGTTGGGACTTGAAGCACCTAATAAAAGGAAAAAAATTTAAATAACAATGGCAGTAGAGTGGCTTAGTTGTAAAAATTGAAAAAATTGTTAAGACAAAATTAAATGTAGAAAGAAAGAGTCTCAGCAATCTTTGACTTCAGCATACTAGGAACCATTCGTGGAAAATTGATAAAAGGGGTATTTTTTCCTAAATTATTAATACTTAAGCCCAGCATCTTATTGGTAAACTTTATTATTAAAAACAAACTGAGGACACATCAAACAGACAAAACATAAAGTAACGTGAAAGTGTGTGGAGTGATGCATTATAGGATGTGCTATCTGACTGCTGTTAATTCTCATTTTCTGCATGCAATTATTATTCAAAAGTTGAATGTCTGTAGAGGATAAATCACCAGCCATAGTTAAATGTTAATGGACCCAGTGACATAATTTAAATTCAAGGCCTCATTCAAAGGAATGTGAGTAAAATGCATTTGTTTGGGTTTTTATGGCCACTATTAAAAGTAAAGGAAATGAAACCATAAACAACTATGTTCAAATATTGGCATAGCTGTATCAGCTTTGTGGCAGTACAAAACCATCGTTATTGAAGGGGACGCTCTGTTTAACTTACCCAGCCCATCTAGATTATATTTGAGGTTAAAAAATGTACTTGGCAACTTAGGCAAAATGCAGAGTGCTATTTCAAAGTGAGTTCATTTTGATGTGGTTCAATTTTCTGTTGTTTTAAAAGCCTGGTACAACTTACACATTTTATTTTTTTTCCTAAGCCATACCTAAGACCTTAGCTCATAATTAATGTGATACAGATTACTTTTGCTGTCAATATCAATTATTTCTTTCTTCCTCAATGACAGTAGAACCTCAGCATTTTAGATCATGTGGTCATTCAGAATAGGATCCAGAATTCCAGTCTTTCTTATATATATGTCTAACTATATGACTAATTTCTGGCCAGTGAGATATGAACAAAAGTTGTTTGGGAAATAATTACTTAAAAGGAAACAGTGTGTTCTTCGTCACTCCTTCCTCCTTTCTGCTGGTGGGAATTCAGACCTGATGGCTAGACTTTCAGCAGCCATTCTAAAAATGAGATCATCTTGTAATGAATTTTCATTTCATTTAAGCCACTGTTATTTGGAGTTTCCTCATTACCTACAGCCTACCATAGTCATCACTTGTATAACAACTTTGCAGTCTTATATTTACTTTCAAAGGCTCTGAAATGTCATTTTAGCAAGTAATTGTCTATATAAATAATGTTTGTATTAAAATTGTTACCTAAAATATAACAGTTCAGTCAGTTACTAAGTCCCATCAGTTCTACTTCCTAAACATTTTTCAAATCCGTCCATTTTTCTATGCCCAAAGACTATTAGGTAATCTCCCATCATCTCTGATCTTGACAACTGTGACAACTTCCTGCATCAACACTTGTTCTACACAAGTCATTATACACCTAGTTCAGTTCAGTTCAGTTACTCACTCGTGTCCGACTCTTTGCGACCCCATGAACCACAGCACACCAGGGCTCCCTGTCCATCACCAACTCCTGGAGTCCACCCAAACCCATGTCCATCGAGTCGATGATGCCGTCCAACCATCTCATCCTTTGTTGTCCCCTTCTCCTCCTGCCCTCAATCTTTCCCAGCATCAGGGTTTTTTCCAACGAGTCAGCTCTTTGCATCAGGTGGCCAAAGTATTGGAGTTTCAGCTTCAACATCAGTCCTTCCAATGCACACCCAGGACTGATCTCCTTTAGGGCAGACTTTAGGATACACCTAGTAACTGGATGTATCTTTTAAAAATCAATATAATCATCATATGCCTGTATTTAAAACCACAGTATTCATAATAATAGAGTCAGGAGTCTATAAAGGCCACCCATGATCTGTCCTCTTCATGATTCTCTAGCCAATCCTGAGTTTGTTGCCATGGGGTTATTGCATACTTTTTTTTCTCTTGCCTGAAGCACTCATACCCTTCACTTCCCATTCCTCTCTTGTTCCCTCTGCCCCTTTGTTACTCAAGTCCTGCTCATTAGTTAGGTCTCAGATGTCATGATTTAGACTTAAGCCATGTCCCAGCCTCTGGTCTAATATATTAGGCCTATAGGCCTGCGTATTACGTACTCCCATAACACTCTACACTTCTCCCACTTATATTTATCCATTTAATGCACATCTGCCCCACAAGACTAAAACCTCCATGAGTGTCTGTCCCATTTCAGAACCCACTGAAAGAACCAGGACAGAGGAGGTGCTCAAAGAACACTATTGGCTGACAGACTGATCCTTTATTTTCCTCCTTTCCCCTAAAAAGCTTAGCTAACTAACATGTGAACCAGAGTTTCACTTACCAAAACCCCATCCATTTTGAGTCATCCAAACCATGTATGTGCGCTCTCCTTTTAATTATTTTTTCTCTTCTCACTCCTTTTTAAAAAGACCATTTTTAAGAGCAGTTTTAGGTTTACAACAAATTTGAAAGGGAGGTACAGAGATTTCCTATATAGCGCACCCCCCCCCACATACACCCAGTTCCCCATTTTCAGCTTACTAAAAAGTAGTATGCTTTTTAGTAAGGGTGAATATTGACACATATAATCACCCAAGGTCCACAGTTTTCATCCTTAAGGTTCACTCTTGTTGTGCATTCAATGAGTTTGATAAATATATAATGATATATATGTATCACTATAGTATCACACAGAGCATTGTCACTGCCCTAAAAAATCCTGTTCTCCACCTATTCATCTCCCCTTCCTACTAATAATTACTTTTCTTGAGATCATATACTAGACTTTAATTACAGTTATGTGTTTACAGAATTCTAAATTACTATTTGTGAATACATTATAGAAAATATGAAGCCTTAAAAAGTTTTTTTAAAAAAAATAATAACACCCTCTATTTAAAAAGCTATTTATTATAATTGCCTTCATCCCAACAGAGCAGAAGTTTCTGGAGGCTATGGCTATTATTGCTTTTTGCAAGCAGAATGTCTGGCACATAAAAGGCATTTAACAAATGCTAGGTTATAATGCAGGAAAATGAGTACACACTTTGAAGTTAGATACCCTTGGGTTCAAATTCAGGATCCGGCCCTTATCAGCTGTGAGAAACTGAGAACTTATCAAGCCTCAGTTGTATACAACAGGAATGATAGTAACAACCTCATTAGGATATTGTAGGAATTAATGAAGATAATTTACATAGCAGAAGCTCTGTAATTGCTCATATTTGATTATTATGACTTTCCAAGCTTATATTTCTCCACCCCTTTATTAACAGACACAGCAGATTCTCAGTTGTTTATATCGTTGATGCTGTGATATAAATTGGCTAAAGACAAAACCTAACACTAAATAAAAGATTCTCCAAAGAAGACATACAGATGGCTAACAAACACATGAAAAGATGCTCAACCTCACTCATCATCAGAGAAATGCAAATCAAAACCACAATGAGGTACCATTACACGCCAGTCAGGATGGCTGCTATCCAAAAGTCTACAAGCAATAAATGCTGGAGAGGGTGTGGAGAAAAGGGAACCCTCTTACACTGTTGGTGGGAATGCAAACTAGTACAGCCACTATGGAAAACAGTGTGGAGATTTCTTAAAAAACTGGAAATAGAACTACCATATGACCCAGCAATACCACTTCTAGGCATACACACTGAGGAATCCAGATCTGAAAGAGACACGTGCACCCCAATGTTCATTGCAGCACTGTTTATAATAGCCAGGACATGGAAGCAACCCAGATGCCCATCAGCAGATGAATGGATAAGGAAGCTGTGGTACATATACACCATGGAATATTACTCAGCCGTTAAAAAGAATTCATTTAAATCAGTTCTAATGAGATGGATGAAACTGGAGCCCATTATACAGAGTGAAGTAAGCCAGAAAGATAAAGAACATTACAGTATACTAACACATATATACGGAATTTAGATAGATGGTGGCGATAACCCTATATGCAAAACAGAAAAAGAGACACAGAAGTACAGAACAGACTTTTGAACTCTGGGGGAGAAGGTGAGGGTGGGATGTTTTGAAAGAACAGCATGTATATTATCTATGGTGAAACGGACCACCAGCCCAGGTGGGATACATGAGTCAGGTGCTCGGGCCTGGTGCGCTGGGAGGACCCTGAGGAGTCGGGTGGGGAGGGAGGTGGGAGGGGGGATCGGGATGGGGAATACGTGTAACTATATGGCTGATTCATGTCAATGTATGACAAAACCCACTGAAATGTTGTAAAGTGATTGGCCTCCAACTAATAAAATAATATTTAAAAAAAAAAAAAAAAAAAAAGATTTACAAAAGGAGCAGGATTTACTGCGTGCCTCTCCTCTGTTCTGCCCACCCCACCACCGCAAAAAAAAAAAAAAAAAATACTGTCAGGTGAAAAGCAGGAAGACAAAAAAAGTGGAATTATTTTTAAACCACCCAAGGTCACCAGAAGAGCCTGTAAATTCTATACATTCTAAATTATACCACCTGAGGCCACTCTGCTCTTAGGAGAGAAGCTGGCTTGGGGAGATGTTAAGAGTTCCAGCTGTCTCCATTGAGGCTTATCTGCAATGCAGATTTTTCGGAGCCTTTCCTAGCTGTTTCAGCCTCCAGACGCACCAGCTGCCCTCACTCCTCCCAGATGGCTTAAGAGGATTTATCGGCTCTACAACCTGCTTCTGGGGTCACTCACCACCAGAACCAATTCTGGATAGATTTTTTTTCCCTCCGAATCTGCAGCAAAATCCCATACCAGTCTCCAGAGTTGCCAGGGTCCTTTATTGCATGATTCAAAGGAAGGTGACTTATTGAGTAAGTATTTTCCACTCTGCCTCTGGCCTCATAGATGTGATCTCTTACAGGAGCTGTCTGTCAGCCCCTGTTGCAGAATCAAAAGTGACACATCTTGTGGGGCCGGTGGAGCCAAGACAACGTGGGTCAGCTTGGAGGCTGCTGCCGAGAATTTGCAGGCTTCCCTAGGTGTTAGCTACGAGGGATTTCCTCATGGCTCAGTCGGTAAAGAATCTGCCTGAGGATTCAATGCAGGAGACCTGGGTTCAAGTCTTGGGTTGAGAAGATCCTCTAGAGAAGGAAATGGCAACCCACTCCAGTATTCTTGCCTGGGAAATCCCATGGACAGAGGCGCCTGGTAGACTATAGTCCGTGGAGACCCAAGAGTCAGACATGACTTAGCAACTAAACCACCATCCCCTAGGTAGGCTTCCCAGGTGTTCCTAGTGGTAAAGAACCCACCTAGTAATGCAGAAAAATACATAAGAGACGTGGATTCGATCGCTGTGGAGAAAGAAATGACAACCCACTTCAGTATTCTTGCCTGGAGAATTCCATGTACAGAGGAGCCTGGTGGGCTACAGTCCCTGGGGTCACAAAGAGTTGGAGAATACTGAGCAAGTAGGAGTTAGTTCTGCTGGGGCTGCCTGATTGCAAATGATGGATGCACTGTGGCTTCTCTCAGTGCTCCATCAGTTAAGCCAGGATTGTGACTATGTAGCCCTTCCTGGAAGTTCAGGTTGTGCACAGATTCATGCTCAGTTTTTTTATGACTAGCAAGCATCTTGTTGAGAGACTAATAGCTCATGTCAGTTCAGGTTTATGCATCTCGCATGGAGTGAGCTCTTGCCCAGTGACTCTAGGGGAATAGATTTCTCAGCAGTAAGTTTCAATCATACTTGCCTCAGAGCTGTTATGAGGCATAAAGGTCACATTGATTGTGAAGCACCTTACAAGATTGTGACATCGTTCAGTTCAGTCGCTCAGTCATGTCCGACTCTTTGCGACCCCATGGACCGCAGCATACTAGGCCCCCCTGTCCATCACCAGCTCCTGGAGTTTACCCAAGCTCATGTCCATTGAGTCGGTGATGCCATCCAACCATCTCATCCTCTGTCATCTGCTTCTCCTCCTGCCCCCAATCTCTCCCAGCATCAGGGTCTTTTCAAATGAGTCAGCTCTTCGCATCAGGTGGCCAAAGTATTGGCGTTTCAGCTTCAACATCAGTCTTCCCAATGAACACCCAGGACTGATCTCCTGTAGGATGAATGGGTTGGATCTCCTTGCAGTCCAAGGGACTCTCAGGAGTCTTCTCCAACACCACAGTTCAAAAGCATCAATTCTTTGGCATTCAGCTTTCTTTATAGTTCAACTCTCACGTCCATACATGACCACTGGAAAAACCATAGCCTTGACTAGATTGACCTTTGTTGGCAAAGTAATGTCTCTGCTTTTTAATATGCTGTCTAGGTTGGTCATAACTTTCCTTCCAAGGAGTAAGCGTCTTTTAATGTTATGGCTGCAGTCACCATCTGCAGTGATTTTGGAGCCCGAAAAAATAAAGTCTGCCACTGTTTCCACTGTTTCTCCATCTATTTGTCATGAAATGATGGGACCGGATGTCAAATTTTAATTTTTAAAGACTTAGGCTTTGCATCTATAAATTAAAATTAGGTTAGAGATCAGACCTCCTACTTAATGATATTTCTACTTCATGTTCTTAGTTATGGTCAATAAATGGAAGCTAGTATTCCAGTTGTTTTTACTTATATTTATAGTTAGTGACAGACACCAGTTATAGTTCATCAATTAATCTGTTCCAATTCTCCCTCTTTTTTTCTTTCTTTTATTTTTTGTCAAAATAATGTAGGATTTCATTTTTGGAACATTTTCCTGAAGAGTTATTCTTTGTTCTTTTTGGGTTTGACTCTGACTATGTTTCATGTCAGGAAAATAAATTTTTGAATCCAGAGGGGAAAATGCTATTTACTTTCATAAAATATTTAATATTCCTTGACATGTAAAATATTGTTTTAAAAAATGTGAATAGCTATTTATTATTTACAAGGAGAACTTTTATGAATTGTATCCAAAATACGATGACCTTGTAAATTAATATGCTGTAGAGATCTGCTCCTGGAGTTTAATTGAGAGAAACACTGATTGATTCTGGGTTTCATCAAAAATGGTTCTAAAGTTTACTGCGAATCAGTTCTGGAAGGTTGAGTCACCTTTGACAGGAAATGTATTTTTTTTTAGGACCTAGAAATAAGAGAGGATGAGGGATATTCAGCATCTTAGTCCCCTTTGAAGGAGTACTAATTATATTTTTAAAAATAAATTTTCATTTTCAAAGACACTTTGTATTTATAAACTAAAATGTAAAACATACTCTCTGCTTAATGGCATTTCAGGAAAGGGGTTGTTTACTTATGTGATGTGCATAAACTCTTCCAAGCTTTAAGGTTCAGCTTTATAAATTCCTCTATTCACAGACATTTTGTGTGAAAAATCTCCAAAACTAATTTACACAACAGTTTGCTCAAGCATATGATGTTATTGTTGTTGTTGTTCTAAACTACCAGTTCATCTTTTAAATTTAATCTAATCTGAAACGAAATTGCCTGATATACCTAAAACTTCAGTTTTCAGCTCAAATGAAGCTCAACTATATATTTGGTTTTTATATTCTCCCCCAAAATGAAACAAATCAACTCTCAGTTAAAAAGAAATAGTTGGCAGATTGCCTTTACTATTGAGGCTAAAAATGTCATTGTCTTTTAAAACAAATATAAACCTACTAAAAATGTTTATCTTCAAATTCATTTAAGTAGAATTAGTAAATACGCCAAGAGGCCGCAGGCTACCCACTCAGTGACGAACTAAATGCTGATGAAAACACTGCCTTTTATTTCACATGCTCCCCTTCAGCTGGCCCAGAGTAACCTTGGCATCTCTTAGCCATCAGAAGATTAGCTTGGCCTCCCTGAGCTGTCAGAAGATTGAACCTTTCCTAAGCTCACTGGATCAGAACCCCAGCACTTTGAAGAGCTTCTGCAAATAGAAAGATGAATACAGAAATAAATCCCAGACTTCTTTTACTAGTATTGATAGTTAACATCTACTTTCAATGAAAGTACGTATTTACACTGGCAATCTCTTTGAATGAGCTCGAAGAACAGGAACCAGCTCTCCTGACAATTGAAAGAGACCAAGAAGACTCAGGTTATTGTAAGAACCAGGTAGACGCTGAGCATACCCAAACCGGACTCTTTCTTACCAAACTCAGGTTCAGCTGCTCGCCACTCACAAACCAATAATTGGAGAAGCCACTGTCAGTAGAAAGTCAAAGTGTTTTAATAAGAAAAACTGGCATTCTGGGGAGAAGGTGGAGTTGTGTCCCGAGACCAACTCTAAAGATTCTGCTCAACCACTGAGTCTTCTTTTTTTAACTTTCTATTTTGTATTGGGGTATAGCTGATTAACAAACAATGTTGTGTAGTTTCAGGTAAACAGGGAAGGGCCTCAGCCAAATGTATACATGTATCCATTCTCCCCCAAACTCCCCTCCCACCCTCAGCTGCCACAGTTTTTAAAGGAAAATATCCGGAAGGGGAGGAATCTCAGTGAATCATGGAGGCAGGAGGTTGAGTTTTGCATCATTCTCCATTGTGTGCAAATGAGCTGACTCTCTTGAAATGCTATCTCACCCAAGTGATATGCAGGAATCTTAAGAGGGCTGCTGGGCCTAGAGAGCAGATCATTATTCTTTAACTACTTAATTCTTCATTTTAAACTTCTTTTATCTAGAAAAAGTGTCAACAGGTTAGACAAGGCATAGTGTACATTTAGGAAAGCATGTATCAGGATTTAGTTTCAGTTGCCTAGTGGTCTCATTCCCTATAATTACATTTTTAAGATCAGAGAGGGCAAGAAATGGGTAAACAAGAAAGGGACTGAAAGACTGCTTTCATCTCCACCCGGTTAGGATTTTCATTAAAGTGAAGAGCTACTTATGGAGCTTGGTGCCAGTTCTCTGAAGTAAATATTGTTGTTGTTCAGTTCCTAAGTCGTCTGCAACTTTTTGCGACCCCGTGGACTGCAGCACACCAGGCTTCCCAGTCCTTGACTATCTCCTGGAGTTTGCTCAGATTCATGTCCATCGAGTCGGTGATGCCATCCAACCATCTCATCCTCTGTCACCCCCTTCTCCTGACTTCAATCTCTCCCAGCATACGGATCTTTTCCAGTGAGTCAGCTCTTCACATTAGGTGGCCAAAGTATTGGATCTTCCGCTTTAGTGTCAGTCCTTCCAATGAATATTCAGGTTTGATTTCCTATAGGATTGCCTGGTTTGATCTCTTTGCTGTCCGAGGGACTCTAGAGTCTTTTCTAGCACCACAGATAGAAAGCATCAATTCTTACGCGCTCAGCTTTCTTTACATTCCAACTCTCGTGTCCATTCATGACTACTGTAAAAGCCATAGCTTTGACTATAAGTACCTTTGTCAGCAAAGGTCTCTGATTTTTAATACACTGTCAAGGTTTGTCATAGCTTTTCTTCCAAGGAGCAAGCATCTTTTAGTTTTCTGGCTACAGTTACTGTCCACAGTGATTTTGGAGCCTAATAAAATAAAATCTGCCACTCTTTCCACTTTTTCTCCATCTATTTGCCATGAAGTGATGGGACTGGATGCCATGATCTTAGTTTTTTGAATGTTGAGTTTTAAGCTACCTTTTGCACTCTCCTATTTTACCCTTATCAAGAGACTCTTTATTTCCCCTTCACTTTCTACCATTAGGGTGGTTCAGTTCAGGTCGGTTGCTCAGTTGTGTCTGACTCTTTGCAAACCCATGGACTGCAGCACGCCTGGCCTCCCTATCCATCACCAACTCCCAGAATTTACCCAAACTCATGTCATTGAGTCGGTATTGCCATCCAACCATCTCATCCTCTGTCGTCTCCTTCTTCTCTTGCTCTCAATCTTTCCCAGCATCAGGATATTTTCCAATGAGTCAGTTCTTTGCATCGGGTGGCCAAAGTATTGGAATTTCAGCTTCAGCATCAGTCCTTCCAATGAACACCCAGGACTTATCTGCTTTAGGATGGACAGGTTGGATCTCCTTGCAGTCCAAGGGATTCTCAAGAGTCTTCTCCAACACCACAGTTCAAAAGCATCAATTCTTCAGTGCTCAGCTTTCTTTATAGTTCAACTCTCATATCCATACATGACTACTGGAAAGACCATAGCCTTGACTAGATGAACCTTTGTTGGCAAAGTAATGTCTCTGCTTTTTAATATGCTACCTAGGTTGATCATAACTTTTCTTCCAAGGAGTAAGCACCTTTTTATTTCATGGCTGCAGTCACCATCTGCAGTGATTTTGGAGCCCCCAAAAATAAAGTATGCCACTGTTTTCCCTGTTTCTCCATCTATTTGCCATGAAGGGATGGGACCAGATGCCATGATCTTAGTTTTCTGAATGTTGAGATTTAAGCCAATGTTTTCACTCTTTCATTTTCACCAAGAGGCCCTTTAGTTCTTCTTCATTTTCTTCTATAAGGGTAGTGTTATTTGCATACCTGAGGTTATTGATGTTTCTCCCGGCAGTCTTGATTCCATCTTGTGTTTCATCCAGTTCAGCGTTTCTCATGATGTACTCTGCATATAAGTTAAATAAGCATGGTAACAATATACAGCCTTGATGTACTCCTTTTCCTATTTGGAACCAGTCTGTTGTTTCATGTCCAGTTCTAACTGTTGCTTCCTGACCTACATACACATTTCTCAAGAGGCAGGTGAGGTGGTCTGGTATTCCCATCTTTTCAGAATTTTCCACAGTTTGTTGTGATCCACACAGTCAAAGGCTTTGGCATAGTTAACAAAGCAGAAATAGATGTTTTTCTGGAACTCTCTTCCTTTTTCAGTGATCCAGCGAATGTTGGCAATTTGATCTCTGGTTCCTCTGCCTTTTCTAAAACCAGCTTGAACATCTGGAAGTTCACGGTTCATGTATTGTTGAGCCTGGCTTGGAGAATTTTGAGCATTACTTTACTAGTGTGTGAGATGAGTGCAATTGTGTGGTAGTTTGAGCATTGTTTGGCATTGCCTTTCTTTGGGATTGGAATGAAAACTGACCTTTTCCAGTCTTGTGGCCACTGCTGAGTTTTCCAAATTTGCTGGCATATTGAGTGCAGCATAGTGAGATGAAACTTTGACAGTTTCATCTTTTAGGATTTGAAATAGCTCAACTGGAATTCCATCACCTCCACTAGCTTTGTTCATAGTAATACTTCCTAAGGCCCACATTACATTCCAGGATGTCTGGCTCTAGGTGAGTGATCACACCATCATGACTATCTGGTCATGAAGATCTTTTTGTACAGTTCTGTGTATTCTTGCCACCTTTTCTTAACATCTGCTTCTGTTAGGTCCATACCATTTCTGTCCTTTATCGAGCCCATCTTTGCATGAAATGTTCCCTTGGTATCTCTAATTTTCTTGAAGAGATCTCTAGTCTTTCCCATTCTATTTTTTTCCTCTATTTCTTTGCATTGGTCACTGAAGAAGGCTTTCTTATCTCTTCTTGCTATTCTTTGGAACTCTGCATTCAAATGGAAATACCTTTCCTTTTCTCCTTTGCTTTGCACTTCTCTTCTTTTCACAGCTATTTGTAAGGCCTCCTCAGACAGCCATTTTGCTTTTTTTGCATTTCTTTTTCTTGGGGATGGTCTTTATCACTGTCTCCTGTACAATGTCACGAATCTCTGTCCATAGTTCATCAGGCACCCTGTCTACCAGATCAGTCCCTTAAATCTATTTCTCACTTCCACTGTATAATCATTAGGGATTTGATTTAGGTCATATGAATGGTCTAGTGGTTTTCTCACTTTCTTCAATTTAAGTCTGAATTTGGCAATAAGGAGTTCATGATCTGAGCCACAGTCAGCTCCCGGTCTTGTTTTTGCTGACTGCATAGAGCTTCTCCATCTTTGGCTGCAAAGAAAATATCAGTCTGATTTCAGTGTTGACCATCTGGTGATGTCCATGTGTAGAGTCTTCTCTTGTGTTGGAAGAGGGTGTTTGCTATGACCAATGTGTTCTCTTGGCAGAACTCTATTAGCCTTTGCCCTGCTTCATCTTGTTCTCCAAGGCCAAATTTGCCTGTTACTCCAGGTGTTTCTTGACATCCTACTTTTGCATTCTAGTCCCCTATAATGAAAAGGGAATCTTTTTTGGGTGTTAATTCTCGAAGGTCTTGTTGGTCTTCATAGAACCATTCAACTTCAGCTTCTTCAGCATTACTGGTCAGGGCATAGACTTATTAGGGTGGTATCATCTGCATATCTGAGGTTGTTTATATTTCTCTCTGCAATCTTGATTCCAGCTTTTGAGTCATCCACCCGGGCATTTTTCATGATGTACTCTGCATATAAGCTGAAAAAGCAGGGTGACAAAACACAGCCTTGATGAACTCCTTTCCCAATTTGGAACCAGTCCATTGTTCCATATCTGGTTCTAACTGTTGCTTCTTGACCTGCATACAGTAAATATTACACATTGGAAATTCACTACCAGATCTTACAATAGCTTTGCAACATGCCTTGTGTTCTGGAAAAAGGAAGCAAAGTGGCAAGAGATGCTTTGGTGACCATGCCTTGCTGGCAGCCCCAGGAGGAAGGCTAATGACTCAGACTGACATATCGGTTCAAAAATCCATAGCTTGAACTGAGACCGTTTACAATAGAAACTGCCTAACCTTACAAACCAAAGAAAGATAAGACATCCTTAACAAAGAGGACCACTCACTATGCATAGTCATTCTTTCACTCAACCCTACCAGGAGTCAGAACAGCTTCAAGCATGGGACAAAAATAGTTGAGTAGGATTACTTATTCAGATCTTGGCTTCGGAACTGATCTGAATAAGAAATTTCTGGGCAGAATCAACCTCTTCATTTATTTAAGGCTATGTATAATATGGAAGTACAATCTGGCATGGCTATTATCATTTTTTTCTACCTAGCATGTTGCTCATGACAGATGCCCAAGGAGACTATGGCACTAATTGATAACAGAAAGAACTTGATCATCTCTGGTGTGACTTCATAGTTATTGTCTCATTTGATGTAGAAACTTATGGAAAGTGGTACTAAGCACAGACTATTGACCTTGTATGTATAGAAGGGGGAAGCAGGACACAGTGAACATTCAAGGGCACATTTTCAAAGATTTTCTGCTTGCTGGTGGGTGGCTCCTTTTGCTCCTTGTTAATAGCTAAGTGGGGAGAATCATTACCCCCACTCTTTAATCCCTCTATAACCATTTCTCATCTCTTTGTATCATCTTTTATTTGACTGCATAACAGAGGAGCCATAGTTTTACACATTTTTGACAGAATCTCTCAATTTTTGAAATAAATACACTACTATAACAGAAAACTTCTTGATAGTAACTGTCTTAACCTTTTTATCTGTGATATAACCCACGATTGCTGCCACTGGTTTCAAAATTGATTCTAACAATCTTAGAGGTGTGTGTGCTCAGGTGGCAAAAAAGAAAAGATTTGGAATATTTGTATAATGCCAAGGTAAAACCACAGATGTCCTCCTGTCGCTGGAGAGAGAAGTGTGAAGTCGCCTGGGGGGACATGTTACACATTCCAGTGAGCTGAGGGTTCTGCCTTACTGAACTTTGGCAGGTCTCATGGTCTGCTGGAGGATTTTGTTTTGCATACCGTGTGCATTCACTAGCCCGCAATAATTTAGCTCTGAGAACCACTGGATCTTTCCAGCAGTAAGGAGAGGTACAGAAATGATTCGGCTACCAATCAGGGTAGGGACCAAGACAGATGCACAGACTTGCATTGTTAGGATTATTGTGTTTGTTTAATCATAGCTTCAATTTAGTATTGTTAGCAGATACTGAGGTGTTCTTTAAATCTGTGCCCAGTGCCCTTGAAATAAGAATGCTGTACAAATCCTCATCTTAATCTGCCCTAATCCAGATGAGCTAATTTGGTAGTTTGACCCTTGAGTTAAGTAAAATGACTATCACACAGGAAGTTCAGTAGCCTAGCTACATAATCATAAACTGTAGCAAAAAAGAATTTTGCTCCTATCCTAAGAATCTTACCAACTTTCATTTTAATGATTTATTTATTTTCTGGTATGAACATCTGTAGTTAAAATATAATTGTAACTAAGAAAAGTGAGATCTTCTTCAGTGTGACTATTTTGCTGTCTCTCAGAAGCTTTTTGTCAAGGATTTCCATAAAATTGTCTGACATTTCACTGGAGTAACTTATAATGGCATTCTGTTTTATGTGATCTGCCTATATTGTGCAGGCAGGCAAGCCTTTAATGCTTTTCACGCAAATGCTGTTTGCAGGGAGAATTCTGCTAGGTTCTTTTATTGCCTAAGCAAAAATAACAAATAATTATCCTGCTATAAAAGAAAATACTGATAATTATAGTTTGCTAAGCATGTTGTAGAAGGGGACAGGAAAGATAAAATGTTGGTGTCGGCAAATCCCAAAACAGAATACTTCTGCTACTGAAATAACTCCCACATTTAATGGCCTCCCTACAGAAATGCTAAGAACTTCAAGGGCTATTGACAAGACTATAGGGTTATGGTATATTATGCACAATCAAAGAGGTGGAGATTTTAAACATAATCAGGAATTTCCCACTATATTTTAGTTAGTGCAGCAGAAATATACTGAGAGAGAATCCAAAAATGAATAAATAAGCTCTGACAGAAGAAATATTTAGATAGAAGTAACCAGGCTGTTCTAGAAAACAGTTTTTTAAATGCAGTTTTTTTCACCTGCTATTAATTAGTAGTTTTTTTCCACTAAACTATTTCAGTGATAATCCAATATCTTAGTTTTGTATGACATTTAGACAGCATTCATTGAGATAGATTTATCTAAAATTAGATCTCTTGTATTTAACATGTAGAAGAAGCCCTCATTAACTGACAATAGTAACTTGTCTTCAAATACTGATCAAATTTCATTAAAAGCATAGTAAAAAAGAGTGTGAGACAAGTTTTAGTTTGAAAATTTAAAATTAGATGTTATAAGTTTGCTATCATTCTTTATAGAAATTTTATAATTATAATAATATGCATATTCTTAAAAAAGAATGAATCAAATGTTTTTTGTTGTTGTTGATAATCATTTCACCACAAATATTAGAAAACAGTTCATCCTTCATGTTCCATTTGACCTTTACAGTGTCTCCTTAAAAAAGATGTTTTTGTAAAAAATTCATGAGCTTAATCAACTTTTCCTAGTTTCTTTATAATTATTATACAAATAATTATCTGCTAAAGTGAGTATTATGTCCTCATCCTTGTGGATTTTCTGTTCTTCCCTGGGAAATTGATCTAATCATACAAGGTCTTCATTTTTCCATAGTTTGTGTGTTACTTGACCGTTTCTCTAACGTTGCCTTCATGCTCTTCAAGAAATCTTGCATCTTTGCAAGACTTGGAATTTCAACTTGCAGTTGTTGGTATTAAATTCAGGTTGCACTGTCATATATTAACATCTTAGACAGTCATCTGGGGATCAACTAAAGAACAAGACTTTGACCTTCTAAGAAGGGATAGAAGCTAGTGTTAACCAGAGAACAGATGGCTGTTCTTGGGCATACTCATTTTATAAATGCTCAGTTCATTAGTCCGTGACCAGTGTTCATGCTGTGATGAGAGAATCGAATTGAAAAGAAATTTTCCAAATTTGGAAAATGGTCTTCCTCACTTAAAATCATATATCAAACCTTTTCTTTAATAAAATAGCCATTTGCTTAATACCATAACAAAGGGGCATTAATAATAAGTTGCTCAATCTTTCTGATTTCTGATTCTTTTGGAAAACTTATTTGAAAACAGTTTCTAAATACATGTCCAAGGGTAAAAAAAAAATACAGAAAAATATAGAGTTGCCTGGTATGACTACACCTATTTAGTATTCAGGCACAGAAAAAGGGCAGGTTTCCTCTTTGTAGTAACATGTGAAGAAAGAATAAGGAAATTGAAGAAGTGTTAAAAATATAGTAGATTCATTTTGTGCACCCACTGTAATCAGAAACTATTTAACAGGCATCCATCACTATTAGGTTGGGCATATAGATAATATCTAAAAAAATCTGTACAAACCCTTCTTTTGTTTTGATGGCATCATTTTAAATCTAATGAATAACTGACATTTGATAGTTGAGATCATGTCTATGAGTCATTTATTTTTGCATCTATGAGGCTGCCTTTCCTTTTTGAAGCTGAGTAACTGCATAATTAAATTGTCATTTAAAGAAGCAATAACCACAGCAGAAAGCCAAATGCTCAAGTGACTCAAATGGCATATGGTAAAGCAGGACTGATATTTGTATTTTACAAGGATCCACAGTAAACTTACAGCATTAATGATATTAAGTGAATCATTTGCTGTTGTCTTCCTATTAAACTCAAGCAGAAATATTTGTTAACCTTAAGTGCATTTTGAAGTTGTTCTAATTTTAATGATCAGAAAAACTAATAGCATCTTTCAGTTAGTATAATGAAATGACAACAAAACTCATCTAATCTTCAGCACATTTTGTGTTATATTATACATATTTAAGGGACATTTCCAGTGGCCTTCTCCTTTCAAGTAGAGTTAGGAAATATTATAAACATTGGATACAACTTAACATTTAAAACATTTTCAAAGACTGAGGGATGTTGTGAATATTTTGGGTTTTTTTTTTCCTGCCACTATCATAAAAGATATATACTTAAATACAAGGAGAAATGACTGTTTCATCGACTAAGATAAGTTAATGAAGAGATAATATGAAATTTGATCTTAGAGCCAGTCCATATCAAACAGACTTTGGAAACATTGTGAATTATTTCCCAGCTTTCAGTAGTCTCAATGTAATAGCATATGGCTGCCTTACTCCTACCAGTATGCTCCCTTGCTGGATCCTGACTAGTCTGGTACCTTTTCCTCCAGAATCCTCATTCTGGAAAGTCCCAGACTGAAAGTTCCTGCTTAAACCTGGTCCTGTTTCTAACTACCGCTTCTACCACCTTCTCTTTTCCTTTGCTACCCAAACTCCTGTTAACATGTCCACTCTACTTACTGCCTTGTTTATCTGTCCCATTCTCTTCTTAGCATATGGCAAAATGGTTCTCTTTTCACCCTACTACTTGCTGAAGTGTTATTTGAGAGGCCCCCTGTGTTAATCTATTAAAATACTGAATGATTGCCTCTTAGCCTTCATGCTGAATGACTTCCCTTTGTCACAGCAATGATACAGTAGAAAGAACACTGAAAACTTGGTTTCAGTCTTGACTCTGACACCCACAGCTGATGGTGAGACCTCAGACAGGTTATAAAACATTAGGAGATTGTCAAAGATTAAATATACACATACATAAGAGAATTATCTAGGGCTACCCATTTCTTCTTGAAATCTTCTTCATTAGATTCTGCAATGCTAGTTTGTCTTGTTTCTTCATTATTGTCTTCACTAGCTTTTCTAACCCTGACACCCTACCATTGGTCCATCCCAAGACGTTCATTTCACATATGGTTGATGAGCTCAGCCACTTTGATTCAAGGTTAATCCTCCTAAAACACAAGTGATTTATAACATCTTATCCACAACCTTCAATAAATCTCTGTTACTACAGAATGAAGTCATAGAGGGTGTTTCATGCATTTTTTTTGACAAGGTCTAAGTAGACAGAGTATATAATTAAGTGTCTAATATATAGTGTCAAAAGAAGTAATATTCAGAATGAATATTCTGAGTGTTTTTTTCTATTATAGAAAGGATTTTCCACTGCTTAGGCTTAACTCTTTGAAAACAAATATCTTTAAAAATTAATTTTTACTGAATTATTTTAGATTTTAATGTTAACACTATGAATTAATGTAGCCACTGGGTCACTGATTTTTTTAAATAGCTATGTTGCAATATAACACACATATAAAATTAAGTGTTTTAAATACATAATTCAGTGATTTTAGTATATTCAGAGTTTTGCAATCATCTAATTGTACTGCTGACTAATTTTAGAACATTTCATCACTCCCATAGAAACCCCATACCTATTAGAAGTCACTCCCCATTTCCCCCTCCCATATACCCTGTGTGTGTGTGTGCATGCGTGTGCACAAGAGTGCACTCACATGCTCGCTCACTCACTCATGTCTGACTCTTTGTGACCCCATGAACTGTAGCTCACCAGGCTGCTCCATCCATGTGATTTTCCCAGCAAGAATACTTGAGTGGTGGCGATTTCCTCCTCCAGGGGATCTCCCCAAGAAATTGCTAATCTAATTTCTGTCTCTGGATTTGCCTCTTCTCGACAATTAATATAAATAAAGTAATACAACATAGTCTTTTGTGAGAGACTTTTTTGACTCAGCGTAATATTTCCAGGGTCATATATGTTGTAATAAGTATAAGTACTTATTGCTTTTCTGACTGCGTAACATTTCACCGAATGGATTTGCCTCATTTTGTTAATTCATTTTGTATTACTTGATGAGCATTTGATGTTGAATCACTGATTTTAGGAGGCTTCCCTGATAGTTCAGTTGGTAAGAATCCACCTGCAATGCAAGAGACTTCAGTTCAAGTCCTGGATCAGGAAGATCTGATGGAGAAGGGATAGGCTACCCATTCCAGTATTCTTGGGCTTCCCTTGTGACTCAGCTGGTAAAGAATCTGCTTGCAGTGCAGGAGACCTGGATTCGATCCCTGGGTTGGGAAGATCCCCTGAAGAAGGGAAAGGCTACCCATTCCAGTATTCTGGCCTGGAGAATTCTATGGACTGTATAGTCCATGGGGTCACAAAGAGTCAGGCATGACTGAGTGACTTTCACTGATTTTTAAAGTTGAAAGGGAGCCCAGTGATTATTTCCTCAAACGCTCTCCTCTTATGCACCTGAAACTGAAGCTCAGGAGGCACTCCTAGACTTTTATCTGGATACTTATTGTTTCTTATTATTTTAGATGCTGTGTTGATACAGTATGATGTAAGCATTCATTCATTCTTTTATTCATTTGTCCATATAGTTAATAAATAATCTTGGGTAACCAAGTCCTGGGTAGCAAAAACAGTTACAATCTTTGTCCTCACGAAACTCAGTTTAATGGGGAATAAGCTGATAATCAAATAGTCACATAAATAAAAACAGAATTATTAACAGAACTATGATAAGGGCTGTGTAGGAGAGATTCAGGAATTTACATTGTCAGGGAGGATAATTTAGCTGTGATCTTCAAATAAGTGATAATTAAACAGGTAAAGTGGAAGTCGCTCAGTCGTGTCTGACTCTTTGCGACCCTGTGGACTATACAGTCCATGGGATTCTCCAGGCCAGAATACTGGAGTGGGTAGTCGTTCCCTTCCCCAGGGGATCTTCCCAACCCAGGGATCAAACTCTGGTCTCCCACATTGCAGGCGGATTTTTTACCAGCTGAGTCACCAGGGAAGCCCAATTCAATTTTAACCAGGTAAAGAGGGCAGAAAAGAGCATTCTAAGTGTAGTAAAAGAATGTGTAAAGGCCCTGTGGGTGTAGGAACTTGGCATATTGGGGGTGGGGGTGGGGAGAGGCCAGGAACCAGTGTAACAGAGAACTGAGGGGACGGGGAGCGTGGTATAAAATGATGCTGGAGCTATAAGTAAAGCCAGGTACCCCAAGACAGGGAAATGGTTTTGGTCTTTTTCCTACGTGCACTGGACTACTGAAGTATTTTAATCCCAAAGGTAATACAAACAAAAAGACTGGGCATTGCCTACACTTCTCTCCTAGGGCTTTGATGCATTACAGAAGATCACAGTTGCTGGGTAATACATAGCTGTTTTGCCGAAACTTATGATAGAATTTAATGTGGTAGCATTTAATTTAAAGTTTGCTTTTATCAAATTCCCTATTATCTGAAGTAGAAACTTGTGTTCTTTTCACAGAGTAGACAGCCTCCTTGTTAGAATTTCCCAATTCATTTTTGTAAAGAACTATTTTTTCTAACCCTCCTACAGAATAAGCAATCAAAACTACTTGAGAAGTAATAAATAGATATTTAAAGGTCACATTTATTTTTTCATTGCACAATAACCGTGTTTTGGACTTGTAAAAGTCTGGAGTGCAGAAATAGTTCTCTAAACAGCAAATGGTTAATACCTAATTCTTCAACCTAAATGCTGTTAACTTGGTCCATTGCCTCCCAGGCAGTGTATGAATAGAACCAGGAAGCTTTTGTACAAAAGCAGGTCATGCCTGTATGCCTGCTCAGTCGCTTCAGTTATGTCCAACTCTGTGTGACCCCATGGACTGTAGCCTGCCAGTATGCCTACATGGGTGTGAATCCAAAGCTTTCATTAAATTTTATAGAGTCTACCAGTGCACAAAAAGCTAAAATCAACCTTTTTGAGAAGAGAAACAATCCATAAATTATTAGGGAAAATATTGGGGTTTATTTTGTATAACTTATGGAAGTTAAGGCATTATAGTTTAAAAAAACAACAATAACAACAGTATTAAGAGCTATCGCTAAGCTAATATCTTGAGAACGATATCCTTACATTTTAAAAAATGATATAGTGATAGTCAAAATAATCCTGATTATGCCAAGTTGGAGAAGGGAATGGCAACCCACTCCAGTATTCTTGCCTGGAGAATCCCATGGACAGAGGAGCCTGGCAGGCTACAGTCTATGGGGTCACAAGAGTCGGACACAACTGAGCGACTAAGCATAGCATGGCACATGCCAATAGGATTAATTATCTATTACACAGCAGTTACTTGCAAACTGTGGTCCCCAGATCACCCTCTTAGGAATCATATTTAGCACTTATGAAGGGTATAGATCCTGGAGCTATGCCAGACCTCTGGAATCAGACTCCCTAGAGTGGAAGCCAAGAGTCTGACTTTTTAACTAGGATCCCAGGTGATGGTAATGTCTACTCACGTTTGTCAAGTGTTAAAAAAATTACTAAATAACTCCTTTTCTGTTTTGATAAACCAGTCTTACCCAATTCATTGGGCTTCCCTGGTGGCTCAGTTGGTAAAGAATACACCTGCAATGGTTGTCTCCACCATTAGGAATCCCTTCACCCTCTTCCTGATCCCTGGGTTGGGAAGATCTCCTGGAGAAGGAAATGATGATCCACTCTAGTATTCTTGCTTAGAGAATCCCATGGACCAAGGAGCCTGGCAGCCTACAGTCCATGGGGTCGCAAGTGTCAGAAATGACTTAGTAACTAAACCATCACCACCACCCAATTAATTGATTTGGATAGTAGTGCTAGTACCATGTAACAAACACTAACTATGTGTCAGAAGCTGTCCCTAAGCTACCCCGAGTTCTTAAAACCATTCTGCAGGGAAATATTAATAGATATTATTATCCACAATTTATAGGTGAAGAAATTAAATGACTTGTTACAATAGAGGTCCTGCTGGCTTCAAAGCCTTTGTTTTCATTCTTCAAGCAACCTCTTGTTGTAACTGCTGTATTAGTGACCCACTACAAGAATTATCCAGAAAATAGAAAATGAGTGGAGTTATGCATGAATCTTACAGTCCCAGTTAACATCCACCAAAATCCATGGTCATCAACAATTAGGGTTGTAATGAACAGCATGTAACACATGAGCTTCTTTTGCTAAGTACAACTGTCTGACACATTTCTAAAAGAAGCTTCCAGAGGTAACACTTTATAGGTAGGAATAGTGTGAATATAAGAAAATTGCTTCCAGTTGTTACAGTTTAACAAGCAGAGAATATAAAGGAAAAACCAAGAGTTACATTATGCAAAATGACACTAAAATCTACCAGTATGTTGTTGGTCAGTCGCTAAGTCATGTCCAACTCTTTGGACCAATGGACCCAGTATTCCAGGTTTCCCTATCCTCCCCTGTTTGCGGGAGTTTGCTCAGATTCATGTCCATTGAGTGGGTGATTCTATCTAGCCATCTCATCTTCTGCTACCCCTTTCTCCTTTTGCCTACATTCTTTCCCAGCATCAGGGTCTTTTCCAGTGAGTTGGCTCTTTGCATCAGGTGGCCAAGTCACCATCTAACAAAAAAAAGAAAGTTTATTGTAACCCAGTAGAGGTGTCTGTGGGGCTTCTTTAAAACATGAGCTTTTACCAGGTTTTTGCCTACGGTTGATCAATCTGTGATATGTATGTGATATCACTTGAATTATGCTTCATTTCATTCAACACCTTCACTGGACACTAATAATGAAATTACTCAAATTTTTAAAATCTTGACAGTCATTTATTTTGTAAGCTTTTATTTGTGAAGAGTCCAGATCTCTTTGCTAATAAATATAATTTAATCAACTCTTGACATTTAGAGAATGACAGAAACCAAATTTTCTAATTATTATTCTAGTGCCAATTTTTGAAATGTTTGCATTTCTGTTATGAAATCATCAGGTTAAGAAATTTAATTTGACTCTTAAGGAAGCGTTCTTATAATGACATGATTTATTTGAAGATACCGTCACAGATTATCTCTTTGGGGGAAAAGAATTTTAATTATTTAAGAGAAATGACTATTGGTTTGGATAATGTTCAAAAGCAATTCTCTGGGAAACTAGAAACTTCCCCTGGGTCTGATATGACTGGGCTTATCACCCTCCATATAATGATAAACATGCTATTCCTTTTGGTCCCATGGGAAACTTGGCTCTTCAGTAGCCATCTATAGAAAATACTATGTTCAGTTAATGAGAGAACTAGTCACCACACATTTATATTTACACTGGAACTTTAGAAAATGTTAGGTGATGCTACAGTCAGGAGAATGTTCAAGAACATGGTGAGAAGTGAAAGATCTTTTGTGATTGTACACAGGCTCCTTTGAGGCATTAAAATATCATTTCCAAGTTTCCAAGGGAATCTTTTTTTAATTAATTTTTATTGGAGTTCAATTGCTTTACAGTGTTCCTGCTGTACAGAAAAATGAATCAGCTGTACATATGCCTATTTCCCCTCTTTTGAACTTCCTTCCTATTCAACTCATCAGAGTGCATTGAGTAAAGTTCCCTGTGCTATATAGTATATTGTCATTAGTTTTATATATATATATATATCTTAAATTTTTATTTAATTTTGGCTGTGCTGGGTCTTTGTTGCTATGAGCTGACTGTTTCTCTCTGGTTGCGGTGCCGGGCCTTATTGTGGTGGCCTCTATTGTTGCAGAGCATGGACTTTAAAGCTCGCAGGCTTCAATAGTTGTGGTACACAAGCTTAGTTGCCCTGCAGCATGTGGGATCTTCCCGGACCAGGGATGAACTGGTGTCCCCTGCACAAAGAGGCTGATTCTTAACCACTGGACCACCAGAGAAGTCCAGTTATGTATTTTATACGTAGTATCAATAGTGTGAAAGTGAAAGTCCCTCAGGCATGCCTGACGCTTTGTGACCCCATGGACTATACAGTCCATGGAATTTTCCAAGTCAGACTACTGAAGTGGGGGATCCCTTCTCCAGGAGATCTTCCCAACCAGGGATCAAAGCCATGTCTCCCACATTGCAGGCAGGTTCTTTAACAGCCGAGCCACAAGGGAAGCCTACATCAATAGTGTATATGTGTCAACACCAATCTCCCAATTCCTCCCATTCCCCCAGTTTCCCCCTTGGTGTAGCGCAGTGAAGCTTGAATGCTGGGAGGGATTAGGGGCAGGAAGAGAAGGGGACCACAGAGGATGAGATGGCTGGATGGCATCACCGACTCAATGGACATGAGTTTGAGTAAACTCCGGGAGTTGGTGATGGACAAGGAGGCCTGGCGTGCTGCGATTCATGGGGTCACAAAGAGTCGGACACGACTGAGCGACTGAACTGAACACTTATAAAGTTCCTTATTTTTTTTCTTGCAATGGAAATATATGTGTTTTCTTACAGACAATTTAGTAGAAATCTGTATTTCAGATTTTGTTTTTTGTTACTTAGTTGCCAAGTCACGTCCAACTCTTTGAGACCCCATGGACCTGCCAAGCTCCTCTGTTTATAGGATTTTGCAGGCAAGAATACTGGAGTGGATCGCCATTTTCTTCTCCAGGATTTCAGAGTTTAATGTTATTTTAAAGTTATATATGGATCTAATGAGTCTTCACTCCTTCCTGTCTGTGTTCTACTGTGATAGCTAATCAGTGGATTTCTGGAGGTAGCTGAAGAGCTTGGAACAGACTGTGTGTGGGGAAAGTAGCAATTTCATGCTGACCACATAGAGCATCCAAAATGTGAGACAAACAGGAGATCAAACATGGCTTCCACTCTCTCCTTTAACCGTTTTTACTCTTTTGTTTTTCCTTTTCTTCAGATGCATAAGTTTTCTTTTAGCTGAATGACTTTCAGCTTGACATTACATTGAAACTAGGATGGATGTAAGATGGGAAAAATAAAATCATCAACAAATTAACTGAACAAAACAAAACCACTGTCCTGTAGGATCTGCACTCCTTCACTAAGAAGGTACTTCTAAAAGCCCTTAAAGTCAAGACTCGGCTAAAGATGATGTAACGCCCACCCCTAGGTACAGCGGGCACTCACAGGACAGGCTGCTGGACTTCACTGTTTTAGGCAGACACTTGGAGATGGGCTGACCAATTGACATGTGGGGAGAGTAGCCTGGAACACATAGGTGGCCCACCCTAAGCCTCCAAGGTTTTTGTACTGTAATTATGGGAAGCCACATTTTTAAAAGATAATACATTTTAAAAAGTGGTTTCATATTGGATTATAGTTGAGTAACAATGCTGTGTTCATTTCATATGTACAGCAAAGTGATCCAGGTATACATTTTTAAAGCTGCAATAATTTTGTTTAAAAATGGTTGCATGGGGAAAAAAATAATGGTTGCATGTTTACTGGCCTACAGTCGTTTAAAAAGCATTCTCAGAGTGTGAGGGTAAAACCCTACCTCTGAAGCAAACTTTTGTGTCTGCAAATACCAAAAGTGGCTGATGTGATCCTGGCGAGCCCAGGGGAACCCAAACAAGGCATTGGCAAGCCTCACTTTTCCTTCAGAACAACTGTAATTAAAGCAGCTGGAATATTTGCCATCTCATTGGTTTATTTGCTTTTTTTTTTTTTTTTTTAAGCTTAGACTTTAATCTTACTTTTAAATGTTTTTTTATAAATCAGTCACATATGGCTTGATTGTAGATGTCAAGTGGCTGCTGGGAGCGTTAGGTAAAAGCCTTTCATGAGCATGCAGTGCTCAGTTTCCCTGACGTCTGGCTCCAGCCCTGTCTCTCTCTGCCCCTCCTCCTGTGCCGATTTCTGCCCTCCTCCCTCCATTCCAACTGCCCTTCAACCCTGCGGTGTCTATTTATTTACTTAAATCCTAGCCTCTTAAATAAAGCATAATAATAGAATACTCTTCTGAAAAGAGCAGAAAAGAGGGAGTTTACATGGCCACTGACAGAATAATAGAAGAGGTGGAGAAAACATTTGAAAGGACTCCTCAGCAGAGGATCTGTTCCCTCCTTTGCGTCCTATTTATAGGAAGGCAACCTCCCCCCTCCTTTCTTTGTTACCAGTAGCTCCAGGCCAAGTCTTCCCCTTTTGGTGAAATCTTCACGCTCTGTCCTTGTGTGTTTTAATACTTCCAAGATTACTTTTGGGATATATCTTGCTTACACAAATACTGATATAGAATTTCCAAAACACCCAGGAATGCTAATATAGTGGATTCAGGCGCATTTCAGGGCTAGCTTTTATTTTGATATATTTTCTCAGCAAGTAAGTCATATTCTCACTCCATTAAGAAATCTTGGCTTTTTCAAATGGGTCATTACTGGCAATTTCTTTAGTAATAAAATGTTGGCTGCCACTGTTCAGAAAATAACTTGAGGAGGAAAAGGAGATATTTCAAATTAGCATTACAGAAGGGGGGAGGGGTGGGTGCCCACTGAGGCCCCACTGTGCTGATTAAATTCTCATGGGTTGCCTCTTGAACAATACGCAGCAGAAGATGAAGAACCTGAACCAGCTGGAGATCACCCTTAATTGTAAACTCCACCCCAAGACGCCAGTCAGTTGATGAAATCCCTCTGCTTTCAGAGCTTTAGCTCTTCGGGCAAAAAGTAGATCTGCCAGATTTTCATTTTTCCAGTCAGATGACTGGAGAATAGCGTGTATTTTCCCTCTCTGGTGGAGCCTCTTTTAGAAAAGAGACATTTAGCAATGTCAAATGATCCAGCAGTCAAGAATGTCATCCTTAGAGAGTACGGGAGCTCAAGCAATGAACATCATCAGTTGACTGAATTCTTATTTCTTTAGGCCACAGCTGGAGTTTGTGAGTTCAAAGTGACCCCCCAGAATAGCCTGGTGCTCTGTCACCCGGTTCAGCCAAATGCTTTCCTGGTGTGCTTCTGCAGGTTGACTGTTTGCTCCCAGCAGGTGAAATTGGGGCTGTTAGTGAATGAGATGCTTTCTTTATCAAGCACAGTCTTCCCCAAAGACATCCTGTGTCCTAAGAACTTACAAAAGGAATTTGGCAGCAAAGCAAAAAAGAGAAGAGTTGAAGCCAAGAAATTTCACATCAGCATGAACTTTGTACAAGCTAATAGGTAATATCTTCACAAGTGTATGTAGTTGTGCTAAGTGGTGAAGAAATAGTATCTGAAGGTTGACGTGGACACATCACAATTGTCAGTACACTTTTCTACAGATGATTTTATTTAATTCTTGCAGTAACTCTGTAAGGGAAATTGCATGGATAATCTCCATTTTACTGATGATAAAACTGAGGATTCAAAAAGTCAAAAGGTCTGCTCAGTAGTCTGCAGTCAGTAGGTCATAGCCAAGGTTCTAACACAGCTCCCATGTCCAAAATATGTGTTATTTTTATTTCAAAGATCTGACTTAACCAAGTTCTCATCAGAATGCTTAGGAAGATAAACTACTATCATCACTGCTATCATTTTTTTTTGTTTATTCATTCATTCAACATTTACTAATCACCCATTTTCAAATTAGGAAAGCAGCCAGGTAGAAAGGACTTTTCATTGCTTAGAACAGAGAAATTCATATACACAAAAGTAAAGTAGTTAATTTTTTGGAGTACATACCTCAATTTTTCATCTTCGGATGAATATTTATTAAGTACTTGCTTTTAGACAGGAAGTATCGTAGTACAAAGGAGAATATATGCCAAAGAAAATGGCTCCTCCCCACCTAGAGCTTATAGAATAGTTGGGGTGGGATGGGGTGGACTTTAAACAAATAAATGGTACACGGTGCTGTTGATAGGCTAAGGAAATAGAAGTGGAAATTGCTCATACCTCTTGAGACAATTTGATAATATGACAGCCTTACTTGAAGTGCTTTGTATGTTCTTGTATGGCTTAATTATTTTTGTCCAGTTGCACTTGTTTTGAATTTAAAATACTATGGGAAGAAAAAGAATCCATATATTTGATAGGAACCAATGACTTCTAGAAATCAATAGTGGCTCAGTGACCTGGTGACTCAGTGGTAAAGAATCTACCTGCAATGCAGGAGATGAGGGTTCAATCCCTGGCTCAGAAAGATCCCCCAGAGAAGGAAGTGGCAATCACTCTGGTGTTCTTGCCTGGGAAGTCCCATGGACAGAAAAGCCTGGTGGTCTACAGTCCATGGGATCGCAAAAGAGCAGGACATGATTTAGCAACTAAACAATAACTTCTAGTATTGAAATAAAGCCGAGAAAAGGGTGGCCTGTGAATTTGTTTCCTTTTCAATAAGCTGCAATTAACAACAGAAGGTGTGCATGCATGCTAAGTTGCCTCAGTCTTGTCCAACTCTGTGCAGCCCTGTGGACTGTAGCCCACCAGGCTCACTGTCCATGGGATTCTCCAGGCAAGAATACTGGAGTGGGTTGCCATGCCCTCCTCCAGGGGATCTTCCCAACCCAGGGATCAAACTCAAGTCTCTTATCTTATGTCTCCTGCACTGGGAGGTAGGTTCTTTACCACTAGCGCCACCTGGGATAGTTTATATGAATGCCAAATAAGTGATAAAAACAAGAACCAGGAGCCAGTGGACAGAGACATTCTTGGAGGTGACTAGGGAGTGTTCTTAGAGAAGAGAGCTTCAGTTCAACAAGGCATTGCCAGACATAGAGAAAGTACGAAAAGGGGGAGAGGGAGAGACAAGGAGGCAAGAAGAGGACTTCACAGAAGAAAGAAGAAAAATGTGAAGCTTGAATGAAAAGGGCATTTTTTTAGGTCTACAGAGTAACTAGTCTAAGAAGATATGAGGGCCTGTGGTGGTAGAAAATTGGAGATAAACTTGAAAAAGTACAGTCGCAGTATGCAAGTCCTTGCGGCCAGGCCAAGAAACTTAGATTTTATCACTTTGACAGAAGAATTTTGAACCTGAGAGTGAAATCATGAAGTGACATTCTGGCATGATAAGTTTCATGGCAGCTTTGTTTCCTTGTTTCCGTCTCCAGACCCTTCTCTTTACACCACATGAACCTGTGCATCTGCATTAACTTAATCTACCATTTTAAAAATGGTTGATGTTCGTATAAAATTAGAAATAAACAGATGGCTTTTTGTCAAGCAAAGAAGCGTTATTCAGATATATTCCGATTTCTGAGCAGAAAACAACAGTGTAACACATCAGTAAATGAAAACACTGACATGGGTAGCTTCTTGATGCCCAAGATTCTTTATATTCAGGGTCAACTCATATTAAGAAAATATTTAAAAAGATGAATATTTATATAACAAATATATATCCAATCAGAATCAGCATTTGTTAATTTAGCAAAATAAGGTTTTAGCTGAGCTCATTATCACTGAGCATTATTTCTTGTCAACCCTTTTCAACAAGGAAGGAATCTAAAGATGGCCCTAAAATAGCCACTGGGTAACTCACCATGCCTTTTTTAGTCTTGTGATGGAAAATTGTACTGCTCACCCAGTCTCCTTCTAACTTTCATGTTTCTCAACCCCTTGCATTTAGCCAGAGCCCCTGTGGTTGGTTTAGTCAGGAGGTTGTGAGAGGCAGTGATGTCATTTCCTGAAGCATTGAGGGGCCAGGGCACAACCTTCCAGATGTCTTCCTCTACTGGTGCAGTAATCTCAGATGCCATGAGTTAGTTGAGCCACAAGAAGAATATACAGTTTGCTGGGTCATCACCATGGAGTGAGGTGGCCTGGAGAGTTACTCTGCTTACATCAGGATTTGCATGAATAGGTTTTAAACTTTCATTCTCTAAAGACTCAGTGACTTAAGCCTGACTTTTCTGACTAATCCAGTCCCTTATCCTTCACCTATTTGTATCCTCTTTTTACTGCCCTGAATTATGTTGAGAGACTTTGGACAAAACTAGCTAATTTCTATTAAGTCACCTTAATGCAAGTCTGCTAGTCCTTGGAAATAGCTTGAAATAGCAGGTCTGGGGATTAAAAGGGAAAATTCTGTCTATCTTACCTAGATTCTCTGGTCAACTGGAGACTGTATGTTTTGAATAGGGCTTATGTTAACTGCCCTTAGTTCTTTCAAGTGTACATTTTTAAGCATATTTCTTTTGCAAGAAACATAATATTCTCCTAAGAACTTTGGCAGAAAAAGAAGATCCTTTCTCTCATCCATTCAACTAACAGTGAGTTTGGTTCACTGTGGCTTTCAGTTGCTCATGGATAATCAGTGATAATGAACTGCTTCTAAACCTTTAGGGGATAGAAATGGTTGAGTAGCATGTTGAACTAAATGGTTTATGTTGGTAGCTACTCTCCTGTTTAAAGACTGCTGGGTTGTGGATATTTTCCCAGCGGTATTGGCCATTTAGTTGAAATCTTGTTATCCTGGACAAGTGCACTGAATTACATGAACTGTTCAAAATCTCATAAAGCATATTGATAGAGGTGGAGAATGATGTTAATATTAGCTTATTTGAGAGCTAACACTAGGTGATGAGGTTAAGCTTAGCCTGCAGAAATGCTTTTCAGGATTCCAGCAATCTCAAGCATCTCAGTGTTTAGGTTATCTGACAAAAGTCTATCAAAACATGAAAAATAACCAAATGAAACTTAATGCTAGAATGTATTTCAAAGGTTAATGAAAAGTATACTCTGGTCTAGCAATTCAGGAAAGATTTCATCATCATTTTATTGCTGAATGAAACGTGGGTTCTTGTATCAGTTGGGAAAAGCACACCTTGGCAATATTTTCTCCATGAGATTCTGAAAGTCTACATCAATTTATCATTCTAATTTCAACCCTATAGGTGTCACATACCTTGCATATAAATATACCACAGCTAAATATATATTATATGCAGCCTAAGTGCACTATCTGCACATCCTATTTATCTGAATAACCCACCTGATAAAAGCTGAATTGTTTATAGCTGAACAGGTGTTTGTCTTGAGTTCCTCCTTCAATGATGCACTCATCTGACTTTGTGAAGCCAGTGCACATCCTGTCCTGTATCACCTGTAGGCTAGCCCTTGTATCTTGTTGTCAATCAGTTAACTTTGTCAGGTGTCAGTCATCATGATTCTCAGCAATGTTCAAATCAAGTTCTAAGCAGTTCTGGAAAGTGGCATAAGCAAACCTGATACAATCAGTGGAGCAACTGAGTAAATTTCAGTTTGTTCAAGAAGCTGAATATATTGAACAATAGATATGCTAAGTATTTTCAATAAATTGCAATTTTCCATAGATGAAATACCACTGTTCAGAGAAGCCATAAAGCCTTTATGGTTGAATGTGTCCTTAACCAGAGTTGAAGACCTGAAACCAACTCTTGGGGTCTATCAAGGCTGAAAGGCTTGGCCACTTTCTAGCTGTATCATGCTGGGAAGGGCATTTAAATTCTCTTGGCCTCAGTTTTCTCATCTGTAAAATAGGAAAAATAAGAGTTACCTATTTAGAGGGAGATAGAGAGGAATAAGTGAATTAATGTATATGAAGTGCTTGGAACATTGTCTGAATGTCTGGCAGATTAATAAATGCCATATAAGCATTTGCTAGGATTATTTTAGGGATGTTTCAGCCACTGTATCAAATACTAAAACTATGGAAAATAAAATTCTTAACAAAATTGTGCCAGTTTAAACATTTTGATATGGAATAAAAATGATCACCTCTAACTGCACTATGTTAATTTAAAACAGCTATTCAAGTTTATATACCTTATGGAATAGGCCATAAGTTGCTTTTTAAAAATAATTCCCAAATGACATTTATCTTTTCTCATAAAATAAAGCCTAGAAAAAAATAGTCATTTTAATTTTGTAATAAACCAAAGAACTCCACAAAAATATGGATGATGGGTAAATGGGGCATTATTTTTATGATGCATGGATACTGGGTACTTTCAGCTTTCCAATAATCATCTCATGCTGTGGCCAATAATTCTCCAATTCCTGTGGAATGAAATTAGCTTTTAAGTGTTTAAGGCTGGAATTTCTCTCCTTCATATATAACTATTGAGTTAATTTTTGGAAAAAAACTTTAAAAGCCAGGAGATTGTTTTTTAATATTGTTTTTAGTGTTACTCAAATGACAAACATGTCCCTTGATAATAGGTGTAAGCAAATATTTTCAGTGGAGGGCCAGGCAATGGTATCTAGGATGATATATAAACATATGAAGGACCACGCAGTCTGTTAAAACTGCTTTGCTCTGTCAATGGCACGTGAATGAATGGACAAGGAAATAAATGGAAGTGGCTGTGTGCCCAAAACACTATATTAGGAAAAACAGACAGCATCAGAATGGATCTGCTCCATGGACCATAGTTAGTTGACCTCTGTTCTGTGGAATTCCTATTTTTACTAGGGTAAAATATACATGCACATATATATAATTGTGTACTTGCACTCATATACATGTGTGCACATTGATTTGAGAATCATAAAGATGAAATGAAAAAAATATGCACATTGAAGAATTTAAGAAAGGGTTTCCCTGGGGGTCCAGTGGTTGAGAGTCCATCTTGCAATGCAGGGGACACAGGTTTGATCCCTGGTCGGGGAACTAGGATCCTGCATGCTGTAGAACAGCTAGGCCTGTGCACCTCATCTGGGGAGCCCGCCCACCACTAGAGAGTCCATGCACCACAATGAAAGGTCCCACGTGCCTTAGCTGAGACCGTAAGCAGCCGAATAAATAAATTGTTTCTTTACATTTAAAAAAAGAATTGAAGGAAAAGAAGGAATTTAAAGAAGAAATAAAGGATGATACTTTATTTAGTATTCACTGATTAATTACCCAAAGATTCGTTTTGAACTTGGTCCAGGGCTGGTTTACCATTTTTATTTTGTTTTGAAATCAACCTATGAGGTTTCACTTGCTTTTGATCAAAACTACCCTTTAAAATTCTTTAGTCTTGTTATTGTGTATAGAACTCTATATAATAGTCTTATTGTGTATATAGCTGTATAATAATATTATATTTATATTCCAAATTTGAGAGTCACTGAGCAAGACTAAAAAAATGGATAGCTGTGTACAGAGTTCTGGGTGGTTGAATTTTTTTTCCTAAAATACCTATCAAGTTATTTGAGGGAATGGAGAATGCTACTATATTTCTTCTTGCCTGCAGAATTTTCTTTATTTTTAAAATGCTAAGCCTTTCTGTCTTTAATGTGCATTAATAGATTTGTTTGCTACTGTACATTGTATGTGAATTCCTGCAGGTTAAGTGACTTATATATGTAAAAACACTTAATGAAGCTCCTGACCTGGTCAATGTTTGTCACTTTTGCATCAAACCCCTGTCTGTTTATGTCCATATACACGTTTTTCTTTGAGGGATTACAGAGAAGAATTGAACCCCCTGTTCTATGTCTTTTCAAGTTTGCCCTTTCTTTTGGGTCTTTCAGTTCGGTTCAGTTCAGTCGCTCAGTCGTGTCCGACTCTTTGCGACCCAGTGTCTGCAGCACACCAGGCCTCCCTGTCCATCACCAACTCCCGGAGTCCACCCAAACCCATGTCCATCGAGTTGGTGATGCCATCCAACCATCTCATCCTCTGTCGTCCCCTTCTCCTCCTGCCCTCAATCTTTCCCAGCATCAGGGTCTTTTCAAATGAGTCAGCTCTTCGCAACAGGTGGCCAAATATTGGAGTTTCAGCTTCAACATCATCCTTCAACATCATCCACCCAGGACTGATCTCCTTTAGGATGGACTGGTTGGATCTCCTTGCAGCCCAAGGGACTCTCAAGGGTCTTCTCCAACACCACAGTTCAAAAGCATCAATTCTTCAGCACTCAGCTTTCTTTATAGTCCAACTCTCACATCCATACATGACCACTGGGAAAACCATAGCCTTGACTAGACGGACCTTTGTGGACAAAGTAGTGTCTCTGCTTTTTAATATGCTGTCTAGGTTAGTCATAACTTTCTTTCCAAGGAGTAAGCATCTTTTAATTTCATGGCTGCAATCACCATCTGCGGTGATTAAGAAAAGTTAATAGTTATTGGTTTGATTCTGAGGGCTCCTTACCACTAGAGCAGCATCTTCTTTGAGAATGTGATGAGGTCTGTTTTACCAGGTGTGAAATCACAAAACCCTTGGTGAAGACACACAGAGATGCGTAGCTTTAGACACCTATTTTAAAAAAGGTTTTCATTTAGTCACTAAGTTGTGTCCAACTCTTTGTGACCCCATGGACTGCAGCACACCAGACTTCCCTGTCCTTTGCTATCTCCCAGACTTTGTTCAAACTCATGTCCATTGAGTTGGTAATGCTATCCATCTATCTCATCCTCTTCATCCTCTTCTCCTCCTGCCCTCAATTTTTCCCAACATCAGGGTCTTTTGCAATGAGTCAGCTCTTTGCTCAGGTGGCCAAAGTATTGGAGCTTCAGCTTCAGCATCAGTCCTTCCAGTGCATATTCAGGGTTGATTTCCTTCAAGATCGCCTGGTTTGATCTTTTTGCTGTCCGAGGGACTCTCAAGAGTCTTCTCCAGCACCACAGTTCAGTTGTAAGGGAGCACAACTTAAAAATGGGTCTCAGTTCTGCCCCTTGCCCTTGCACTTCGTGGAATTCTGAGCAGAACTACTAATCCAGAATGACTTTTAGTATCCTGAATGTCAAAATAAGTTTAGAACTCTAGAAAGAAAACATAATTAGTTGATTTAAAAAAGAAAAATTCTCTTCCAGCCTGAGTGTAGAGAATCAATGCAGACTGGGCTAAAGGCCCAGTCCTTTAAAGCTTACTGGACATAATTAACGATTTACCAGGATGAATATATTCTCTTGGGAGAAATTACAATTGCCTGTTATTTATTAGCTGAAAACAATTTAAACCATTTAAAATATTATTTTTTCTTGGATATAGTACTTATTAAACTTCACTGGAGTGAAGCTAAAAGGTAAAAAAAAAGTCTGCAACGGTTAGCATTTTTACTTCTCTATTTGAAACGCTCAGAAAAGGACCTTGCTCTTTGTAAATGCTCAGTGTATAACTATTAAGAACCATCATAAAATTCACCTCACAGTCTCATATTTACACAATGTTAAGAGTAAAGCCGTGAGTTGAATTTGATATTGTCCTACATAATGTAATTGTAACACATGGATCAGAGATTAAATTATTAATTTCCTAAATTCTTTTTTTTTTCACAGAAAGAAACCAGGACATATTATCAACCTTTTGAGAACACAATATAACGAACTTTACCATTTTACCACTTCTTTGAACAGGTAAGACCCTAGCCTCTCTAAAGTAAAAGAGTTGCACATAAATGTGAAAAATAACCACTTATTAATGGTATTTTTTTTTAAATCTTTATTAAATAAATTTTAGTTCATTTTAATAAGGGAAGAGATGCATGCCTTTTATAGCTAATAGATTTAGGATTATTAAAATGACCTTTTGTAATGTTTTGAATGCTTTCATAATAAAATAACAAAAAATATTTCTCTGAAATGAGGGTTGAATTAAGCCTGTCTCTCCTGCTATAGTCAACAAAACCAATAGTGTTTTCTCAACACTTACTATGTGCCAGGTGTGGTCCTACGTGACTTAGCTCTTATTAACTAAACCTATAACAGCCCTGTGAGTAGCTATAAGGATGTTCATTTTGTAGATTGGGTCATGAGGCAGAGAGAAAGGAGGCAGGTAATTGTAGAGATTCACCCAAGGTTGTATACTTGGGTCTGGGAGCAAGTCTCTGGAAAAAGTATCAGCTCAGCTGTTTTTGTGAGGCTGGTTGTGATAGAAATGTCTAGTCATCAGACTCTCCTTTGTTTTGACTTGGTTCTATCTGAATTTAAGGAAGAAAAATTACAATGCATTTACCAAAAAAGTCATGACAGACAAAGTTTATTTAATGTTTGTACTTGCTACTTTACAATTATTGCATAAATAAATGAAGGAACATATATATTTTAGCTCAGTGTACAAGCAGAAAGAATATTTTGTTTGATTTCATATCTTTCTTTAGACTCAATTCCTATGATAAAAGCAGAATAATATTACCAAAAAAATAAAGATGAATGATTTCTTATTCTAGGAGATGAAAAATGCATTTTCATTAAATTTCTTGCTATTGGAACTACTGAGTATACAATCTTAAATTGGCCATAGCAATATGAACTTTACTGTTTTCATTATTTCTTTATTATTTTATTTTTAATCAAGAAAATCTACAAAATTTTCAGAATGAAATATAGGAAATATTGGGGCTTCCCAGGTGGTGCAGGGATAAAGACTCCACCTGTCAATGCAGGAGACACAGAGAGACGTGAGTTCAATCCCTGTGTAGGAAAAGATCACCTGGAGAAGGAAATGGCAGCCCAATCCAGTATTTTTGCCTGAAGAACCCCATAGACAGAGGAGTGTGGTGGGTTACAGAATGTGGAGTCACCACAGAGCCAGACATGACTATGTGACTGAGCGCAAACACACACACATACACAGACACACAAACACACGCACACAGGAAATATTATGATGAATACCCAAGTATCAGCTCCATGAATTTGAAAACATGCTAGCATTCAGCTTTGTTGAAATCTTTTCTGAAGAAATAACCTTTTCCTTTTTTCCTAAAATGTGTCCCAACACTGAACATGGTATAGCCTTCCTGTGGTTAATGACTTCCTAACTTTAATGACATATGTATGAGATAATATTCCATAGGATCATTTACATTTTGAAAGTTTACATAAATGGTGTCATACTGTAGACATTCTTTTGTACCTTGCCTTCACCCAGCACTGTATTTAGAGATTCATCCGTGTTAATACATGAAGATCTGGTTGACTCATTCTGTCATACAGTTGACTCATTTTAATATTTCAGTCATCTGGTGCTCAGTATTGTTATTTATTTCTAAATAACTTTCAGCATTTGGAAGATTTAAAGCTAAAATGGCTTAAGTGTGGCTTTCAAAGCATCTCTTGAATTTTATAAGAGATCCAAATATCTTAATATGTGATATCATGCCAATTCTGTCTCTGTTTCTTTTTTTCCTATTAGGAAAACATTTGGTTATGGACTTTTTTTTTTTTGGCTCTGAGTAGCTTCCTCAGTAATGGTATTCATATTTTTACTGCTTTTGCCATAATGCAATAATTACAATCTGTTTTATTTCTCCATAGATGAAATACTGACTATTCTCAAATACAATATTTGGTAATATTTACAAAGGTAAATATTACCTTTGAAATTTAAAAGATGCGTAAAAGAAAAACACTCTTGTTTGGCCCATATTAATTGTTCATATTCCCTTCAAAAATCATGAGAGAAACTTTTAAAAAAGGATTTTTTTTTCTTATTTTTCTCTGTCACTACATTTAATTTCACAGTTCATTTAAGGTAAAAGAAATATCAATATATACCAGTAAGATTTATAGACATTGAATATTTCATAATTTTTTAATTTTCTTTTTAAATGTATTTTTGATTGGAAGATAATTGCTTTACAGTGCTGTGTTGGTTTCTGCTGTACAACAGTGTAAATCAGCCATCCCCTCGCTTTTGAATCTCTCTCCCACCCCGACCCCATCCCAGCCTTCTAGGTTGTCACAGAGGACTGGATTGCACTCCTTGTGTTATATAGCAACTTCCCATTATCTCTCTGTTTTACATATGGTAATATATATGTTTCAATGCAACTCTCTCAATTCGTCCCACCCTCTTATTCCCCCACTGTGTCAAATAAACAACCCAATCAAAAAATGGGCAGAATACCTACACAGACCTTCTCCAAAGACTTATAGATGACCAACAAACACATGAAACAATGCTCAACATCTCCAATTATTAGAGAAATGCAAATCAAAACTACAATGAGGTATCACCTCACGCTGGTCGGAATGACCATCATCAAAAAAATCTACAAACAATAAATGCTGGAGAGGGTGTGGAGAAAAGAGACCCCACTTGCACTGCTCTGTTTCCTGAAGGGAATAAATGACTACTCTGAGGGTTGGGAGAGAAAGAAGAGAGAAACTAACCTTTGCTGGGCAAATGTAAATACATGTAAGGTTTGCTGCACAGCCTGCAGGTCACGAGTACAATGCAATGTTGCAGATGGGAAAGTGAGACCCATACATTTCGGGAAACTTACTAAGATCATACAGTGGTTGCAAAGCCTAGATTCAAATTCATCTGTCTCAGACTTCAAAGCTAAGCTGCCTGCCAGAAAAAGAATGGGGGATACATGGCCTGTTTGATGCATAAATAGCAGTTTCATTTATTCCACCACTAATATTAGGATCGTTTTTTGAAAGTTGAGGGGACCGATGTGAGAAAAGTAAGGAAGGCACCATATCTACCTAGAGAGAAAAACAGGCTATTGAGAACATCCTTCAGTGATACCATAAAGGTGACTATTAGATATCTCTATTTTGCTACACTGTCTTTACACTGAATAGGATAACAGGAGTGAAAATGCTTTGTAAATATCAAAATCTTTGTAATCGTGTGCTAATATTACTGATTATTTTGTAAAATTTAGAATTGAATGTTTCAAACTTAATACATGTAATTCTTAGTATAAAGATTGATATATCTCTTTGACATTTAAGTCTTACTACTTCTTTTAATATCAACATCTTTTTGACACAAAAGCCCCATGTAAACATTTAGAGTATAGTAAACAACCCTGACAGTTGCATTATTTCTGGACTCCACTGCCTATTAGAGGCATAGTATTTAACCTAATTAAGTCTCATCACAGATAGTAACAGTAACAAGCTCATCTCTGTCCAGAATCTAGCCATTTCTCATTGTCTTTACCTGTTTCGTTGGAATCCACTCTCTCTCACCTTGGCTAATGCAATAGCCCCCTATGCTCAATCTTGCTCTTGCATAATCTATTGCTCACATAGTCTGATCTTTTATGAATCAACTGATATGACTTTCTTGTTCAAAATTCACCATTGACTGTCTTTAATAGTCAGAAGAAAACCCACACTCCTACTGTGGCCGACAAGGTGCTGTATCAGCTGACATCTTCTACTTCCCTGACGTCATCTCCATATCCTCTCTATGTAATGTAATGTAATGTGATATTCTGACATTGTGATATTCTGGGCTGTCTCTGGACTGGTGTCTCTGTCTTGGTGGACCCTCACTTTTTGAAAGGCTAGAGAGGTATGCAAGGGTTACTTTGGAATGCACACATTATCTTTAATGAACACCAGTGATGGTTGTTGCCTTTTTCAGGATTCTTTCAGTTTGCCCATCACTTCTGGAATGCTGAGGAACTTTCCTGCCTCTTTTTGATGCATACTTTTATAGCATTTTGACAGTATTGTATCCTAGTGATATATAATCTTGAATCTTAATTTATAGCATCAGAAAAACAGAGACAAATTAGCTAAGTGAAAATGAGAAAATGATTTTAAAAGCAGAAAATATTTATTTTCCTATTCCATGTCATCTTTTGTCTACCGAATAACATTAATGTTTGCCACATCCCGACATTTCTTTGATACTTCTTTATCTTCAGAATAGATTTACACCTTTTCCTGAAATGTTGTTGGGTGAAGTCTATCCTTTAAGACAACATTCTGTAAAAATAGGCTGATTTTTTTATTTCATTGTTAAAATATTCCTTAGTAGCAGCACTTGGTGAGTATTTGCACTGTTGAGAACATTTGGCAAGAGAAAGACAAACAGTAGGACCACAATACCCCAACAGTTAAGGGAAAGCGAAAGAAGACTTGCTATTTTCAGCATCCTTTCTGAAAACAAGTACCTTTGACTTGTGCTGACTACTATCTCATCAGCATTCAGCTCTGGTCTATGGCACTCAGTGCAAATGATTTTAAAGGCAGATTCAAGCATTCTAGAAGTCAATTTTGTTGCTAAGTGAGAATATCAGATGTTCCCTGTATGAAAGCCTTTTCTAATCTCCACTATCAGCTGGCACTCGTACCCAGACCCCAAACCATTCTGGCTCTAACTGAGTAAGAATCTATTCCAGGGGTGAGGTTTTGAAGAGGGATGTCTCTTGGTTAACTCGAGACAGAAAGAGGGAGAATTGCCCACATACTCTGGCACGAGTTAAAATAACAATAACAGTCCTCCTACTTAACAGCCTGAGTCATAAGCACATTCTACTGAGTTCTCTGCAATTCTGAGCAGATTGTTTGGGCTGCAATTCTGTAGGCAGAGGTGGGAACCACCTGCTGCAAAAAGGCTGTAGTTCTTGTTCAGAGGATGCTGTTATTAAGTCTGGCCTTTTCACAGTTTGGCCAGATGGAGATAGGAAAAGACAAAATTTTGGTTCTGATGAGCATTTTTTCTAATGCTTAGAATAAAAGTAATGGTTTTTATGCATTTAGTCCTTTCATTTGGCCATGACTACAAATTCCTTAATAAGGGAGGCTTACTGTGGGAATTCTTAAAAGATGGTTGCCTTCAGAAAATTCTGTAGACCTATTGCAGTAGCCTTTCTCAGTCAATTTGGGGAAGGAGTGAAAGCCAATAAGAAATCTAATTTTTGCTTAAGCAGAAGAGGGAAAATTCTTTTCTGGTCACTGAAGTGCTTTATAATGCAAGTGCTGAACACTAAGCCCTTCAGCACGGGCCTCCAGTGGGAAAGATTGAGGGCAGGAGGAGAAGAGGGCAACAAAGGGTAAGATGTTTGGGTGGCATCACTGACTCGATGGGAATGAGTTTGAACAAACTCTGGGAGATAGTGAAGGACAGGGAAGCCTGGTGTGCTGCAGTCATGGGGTCGCAAAGAGTCAGACACAATGAGCAACTAAACAACAGCAACATTTATCTGAAACTTTGATGAGTTTCCATCTTCCTGACTCTTACATAATCTTCCACCATTTTCCACCATGAAGTTTCTTCATATGTATCAGATCATTTCTCTCCCCTTCTTAAAAGTTTTCTATAATATAAAGTTTCAAGCTCAATAAGACTCTTCAAAATAGGACTCTTAAGTAGCCCCTTTTGGACAACCTCCAGTCCCTCTCTTTCCTTCATTCTAACCGCAGCAGACTACTTGTAGCTTCTTCAGCTTCAATTTCTCTTTGTATGCCACGTTGGTCTCATATTGCTTATTGCCTTTGTTATTTCTCCCTAAATATTCATTTTCCCCTTGTTTGACTTATAAAAGCCTGTGTCTTTTCAATTCAAATGTCATTCCTTCTTTTAAGCTTTCTTCTCCAGCCTGAAAGGTAGTATTAATTGTGCCTTTTGAGAGAGGAAGCACTTTCATAACCCTTTAATTGTATCTAGTCTACAAAAAAATCATCTTGCTGTGTAATTATTTTCATCTGTCTTTTTCCTCAGTTCTGTATAATCATCAAAGGCAAACGTTTTCTCTTTGTTATATTTGTGCCTCCAGAGCCATGTTATTAGATTTGAAACAAACTAATATTTAATATATTTTTGTTAATAGCTAATAACAACAATAAATAATTAGTAAATAATGACTGAAAGAGTGAATAGGTGGCATATAAATGAGGAGCTAAAGAGGTAAAAAACAAATGAGCTATAACTCAAGATAGCAGATTTACAAAACAGATTTTATGATTGTGGTTGTTTTTTAATTGTCATTTCTTTTGTGTGTGTGTGATTGTTTGTTATGGATAGAAAAAAAAAGTATGTTTATAGTGAGAAAGAAGGAAGAAGCTGACACTGTGATTCTGCAAGGTAATATTTAAGGAGATGCTGAGGGAGAATGAAGAGGGACTGTGGAGACAGGAAGTGGACCAGATGTAAAGTCTTCCATCTTCCTCCATCTCAAGAAAGGCAGAGCTTTCACTGTGTCCTTGGCGAATATCAGACTGTCCTAAGAGTCTCTGAAAATAGTTGCACATTTTTTCTCCACCTCGGCCACAAGGCAGACACTAGAATAGGACCAACTTGATGACTGGGCTCTTTGCTCCATCCATACCGGAAAAAGAGATGGGCGTGGAGGAGAGCAGGAAATGTTCTTGCCTCAAGCTGACTCTTCCTTCTCCCATTCCAGCACCTGTGACCTGTCCTAGGTGCTGTTGGGATCTGTTGTGCAGGCAGCAGATAGAGAATGGTTACTAAAATATGTTTCTTTTAACCCTGTGACTTCTATTAGTCTCATCCTTTTTTTTTCCCCCTAATCTCATTATATATTTCTTCCCACTTTTCTCCAAGTACATTAGTTAGGATTGGCTAATTGCTTAAAAAAAAAAAAAAAACTAGATTCAAAAGTGTGTTACCACTTTATTTATTGTTCATTTAGCAGTCCTGGCTGAGTGTTTAAGTTGGGAGGATGTCTTTCCTCTTCATAGTCAGCCCGGCATCCAAACTTCTTTTATTTATAGCTTTACTATGTTATTGTCTCCATTAAGCTGGTAGGAGGGAAAATACCACAGAGGAGCGCATGGAAGGGTATGTGAGCAAAACCTAGAGGTAGACAAATGACGCCTGCTCACATTTCATTGGTTAGAGCTGGGTCATGTGGCCACATTAACTGCAAGAGAGGTTAGGAGATGCAATCCTACTGTGTGCTAAGGAAAAAGAAAGAGATTTTGATAAACTGCCAGTCATCTCCAAAGGAAAATCTGTCTATGGAATTAATATATTTGAACAGTTGGATCAAATATTTCAAATCCTGGCAAGAATAGATGCTATTCATATGTAGAGATAAAACTATGAATCATAATTTCAGTATCATGTTAAAATAGTAAATGTAAATACATCAGTTTATCAAAGTTAATTCTTATGGTAGTACACAAATAAGATATTTTTAAAAGCCCTTCTTATAGAAATGAATGTTGTATCCAAAAGGATAATGACTCAAAAAGCATAGTGCCTGATACTACTATTGGTTTTCTTCAATTGCTGCTTGCTAAAAGTATCAAATGATTAATTTATAGATGTAAGAAGCATCTTTGTAAAACAGGGTTTCCCTTGTGGCTCAGCTGGTAAAGAATCTACCTGCAATGTGGGAGACCTGTGTTCGATCCCTGGGTTGGGAAGATCCCCTGGAGAAGGGAAAGGCTCCAATATTCTGGCCTGGAGAATTCCATGGACTGTGTAGTCTATGGGGTCACAAAGAGTTGGACACGACTGAGTGACTTTCACTTCACTGGTAGAACAAAATTAGTATTTGTATTCTGGTAAGTTTCTAAAATGCATTATAAAAAGACATGAATTGAGATAGTCAAATAACTCATTTTGAACTGAAGAAAAAGGTGTCCTTTTCAAGAAAAATAAGTAAAGGTATAATATTGAGGGAAAAATTCACTTTTGCAAAAATTTTTAAAGAATTTTGATATTTGAATGAACTCACAAGTAGTATAGGACCCATATTATGTTTTTCATTTGCTTTATCAGTACTATTTATTTGGAGAGTAGTAAATATTGTCATTTATATGGAGGGTAGCCATGCATCTGATTATTTTATGTGACTGGGATATGGTGTCACAGTATTGTATAAAAATCATTCAGTTTTGTAGAATATTTAGCTAATACTTAGCTAATTATCTGCTAATAATTCTATCACAAAGTTTCAGGTTTCTGTGACTGTGGAACACATGTTTTCATATACATACTGCATTGTAGCAAGTGTATGATCACTGATTTTCCTTGAAGGTTAAAACTCCCTTTTGCTTTGAGAATTGGTAGCATATAACCAAGTTCTCATGGCGTCAGAGAACATTTTTAAATGAAGATACCCTAATAAAAATAGCTCTTCCTACAAGAACAACAATTTAATGTATAAGAAGAATGAAAAGTGATAAGCAAAAATCCATCTTGGCTGAACCTGCAGGCTGATCCCTTCTGAGTGTCTCTGTCAGATCTTTCTTTCTGAACAGTATAGTGATTTACTTAAACATGCTAATTTCTTATGATTAATTTTTTTACTCTTTTTCTTTTCTCACCCACATTCCCATAAATACACACTTTTTTTTTTTTTATTGAATGTCAAAGATTCCAGTTGCACCATGTGCTCAGCAATTACTACAGAAGGCAGTTTGATTCTGAGACAGTTGTAGTCTCTGTAAGAGAAATTTAGAATTCACTAAAGCAAATAGTGAGGGGGTGAGGGGGTGCCAAATCTTGACTCATTTAAAACCATTGTGAGCCAAGCTCTAGGAAAGATCCGGTAGTAATCAATCTTGAATGAAGAGCAAAGGGCCAAAACAATCAAAAAGACGTTTTTTCCAAGACAGACCACTGTGATACTAGAAAGTTCTTGCTACTGGGAAGCAGCATGTAAGCCTGTTTGTTTGGGTTTTATGTATTCCTTTTTGTTTACCACTTGAGTGGGTCTTGCCTTTGAAGCCTAAAAATTCTAAAGGAAGCTTTGTTTTAAAAGGAAGAGAAATTGAAAAGCAGAGTAATTTAAGATAATGTAACATAATATACATGCACACTCAAATATAATACACAGACGTTTACCAACTATGGATCATTTAAATATCCACTACAGAAGGACTGGTTGAATGAAACATGAGAGCAGGGGAATTTTTCAATGAAGCTGTGTAGGGAAATAACATATGATGTATAATTTTTATATAATTTTCTCATTGCAGAGCTGAGTAACTATATTGTGTAATTTAATTAAATCCCCTTTGTTTGTTTTTGCTTATGTTTTCTTTAGTTTAGGAGACAGAGCCAAAAATATACTGCTGCAGTCTATGTCAAAGAGTGTTCTGCCTGTTTTCCTCTAGTAGTTTTATAGTGTCTGGTCTTACATTTAGGTCTTTTATCCATTGGGTTTGTTTTTTTTTTAATCTGGTTTTGGAGAATGGTCTAATTTCACTTTTTTTTTACTTGTTGCTGTTCAGTTTTACCAGCATTACTTATTGAAGAGACTTTTTTCCTCCATTGTATATTGTTGCCTCCTTTGTCATAGACTAATCGTGTAGGTTTATTTCTGGGCTTTCTGCTCTATTCCCTTAATCTGTGTCTGTTTTTTTGCCAGTATCATGCTGTTTTGATTACTTTAACTTTATGGTATAGTCTGAAATCAGGGAGTGTGATTCCTCAGCTCTGTTCCTTTTTCTCAAGATTGCTTTGGTTATTTGGGGTCTTACGTGTTTCCAAACAAATTTTAAAACTCTTTTTTCTAGTTCTGTGAAAAATGGCATTGGTATTCTAATTAGGGATTTCATTGAATCTGTAGATTACCTTGGGTAATATAATAATTTTAACAGCGTTGATTCTTCCAACTCAAGAACACGGTGTATCTTTCCATTTGAAATATTTGTATGTAGATACTACATTGAAAATCCTCCTAATTCTTATTTTTCAAAAGAGTTTAAATCATGGCAGGTCTCTTTTGCTAGTATTGTTTCTGGAGTCCAGAATCTGCTGATCCTGTTAGCACCCTGTGATCAGAGCTGCCATCCCCTCTCAGATGAGGACTACAGTAGTCTTCTACTTGCCTCTCTGTTTCCCCTTATCCCTGTTGTAGTCTACCTTCCACACAGCAGCCATAAGATATTTAAAAAGTTCTTACCACCCTCCTCAAAATTCTGCAAAGGCTTCTCATCATACTTTTTCCCCAGCTTTTTTGAAATATAATTGACATTTAACATGTAAATTTAAAGTATTCAGTGTGATTTGGTATATTTACATATTACAAAATGATTACCACCAGAGCATTAGCTATCACCTCCATCACCCCATATAATTGTGTGTTAGTCACTCAGTCGTGTCCAACTGTTGTGACCCCATGTACTGTAGCCTGCCAGGACCTTCCGTCCCTGAAATTCTCCAGGCAAGAATACTGGAGTGGGTTTCCATTTCCTCCTTCAGGGGATCTTCCCGACCCAGGAATCAAACCTGGGTCTCCTGCATTGTAGGCAGATTCTTTACTGTCTGAGCCACCAGAAAATCATTTATTTTTTGTGGTGGGAACATTTAAGATCTGCTCTGTTGGCAACTTTAAAATATACAATATACAGTATTAGGATCCCCATATGTTATTGGTCTTATAACTGAAAGTTTGTACCCTTTGATCAATATTTCCCCATTTCTCCCCCTTAGAAATAAATCCAAACTCTTGATCCAAGTTCTGCAGGATCTTACACAACCTGGCTCCGCTTAGTTCTCATAGCACTCTTCCTGCATCTTACTCCAAGTCAGCCTCAAACATATGAAGTTAATTCACATCCCAAAGCCTCTGTTTTTACAGCACGACCTCTTTCCTGGAGCATCCTTATTCTGACTCTTTAAATAGCTCCATCCTCCATGTTATTTAAGTCTCTGCTCCAAACTCATCTCCTCAGAGATGTTTCTCTGACCACATTACGGAAAATAGTGGTTTACTCTTGCCCTGTTATCTTCTCATTTTAAATTTTATATTAAATATGTGACATGTGAGGTTAAATAATTTAAAATAAATTAATATTTAGTCATATTAAGTTTAATATTTTAACTAGATGTTTGGTTACTGTATGATTACCTCATTAAAATGTAACTTTCATGAGGGTGGGAATTTTGCATGACCTATGGGGCACTGAGTGACTTACCTTTGTCTCAAAATAAATATCTTATATCCTTTCCCCATCTCCAGTCCCACTACTACTACTTTAATTCAAACTCCTGTATGCCCTCTCATTGATCATCACATTATGACCAACTATCCACTTTTCCTGATTCTGATCATAATCTTCTATAACCCTTCCTATGGCTCATTTTATCATTCATTATCAAAGTTTCTCTGTGGGGTACCCTAATGATAAAATTCGTACTACACAGCCTGACAGGATGGTCATCATCTGGACCCTTACTGTTTCTGGCATTCTGAAGCAGCCTTAATATTTTCCAGCATGTTTTCAATCCTATTCTATCCCTACATCATACTATTGCTAATTTTGTGCTTAGAATTATGCCACTATCCACTGTAAATGCCCTTGAAGATTGAAAGCACATTTTGCCATTATGAAGTCTCCCATGACTTTTTTATTTCATAGGAACTTCCATAAAATCCCTGTTTATCTCTATTAAGGCATTTATTATATTGTCACTTAAATATACGTTGACACGTTGGTTTCTCTCAATGCCTTCTAAAGACCAAAACCTGAATCTTGCTGCTGCTGTTGTTGTTCAGTTGCTAAGTCGTGTCTGACTCTTTGAGACCCCATGGAGTATAGCTTGCCAAGCTCCTTTGTCCTCCACCATCTCCCAGGTTTTGCTCAAAAATTCATGTCCATGGAGAGATGATGCCATTTAACCATCTTATGCTCTGCTGCCCTCTGTGTCTTGCTAGTATTTGCGTATCTTCAGCATCTAGAACCATGCCTATGACATAATAGACGTTCAGTACATATTGTTAAATTTCACCAGAAGAGAACATTTTCTAACCTCATATGCCTCTTTTCTACTCATGATTAAGGCACTGTATCACTTTTTTTTCTTTTAGTTAAGAATGAGTGAGACAGTCTCTTTTCTTATTTATAAGTTATTCCTGTAAAGACTTTTATTTTTTCCTAAGAAATACAGGTAGATTTCATGAACTTTGTTTTGAACAAAAATCTATTGTATTGAGGGCTTCCAAGGTGATGCTAGTGGTAAAGATTATCTACCTGCCAATGCAGGAGACATAAAGAGATGCAGGTTTGAGCTCTGGGTTGGGAAGATCCCCTGGATGAGGGCATGGCAATCCACTCCAGTATTCTTGCCTAGAGAATCCACTGGACATAGGAGCCTAGCAGGTTACAGTCCATAGTGACTCAAAGAGTCAGACATGACTTAAGCAACTTAGCATACATCCACAACATTTAAAAAGAAGACAATGTAGGTAGTCCATATGCTTGCTTCTTGCTGAGAAGCCATTTCTTAATCTATAGATTTACTTTTGATACCCAAGTTCTTCAACATGGAATTGAAGAAAATTTCAAAAATGTTTTAGAGATTATGGTGCCAGAGACAGGAAGATTCTCCAGATTTGTCTATTGCTTCTGTAAGTATACTAAGGTGAATTCTTGGATGTATAGATTAGAAATCTAAAAATCAAAGAGCGCCAACCTGAAGCTCAGACACTACTGCCGTGTTCCTTTTGCCTCGGTTCATTTGGAATCCCAGAAAGATGAGGTCCAGTCCACAGTGGCCTTTTCTTTCTTTCCTTTTCAAAAACATTATTACCAGCAACACTTCTCACCTGCCCAGAGATTTATCATTGGCCTTATCTGTCATCTTCTCTCCCCTTTCCTTATTGCCATTAAAAAAGCATAAAATTCCTATCCTTTTCAATGCAGTGGTTATATATAGTGTCAAAACTATATTGGGTTTAATAAAAAGTAAGCACTGCTCAAAGAATATATTTTAAAAATTAATATGCTTCCTCAAAATTTGTGACTGTCATAGAAATGTATTTCACTTAAAAATTAATTTAACATTTTTTACATTACAAATCATGGTCTGTTTGCTCTTGACCAGGTCCCATTTGCCTTAATTGCCTATGATGGGTCTATTTTTATATCAAGATATTTTTACCTGTTAGCGCACCATACAATTTTGCCACATCAGTGCCTATACATGCATTAAGACTTCTACATGTAAGACTGGAATATTTGTCTTTGTAGACAAATTATTGTGACTATTTCTTTACTTGAATTTTTTTCAGCTCAGTTTTTAATCATCTCATAAACACAGACTTATTACATATATTTCAGGCCTGGAGGATTTAGCAAATTTATGCCACATCCTATTCCAGAAGTTTAGCAGAATACAGGTGACAAGCCATAAAAGTTAAACTGATTTCTAGAGTTCACTCCAGGGTACACAAAGTTATGTCAGCTCAGAGAGAGAAATCAAAACAGTATATGAGGACTGACTGACCCAATTGGATCAGACATGAGTTGTGAAGGAATTCCAAATGATAAGGATTTCTTGCCTTTTTTTTTTTTTTTGGTCCAACTCAACTGATGGAGTGAACAAGGTTACTTTCAACTTAACTCAGAATTCTCCCGAGTCATAATTATAGATACACAATACAACATGGCACACAGCCTGCTTCAAATCCAAAAAGAAAGAAAATGGAAAAAAAGTTGATCTGCTTTATATGACTCATACTTTACTTTTATGTGACTCATATTTTACCTTTCCCTGGAAGAAAACTAGCATTTATTATAATTAACTAGATTTTGTACTCTCCCTTGGATGCAGTAGTTTAGTATATTTAAAAATGAAAGTTATATAAATATTTTGCCTCTATCCATTTTTCTTTTCAAATATATATGATTCAGATCTATATTCATGTAGCACCAATGGTGGCCTCTATCATTGCTTTAACTGTGTTACCTTATAGCATATATATTTCAAATACATCTGACCTCTTCAGTATAATGGTATAATGTAAGCTGTTTGCAGCCAGAATCCATAATTTAATCATTATATTCCTAGTCTCTAACAGAATTCTTGGTGTGAACCTAGTGTGTAACAAATGTTATTGAATTAGATTCTAGAAAGCATAATAAATAAGCTGATAATTGATAGCAATCTGAAAATTAAATGGGCGCTCAATATATGCTTTGTTAAAGGAATTTATTAATAGTTCCTCTTAAGGAAAAATCCAGTTCTTCAGTCTATTCAGGCTCTCTTTTTCTCAATATTCTCCATTTCTTTACTTCCATGTGTCATCAGATGAATCCAGATCTAACTAGGCCCATATGTCTTTGTAACCCACTGTCACATTTCAAATAACAAAAAAATGAATAAAGAAAACTTTAAAAGTGGTGTCAAAAGAACCTCATGAGGTTCACACTGAACAAAAACAAAGCAAAGCAAAAAAAAAAAAAAAAAAGAATTCCATCCTTTTTTTCAGTGTTCATCAATAATCAAGCAAAATATTTCCTAACACTATATAGTCTAATGAAAGAGCACTCTTCAGAGCATGGTATATAACTAAACTTAACAAATCTGAACTTCAGTTACAAACCAGACTCAAGAAAATAGTAAATTGCCTCTCAGAATAGTATAAAGCATGATGCATCTCACAACAAACAGATGGATAGTAAGATAAGTAGATAGGAAGATAGGAAGATAAGTAAGATAGTAAGTAAGTAAGATAAGTAAGATAGTAAGATAAGGTAGATAATAGGTAGCTAGCTAGATAAGATAGATAAAATAGAGAAACTTTATAAGCAGTCTGATAGAAAGAAGAAAGTTAGGTTTTGTTTTAATTGATTACATTTTTGAACATGGAATCTACCCTCTCATTTCAATACCAATCTCATCACCACAGTCCACTTAAAAAAGATGCTCCTTTTTTAAAGTGACTTTCCCTAAGAGTTGCTTCCACATTTAACCATACATCCTTCCAATTCTCTTTTAATACCATTGCTGGATCAATCATTCTAAAAAATAAACTTGATTTTGTCACATGTCACATCTTTTGTGGGAGCCCTCTGGCTTTCAGGGAGATTCTGAGCATGGCTTACTATGCTTCTTAATTTTTCTACCCTTGCCTGCCTGTCAGCCTCCTTTCCCCGTGTCCCACTTAGCCTGTGGACCACAGTGAACCATCTTCTGCTTTACATGTGTTCCTCATTCATTCCTGTAGTAAACACCTGTTATCAAGCCTACTCTGTGCCACACACTGTATTAGGCGTTGGTAGTGGAAATATGAAATGCTCTCCCTCCAAGAGTTCACAGCTCCTTGATGAATACAGAATGGGAAGGAACATCTAACACAGGGTGAAAACTGGAATTTGGGATGCCAGGAGAATGCTCATTATGGGTATCTTCCTGGAAGGTGCTGCCTAGCCCAAGTCAAAAATAACACAGTTTGTGATTGTGATCATCCAGGCTCTATCTTCCTAGAAAGTGTCCCTCCTTTCTTTGGCTAACTTACTTGTCCTTTAAACTCAACTCAGTGTTCCCTCCCCCGGGAAGTTTTGATTGACTTCCCAGTGTGGTAAGAACGGTCCATGTGCCTCCACAGATTCTTGTCCTTATCTGCATCACAGCATGACTTGTTCTTGTTGGTTTACCTGTGAGCTCCTTCTGCATAAGGGCCGTATGCTTTTTCTTGTATCCCTAGTGCATTCCCTATGACACCTAGAGCCTTTCTTTTAATGTTTAGCAGACATTTCTTAACCAATTAACTGGCTAATGAATTAAGATTTGTAATCTCAGTTGGAAGACATTTTAGAAGTCAGATAGGCCAACATTCCCTTGAGTCTATAATGTTCATGACGGGATAGACATTCAGCTTGTGCTTCAGCACATCCATTGACAAAGAGTGCATTATATTCAAAGACGTGCAGAAAACAAATGTTGTGACTGAGTATCCTAGAAGCCGTATATGCTTAGTGTATTTAGAACAAGACTCTAATCGGAACATGTTCAGAGGCAGAGCTTCAGTCACATAACTTGTGTTTGTGGAGGAGGAGTTTTTCATCAAAAGATAAAGGGACTGAGCAGATCAGACAAAGAGGCAGAAAAGAGCACAGTGGCATCTTGCTCATAATTTCGCAGGACTTCATCCTTCCTTCTGTCTTAAATAGCTAAAAGGAGATCCCATTTATGGAACACCGTCAAGTATTTACTTTTTAAATAAATCCTTAACTTCAAAGTCTCCACCTTTTTTTTTTTCGAGACTTCCATTTTCTTCTCCAACTTTTGGGGTTTTAGAGGGGTTTATTCTAGCATCTTATTTAGTGATATATTGCACAGGCTCCAGGTTTACCTGGGTCGTGGCCCTGTTCCCACCTCCTTTAAAGAAATCTCTGAAGCATATTGTTCTCAAGTACTAATTGCTGTTTTTAGAATGGTAGCCCCTTTAATGTGCAACCAGCACCTTCCCTGTAAGGTGGTTCGCAGGTGTCTAGAACTAAAGGATCTTCATTTGGTAATGGTGCCAGTAAATACTTACGACAATCTGGAATTCTACAGAATAGTCCTTAGATTTGCACCCAAAGGAGATTTACAGTGTGTTATTATGTGACACTGGACAAAGTCTTACAGGTCTGAAATCAGATTTCAAACTGAAAAAGTTTGAAACAAAATTGTTAATTGTCTAATTCCAAGCGACAATTGTCCTCTTAAGCTTTTGTCCTAGTACTTAAATTTATGCTTCAGGAAGATTTTAATTAAATTATTGTGAATGAATTTCTCTTTATATGGTAAAAGAAAATTACTGATGTAGGGGTCAAAATTTATCTGTTCAGTGATCTGATGCTTATGAAAGTAATGCTCAGATTTTGCTCATGTCTAAGTTTGAACACCTAGTAAATGAGAACGCCAGCATTCAATTCTGATTTTCTAATTAGAAATCTATTACTTATCTCACTGTATCTCTAGTATGTAGGTCCTTAGTGAAATATCATCAGTAGAAGCTGAAGCTTCAAATCATTTAAATACTATTCATTTCTGATATGTATATTATATTTATTAGTTATTTTATATAATGTGGAAAAAGTTCAGAAATATATACAGCTGTGAAATATAGGTTGTATACCATAGTTACATAAAGCTCCTTACCCAGTTTAATGTAATAGATTGTTTTCAATGGAACGGGAATATGAAGTTAGAGTCCTTATCCAGATTGCATCCTTTTTCTCTACCTCATTCCACCAGTTTGACTGCTTGGTGAAAGATCTAGCAGTGGGATGGATGTTAGTAGGTTTGGCTTCTCATTCCAGATCTTCCTGGAAGAATCTCACTTGGTCAAATAATTTACTCTGCCTGGTCTCAGTTATTCAATATGTGGCAAACCGTATATTGAATCCTGTTGCTAAAAGTTTTTAAACAAGAGCCACACAGTAATAACAACAAATAAAAAGTAACATTTGTTGGGAACTTTCAACTTGCCTGGAATTATACTTTTTCTGTATTACCTTATCTGAGTCTACCAGTACCCTAGCACTGGCTTGTTGTGTACTCTGCATTCATTATCATCAGAAATAATGATGCATTCACCAGCTCTCTTGATGTGAATTGTTTATTAGTCATGGTGTGTGACAAAGAATGAATCACCCTGAAAAAAATAAAAGGATGAATCATCCTTATTGGTATTTTACAATCAATCTGAAAAGAGCAGGAAGGACATGAAACAATTATTTGGATTTTCAGATATTCATGTCATCAGGAACTTTTTTCTCAATTTTGTACAGAGATGAAGAGAAAATATATAGGGTTCTAGTCAGTTAATCAACAACTGTTTAAGCTTAGAACTCCTCAACACTTGGAAGTAGAGATATGCATTCTACATAAATTTCTACTTTTAGGGGCCAAAACAGAAGTTTCTGTTTTGTAGTACTGACATGGATAGCTAATAGTGTAAGGCATAATTGTGCCTACAATGAAAAGGGAAACAATATTCATATGCTTAATTGTATTATATAACTGGTTGTTTTATTCTTTGTTCATCCTTGGATATGTATCAGTACAAAATTATAATCCCAGTGTTTTTATTGAACTGGCACATTGCATGATGACAGGGAAGAACGTATCACAGAAAACATCCTAGAACTGCTCACGCCAAGTGCATTATGAAAATGGAGACATGTCTGTCTGGCACACGGTGTATTTTTCCTTTAGATTTTCCAAGCTTTCTTTGTCTCTCCCTTTGCCAATTTCTTAGAGTATTTAATGGTGCCTGGTAATAACTATAATCAGGGACTATTTCTGTGCTTTGTGATCTTTCTAATGTTGTAATCCAAAGAAAAACAGTGAGATTTGTGGTTTTATGGGAGTCCCAAGAGAAAAAGTTATACTTTACTAAATGATGTTTTCAGCACGCATGTCTACTATCTAGATATTAAATCATTCAGTTACTCCTTTGAGGGCTTTGCTAGTTCAAAACATCACATATACACACCATGCCTACTACCCCACATCCGTCTCCAAATTGATCTAACAGATAAAGAAGATTATAACTAGATTTAAGATACTTCAGGCAAGTGTACTTTTGTCCTAAACCATTAATGAATGCCAAGAAGTATCTAAAATAAATATTCTAAAGACATCTTGAAGATGTTGATAAACTGACCAAGGACTAGTCTCTCTTTTCACAATATGCAGTAGGTTTTTTATCACAGACAATGGGTAACTTTAAACATTCTTTTGAAATATTTCTGCTTCCTTCAAGTAGGATTAGACACAGCAGAGAGAACTGGCATGTTCCCAAGAAGCTCACTGAAAGCAGTCCCTGAACTCTGTCCCATCGTTCATAAATATCTTGGGCTAAGACAGTAAAAGATTCAGCTTCCATTTGTGAGAATGATCACCTTGAGCTATCAAGATAATTGCTTTAATGCTTTACTCCAGTTATTCTACAGGAGTATTTCTTGTATGCATTTCTATCACTGCCCACTTTTTTCTGAGGTCCTGTGCAGCAGGTTTGCCTGAAAGTACCAATCTTCAAACTTCAGTGTTTCAGAGTAACTTGTTAAATCCGTTAAAATACCAATTTCCAAGCCTAAAACCAGAAATTCTCACTTTCTGGGATGGAGATGTGCCATGTTCTCAGTCATATCCTACTCTTTGTGACCCTATGGACTATAGCCCACCAGACTCCTCTCTCCATGAAATTCTCCAGGCAAGAATACTGGAATGGGTTGCCATTTCCTTCTCCAGGGGATCTTCCTGGCCCAGGAATCAAACCCACATCTCCTGTGTTTCCTGCATTGCAGGCTGATTTTGGCTGAAAACACTTCAAGTTACATTGGAATGGATGATCATCACTGAAGGCCATTTTAGCTTCATGATTTTAAAGCTTTTTTCTCTGAAAGGTATTTCTAAACCTGTATGTTGCACAGTCACTATTATGTATGCAAAGTCTTATTTGGGTCTAGAAGTTTGTTCTGCTTGATGTTATTTTTTTGTATGCTCTCAGTGGATTGAGAACTTGAATCTCCATTCTTCTGTCATGCCTGAAAATTAGGTTTCAGAGTGAATCTTCTCTCACTGATTGGTTTGTGTGTGTGTGGTCAGTCGCTCAGTCATGTCTGGCTGTTTGCAACACCATGAACTGTATAGCCAGCCAGATGTCTCTTGGGATTCTCAAGGCAAGAATACTGGAGTGGGTTGCCATTTCCTTCTCCAGGAGATCTTCCTGACCCAGGAATTGAACTCACTAGTTGAACCTGCAATTAGTTGGCCTACTGTTGGCCAAATATCCATAGCTGACAGAACCAATCTGGAGGTGTTAATTAATTTAACATTCAACACATGTTTGCAGCCTACTCATGGCTTAGACAATAAATAATCTGCCTGCAATTCAGGAGACCCAGGTTTGACCCCTGGGTTGGGAAGATCCTCTGGAGAAGGAAATGGTAACCCACCCCAGTATTCTTGCCTGGAAAAATCCCATAGACAGAGGAGCCTGGTGACTATAGTCCATGGGTGTCACAAAGAGTTGGACATGACTGGGCGACTAACACTTTCAAAGATTCTTTTTTCATACTTATCCATCAGTGAAATGAATCAGAGAGTATAGCCATGATCAGTGGATTCAACAGCTGGTGTGAAAAAATCATGCATATTCTTACCAAGGAGCATTAGATTGAGAGATCCAGGTCTAAGCCTTATAAGGGGAAAACTGGAAGAACTGGAATTTTAACAGCTGGGATTTTGATGAAATAAGAAATATCTGTCCTTAGAGAACTTTCACATATCAAGAGGAAATTGTTTAATAATTAAAGATAGCAGAGATTGAAGCTCATGACTCAAGTCTATAATAATATTTCTGGTGGCACAAGATCTTTTCTTGACATTTTTTCCAATGGTATATCTTAATTGGGAAGAATACTGGGGCCCTGCATCATGTCACATAATAGCCATGATATGATAGAGTCAAGTGAAATATTTCATTCTCATACAAAATAGATATTGGAACTTCTTGGAATTCTTTTTAAAAATTCATATTACAGGTATCTGTATCCTCATTTGTATTGGCATTTGTGCTTAGCCCTAACAGCTAAGATCCCATTGTGACTTATTATGAATTATGTCAATGCCTTAGACTTAGTACTGTTTTTAAAAACTTAGGAATTTCCTTGCTCACATTATCAAGCTAGGCTTTTGGGAAGAGGAGAAGGTGGAGAGTTCAAGTAGCTTCTCAGCTTGCTTTACCCACCCAGAAGACTGTGTGGCAGATGTCTAGCTGCTCAGTGCTTAGGAGCAGGAGGCTGTGTGGTCTTTTGCAATATGGAGAGGAGAGTCTGTCCCCGTTACACAGTAGGAATGGGATGTTACAATTCCTGCTACCTCACAAATATTCTTTCATAGACTTGGAGAGGATTTGCCTTTCTCTCAGTTTTCTTATCTCCTTTAATTCCACAAGCATGGTTTTCAGAGATTCAGGTAAAAGTAATACTGTACATCAGGAAGAAGAAATTAAAGGAAGTTGTGATAACTTTTAACTATGTTCTAACATCATTCTGAAGAGTAGAGATTATCTGTGACCCCAAAACACTGATTGGGTGTTTAAGTGAAATTTATCATGAATGGGTTCAGTTCAGTTCAGTTGCTCAGTCATGTCCAACTCTCTGTAACCCCATGAATTGTAGCACACCAGGCCTCCCTGTCCATCACCAACTCCTGAAGTTTACTCAAACTCATGTCCATTGAGTTGGTGATGCCATCCAGCCATCTCATCCTCTGTCGTCCCCTTCTCCTTCTGCCTTCAATCCCTCCCAGCATCAGGGTATTTTCAAATGAGTCAGCTCTCCCCATCAGGTGGCCAAAGTATTGGAGTTTCAGCTTCAGCATCAGTCCTTCCAATGAACACCCAGGACTGATCTTCTTTAGGATGGACTGGTTGGATCTCCTTGCAGTCCAAGGGACTCTCAAGAGTCTTCTCCAACACCACAGTTCAAAAGCATCAATTTTTCGGCATTTAGCTTTCTTCACAGTCCAGCTCTCACATCCATACATGACCACTGGAAAAACCATAGCCTTGACTAGATGGACCTTTGTTGGCAAAGTAATGTCTCTGCTTTTTAACATGCTGTCTAGGTTGGTCATAACTTTCCTTTCAAGGAGTAAGCATCTTTTAATTTCATGGCTGCAATCACCATCTGCAGTGATTTTGGAGCCCAAAAAATTAAAGTCTGACACTGTTTCCACTGTCTCCCCATCTATTTCCCATGAACTGATGGGACCAGATGCCATGATCTTAATTTTCTGAATGTTGAGCTTTAAGCCAAGTTTTTCACTCTCCTCTTTCACTTTTATCAAGAGGCTTTTTAGTTCCTCTTCACTTTCTGCCATAAGGGTGGTGTCATCTGCATATCTGAGGTTATTGATATTTCTCCTGGCAATCTTGATTTCAGCTTGTCATTTCTCATGATGTACTCTGCGTATAAGTTAAATAAGCAGGGTGACAATATACAGCCTTGATGTACTCCTTCTCCTATTTGGAACCAGTCTGTTGGTCCATGTCCAGTTCTAACTGTTGCTTCCTGAACTGCATATAGGTTTCTCAAGAGGTGGGTCAGGTGGTCTGGTATTCCCATCTCTTTCAGAATTTTCCACAGTTTATTGTGATCCACACAGTCAAAGGCTTCAGCATAGGCAATAAAGCAGAATCATGAATGGGTGGTATTTTAATAATATCATGTTGTTATTTTGAGGGTGTAGGGCTAAGTAATGTCTCCTCTGATTCCAGATGCTTTTCATTAAAACTGAAACAAATCTTTCCAAATCATATTTTGTGTCAAAGAAGTTTTGCCAGAGCAATGCCAGTTCTAGCTTGAAATCTCCTCAAATGCTTGTCACTTAATAGATACTTAGGCTCTGTATGTTTCAAAAGCCCAACAAATTAGAAAGTGAAATATGACTAATTACATATGTTTGAAGGAGTATTATCTGAATAGTCTCATCAGGAATCCAGATGATGCATTTTAGATAATAAATTTATTTATCTGATAGCAATTGAAGTCAGTGTAGCCAGCCTTGCCTTTCTTCTTCCAACGTTAGTTTTTATCAACTAACTATAAAGAAAGAATTAAAAACTCGAAAGTATTAAATCCTAAGGAATTCACGTTTTGAATACTTGGCCTCTTGAAAACAAATTATCGTAATGTTTTAAGTGGATGATTATCAAGTAACACACTGCTCATTTCAGTGTTGGATTTTTAGGTTCAAGATGAAGATTTTTAGTCACTGAGAAATCTTTTCCACCTAGCCCTGGGGGAAAAATTGTCACATTTTGCTGGGAGTTGTGGGTACTTGTATTATTTTATTTCCTTTGAATGTCTGTGGCAAGAACTCCCAGAGGTAAACATGGGCTAAAATGCAAATCTAAGTATTTTCCAAATCCTTTTGGAGATGTTAATAAATGTAGCATCAAATGAAGGTTCTGTAGCCGATTACTTGGGATGCTTTGCACACCAGTGTCCTACCCTGAGATTGCCATGTGCAGTAGAAGAGCAAAAGCTGTCAGAAAACTTGTATTATACATGCCCATGTAACTCAGCGTTGCCCAAGCTTATTTGAGCACTTTACTGCTAGTGGTCTTCCTCCCAAAAATGTAATAGAAGACTAATCATGAAAAAATGTCAGACAGATTTCAATAGAGAGACTTCTATAATTTACCTGACCAGTATTTTTTAAGGTCATCCACAACAAAGAAAATCTGAGAACCTCTCACAGCCAGGAGGAAACTGAGGAGACATGGAACTAAATGTAATGTAGAATCTTGGGTGAGATTCTAGAACCAGAAAAAAGAAGATTAGGTAAAAACTAAACTAACTATGAACTTTAGTTAATAGTAATGCATCAGTACTGTTTCATTAATTATAGCAAATGAATCACACTAATATGTTAATAACAGGGGAAATTGAGTGCAGAAGATACATAGGAACTCTATATTATCTGTTCACATCTTCTGTAAATCTGAAATTGTCCTAAAAGTAGAAAACCTGTTAATCTTTTTAAAAGCAATATTAACAAGTACATACTTTTTTGTGGGAAAGTTTTTCTATTTATAAGTGTTCACTCTGCACAAAAACAATAGTTTGGACCATTTAAGATTGTGGGAGTCTTATTTAAGCTGTTCTGGTAAAGAAAAAGTAAAGAAATCAAGGCATGTAAAGGTAAGGATGCTGAGCCAACAATCTCACTAGCAATAAAATACTGTGATCAAGGTCACAGTTTGAATGTAGATCATTTTTTCAGCCCATTAGACATATGGAGATGCCAGAACAACTCAGAAGAAACACAGTCCTCAGACTCCCAATTTAGGTCCTTTCATGTTTGACTAGAAGACAGCGGCAGAGTGGGATCTAGAACATTGCAGAACCATCTTTATAAAAGATGCTGTTTTCAGATGTACACATGGAGTGGTTAGTTCTTAGGACACACTCCTCCGATTAGACTCTCCTGTCCCAAACATTGGCCGTGCCTGTCTTGAAACGTTCATTCATTTCTCTGTGATACATGGGCAGAAATTTGCAAGTAACTCTTATTATTGGACTACCAGGTTTTCAGGCTCCTCTTGCTATGCTAACAATTCCAGAAAAACTACTGAAAGTATTTTATATGTAATGACTGGTGGTATGATGACTGTTAGTATCATTATAAGAACAATGGCCAAGGTAGAAACTACTATTTATTGAGCTTGCTGGGGGCTGTGCTGAGTCCTTACTTTGTTTAATTTGCAACAAAGCAATAAACTAGGCATCACTGTCCTCATTTTACAGATAAAGATACTCTTCCATGCATGCAGTTTTTTATACATCATCAGTGATGTGGGGATGCGCTTTGGTTTATTCAGAAGCCCTTCAATCAATGTTTTAAAAGCTAAAATCTTTATATTCTGTTTAAATGCTCATAGGGAAGATGAGTATAACCCTTATGGGAAGCATTGTGGGGATATGGGGAGGGGCTTTGGCGTGTCAAATTAGTTCAAATGAGTTAACTCATCTAGTTCTTGGTATGAACAGAAAATTAGAATAGGGACCTTAGAATAGCATTGAAATTCAGTAAAAAATATTAATAATAATAAGATTCTTGCTAGAAATCTGATAGAAAGCTTACTTTCTTGACAGCTTTATTTATCTGTGATGTCTCTAAACAGAACTTGGTAGCTAGAATTGAATTTGTTTTCATAGAATTTTTGTTTGCTTATTGGGGAGGGTTTGGGTTGAGTTACTATTTTTGAAAGAAGAAGGAAAATGTTCTTAGCTTCCATCAGAGATTCTGATTGTCTATGTCATCATAAGGGTGGGGACAGTAGACCATCTATGAAGCTACTGCTGGCAACAGCTTTTCAAAACAGTGATGTATCACTTCTTGTCAACTAGATCTATAAATTTAGTGGCTTCAGCTTATAAGTGAAGGCTGTGCAGTACCTGCTGTTTCCTTATTAACACATGCAGAATACCCACTCCACAACTTATTCAAACTTTGCTATAATTTATGGTCACCTAATGAATATTAATGACTTAACTGAATTGGTTTAATTGTGAAATAAAACTGTAAGTTGTGACATAGGCCTAATATTATATTTATTCTCTGTGTAAGAGTTATATTAAGAGAAAATGTCGTTCTCTTTTTAATCTATAGATAGAGCTTAAGAGGAGTTTGCTGAAAAATTGTCAAAACTCTTTCTTTTAATATTCAGTATCCAGAAAGATATATCTACCTCTGGTTTGAATTAAACATCTTTGAAACTGAAAGGACTAATATACTGATCATTGTCTTTTCTAGATTTCACAGAGAGTTGTGGTTTTAACGGGTATTTGGAATAATTTTCCATAATCCAGCATGTCCCCTCAGCCATTCCTTTCCCCATTTTTTCAATCCAGTTTTCTCATACTACAGATTTTCCCTATTTTCCCTGTTGAGTCAATGTCATATGTCAATGAAAGTGAGCTCAGATATGTCCTTAAATGCCAAACACTCATTTTAAAAAATAGAATATATGAAACTGATGGTGATCTTATATATAAAAAAATAGATATTTCAGAAAAGATCTGTAAAAACTAAGGTGTTAACAGTAGCTACCTCTTGATATTAAAAATGGGTTATTGAATGTGTTTTCTTGACCATTAGTTGCTGGTGAGTTTGCTGTCAATTTTCCGTATTTTAGTGCTTCAGATAAGCTTTCTCTGAGGTCATGGCTGCCGTTTTTCTTCTTCTAATCACAGGAAACATCCCACGACATTGAAGAATGGCAGATGATCGGAAAGATGAAGCAAAGGCGCCTCACTGGACCTCAGCTCAACTTACAGAGGCATCTGCCCAGCCACACCCACCCGAGATCAAGGATCAAGGAGGGGCAGGGGAAGGACTTGTCAGAAGCACCAATGGATTCCCCTACAGGGAGGATGAAGAGGGCGCCTTTGGAGAACATGGGTCACAGGGCACCTACTCAAATACCAAAGAGAACGGAATCAACGGAGAGCTGACCTCAGCTGACAGAGAAACAGCAGGTAACCAAGGGCTCTTCTGTCCCCGGTACTTGCTTTGTGCTTTGAAGTCTGTTTACGTGTAAAGTGAATTAGTTTACAGTACTGATGCTAGGACTGAAATTCCAGTCAGTCAAGGGAAATAGACACCAAAAGGAGAGAAAAATCGTAGAAACTAGCCTGACATTCCCGCAGATCAGTTATATTCTCAATCTTATCTCCTTTTTAATTTTTACTTTATTTTTGGCTGTGCTGAGCAGCTTGTAGGATCTTAGTTCTCCAACTGGGGATCAAACCCAGGGCCCTCACAATGAAAACTCAGAGTCCTAACCTCTGGACCACCAGGGAATTTCCATTTACCACCTTAATTTTAGTAGACAGATGGCTTGGTGTGTGTGTGTCTTGCTAATAACTGTCAGCATTGTAAATCACTGAAAAAAAAAAAAAACTTCACTAGCTGGGATTCTCTTGAATGATATTGGACTTAAATCTGATTAATTGATAAGAAGCACATTTACTTTTTAGGGCAGTAAGGAATGTGGAGTCTGTCTCCCAGCCTTTAAAAAGGAAAAAAGAAAGGAAAACAGCCCATGAATACACGGGAACCATTTCATACTTCCTTGGATAGCTTTTTAAGAACTAATATACAGATGCTTAAAGGATAACAGAATATAATTTAATCTTAAAGTATAATTTCTACCACAAGTTTGTTGATGATATTGTCATTAATGGCTTAGAGAAACATTCAGTTCAGTTCAGTCATTCAGTCGTGTCTGACACTTTGCTATCCCATGGACTGCAGACTTTAGTCTGCTCTATAGTATTCTTTACCATTATTTTCCTTTTCTCTGTAATTCAGAATGTAATGTATTTGAAGACAGTAATTTGCAGACATGCTACTCCAAAAACAGTAAGTGAACTCCTAGTAAGAAAGGCTCTGTCTGCTTCAAGATCATCCCTTACTTATTCAAGGGTTAGTTTTCTACACTCAATTGGTTAGCCACACATCCACTGTACACTCAGTTCAAAAAATATATTTAAATTTTAATGGGCAAGTATGAAAGGCATTTCAAATGACTGAGGAGAAATTACATACATACATGCATAGTGTGATTCTTTTCATTTAACAAACTACTGTTGAACATTTTCTTCGTATAAGCTGTGCCAGGGCAAGTTCGAAGAATGGGCTCTGAACTTCCCAGAGCAGTTGATCTAGTCACACACATGAGACCTGTGTGTACAGTTAATTCAAATACAGAACACAGTACTTTAAGTGCCACATGAGCAGTATAGAAAGGCAAAGTTGAAGGGATATCGTTTCCAAATCTTGTTCCCAAATCATGTACAGAAGCATCTTGAGGTTCCACAGCAGATACACAAGAGTGTGGCAGAGTGTTTTTAAATACCCAGATGAAATTCTGTGATATTCAATAGCTGTCAAATACTACATGAACTATTAATTTAAGATAGTTTGGTTTCAACGTTCGGTCATATCACATTCTTCTTCATGATGTCCTGTCTTTTTGAAGCTGGCATCTTTGGGGTCTTTTTGAAGTTACTGTGATCAGTAAAGCAAATACCCTGCAGATATGTATGTGGACCAGGAAGAAGAGAGTGCCAGTGTCCAAGCTAACTCACAGATTTGAAAACCTGTCCAGCGCCCTATAGACACATTAGTTAGTAAGTAAAGTAAGGAATTGTGGTTAAGAATGAAATAAAAATATTATTTTTACTTTTCATGGTTACAGGGAAGATTAAATGAGGTAGAGTATATAAAGTAAATGACTCAAGAAATAGCGTCTATTAAGTACCATTGTTATTGTGATTATTAGTGGTAGTAGTGGTGTTCATATAGGCAACAGGACACCCTGGATCAGGAACTGTTTTTCTAAAGTCAGGTGTAATGCAGTTTGAAGAGGGTGCGACTCGGGTATCAGGAGCACTAACTGGGAAAATGTTGAAGTGATTGAGGCATGAGGAGTTGAGAACATGTTAGAGAAAAATGATTGTGGGAATAAGGGAGGTAATGTGAGAAACCAAGATTTTTCTCATCATTGTCCTCTGCAGCACTTGACATTATACCTCAAGGACTCAATAAATGTGTGTTGAGTGAGTAGTTGGGTGAATGATACAAAAAGAAGAAAGTTCATTTCAAATTAATGGGGAAAGGTATTGAAAAGCCTTAACTTTGTCTCTTGAACTCTCACCAGTTGGCTCTCACTGACTTTTATGGAGCCTTATGATATACCCAAGAAAAAATCACATGTAGCGTGCTTGGTCAAGCAGGAGAGAACCAACACCACTCACTATTTCATTTGTTCAATAGTCTTAATTAAGGTTGAGAGCATCAGGAAAAAATCTATTTGTCAGGTCAGTGTGGCCTTGCCAGCTTCTTTGAGAAAATAACATAAATTAAAAAGAAACTAACAGATGGTTATTTAAATTGTGGGTTCAAGACCATCCAGAGTTAATTTTGAATTCAGCTTAACATATATCAAATGAATTTTACATTACCTTTGGGAGACTGATTATGTAAATTTTATATGTATATTCATAGTGATAAAAGTTGTAAACAGTGATGTTTTCAGTCCAAACGATGATGTAATTTTAAACCAGCCTCCCTCCAGAAAGAACAGACTGAGTATTGAATCCATCAGTCATCCATGTATGGAAAGCAGCAGGAGAGGAAAAATGTAAATTGTTATCTTCTCATACCTATAGAGGATTTTTCAGTGATAAGTTAATGTGCAATTAAATTTCTCTCCAAACTTTAGCTTAATAAAATAATAAATTGTATTATTGATGGCTTATATATAATTGTTCCACAAATTGCAAACAAAAATCATCCCCAATAAAAAAGGAATATTCTTAAATCTTAGATATGATCTTTAAAAATGCTGTCCTTTGATAATGGAGACCATTGATTGAGCAGGCATTATATTTTGAGGTGATTATTTGAGTGAGGACCAGGTTATATATTACCCCACTCTTTCATCATTTCGTGTAATCTATCGGTATATTGCAATTTCTCCTATATGGATGTTTTTCAGGATGTTGCGAACATGAAACATTTCCCATGACATCCTCAGCTGTCTGTTACAATGTCCAGATCGTGACTGATCGAAGCCAAATATCTTTCTTCTACTTTCCTTTTCTTCTGCTTTCATTCTTAGAAATAAATCTTTTCCTCAACATTGTTTATTCATCTCTACAAACCAGATCACGTAATAAATGAATTGCAATCATCAACTCTCTCTCCTCTTTCCTTCATCAGAGGGCACTTACTTCAGCCAAAGGTTTGCCTCCTTCTCTCTCATCCACCCCTTTCAGTGTTCACCTTCATGTCTGGACCATCATAACTTTAATTTTTGAAAGTGCAAGGCCATAGTCTGCTTACCTTTGATCTTATGCACTGAGATGGTGGGGGAGGAAGCAGCGGGGAGGGGTTGCATAGAAAATGCTGGGACATAACACTTTATATTTAATTTACAACTTGTCTAAATTTTTGTCTCTTTCCTTACAATTTAAAACTAATCCATAGAAACGTAGATAGAATTATATACTCACCTAGTATCACATAACTTTTTACTTTAAGAATTTTTCTTACACTTACTTATTAAAGTGTCCTTTTTAGAAGCCATGCCACTGAAACCGAAACAACAGATGAGAAACCATGGAAAATCCATGAAAAATTGGGCCACTTAGAAAAGTTATTGTTATTGATAAGTGAATACAACATAATACTGAAGCAAGTCATTTTTAAATCATTTTCCAGCATGGTTAATAAGAATAAAGGCTTATAATAAATGCGTCTTCTCTTTTCCACCTTATCTTTATTGAGAAAAGCAAACAGAATGCATTTCAGTCCCCATAGAGTTTCAACTCTGGGTGATAATTAGGAGCCTCATGTTTAAGCTTCTTATTTGTAGGTGGTGCTCAAATGCATATTACAGTTTATATCAAGATAACATCTGGGCTTCCCAGCTGGTGCAGTGGTGAAAGAATCCACCTGCCAATGCACGAGATGCAAGAGACGCAGGTTCCATCCCTGGGTTGGGAAGATCCCCTGGTGTAGGAAATGGCAACCCACTCCAGTATTCTTGCCTGGGAAATTCTATGGATAGAGGACTCTGGTGGGCTATAGTCCATGGAGTTGCAAGGAGTCAGAAAGAACTGAGTGACTGAATATGCAATACACAAGATAACATCAAGATAACTAGATGTTATCTTGTAAGGTGACCTCTCATATTTCTCCTATATATGGGTTTAGTGACCCATCCAGGATACTTGGCTAAAGCCAGCACACAGGTCTCCTGCTTTATGGGGTCGTGCTCCTTCTACTGCCCCATGCAGCCAGACGCCCAGCAGCAACAATAACCAGTCATAGCCAAAGACAGTTCTTCCATTGCAGAATGGTCACATCCTTGTGCCTTTCAGCATGACAGCAAATTTATTCCCAGTTTTCAGCTTGAATGGAGAAAGAAAGGAGGCAATTCTGAGATGTTTACAGATGCCAAAACTTTGAAGTATTTAAAATCACACTTTTTAAGTGATTTTGACTATTCTGAGGTACAATGCTTTGAACACAGATTAAAAAAAAACAGCAGTCACAGTATAAAGTGCCTTTGTGATTCTAAGTCACCGCCAGGTCTCTTTTTGAGTAAATTTGAAGATTAAAGGTCAGTCCTTCAGTAAACTACCCCTTGATTTCCCAAGGTTTGCAGTGTTTCTCCAGCATTTCTGGGGCATTTCTCCAGGTCTGCTCCCATCAAAGCAGTGAGATCTGTAAAGCCCTTCTGGGTTATCACGGTCACTTTTTCCAGAGCTTTCCAATGGAGATGCACCTTCTAAAGCTCAACACGCCCTTTTACATCCTCCTGATTCAAGCAGCCCAGTCATGAACATACTTGGATTTCTAAGTTTTTTGTTGCTGAAATTATAAATTTCAGATTGAAAATGCATAGTGGAGAAAAACGTTATCATCAGTCACTAGCAAAAATCTGAATATACCTCTACACTTCTCTCTCTCCCTTTCTAATCTTAGAAAATTTGAATCTGCATTTTCTCACCCCATATTCCCCTCCCTCCATTCCCACATTTGAGATTTAATGGTAGGAATCTCCACCCCATTTAAACTATGGTATATTATACATAATATATATTAACACACACAGAGCAAAGTAGTGCAGAACCATTTCTTCTGTGAAGTGACTGAAGCCGGCCCCACCACCCCCCAAGGCAAATAAATAGGCTGGCCTAACAATACAAAAGGTTGCAGATTTTCCTTTCCTTGTTGCCATGCCAACCACTCATTGCTCTGGCTGCCATTTCCCCGGAGCTCCGCAGAGGAGTGTGCAGAGCAGTTATTTAGCATTCAGGGTGGATCTGCAGAAAAGCACACGGCCTCACTGCAAAGTGTCTGCGCCTGGCGGCGCCGATGGACAAGGACAGAAAATGGGGATCTTTGCAATGTTTTCCTTCGAAAGGTTGGGCATCTGGGGCTAGAAAAAGTGAGAAAGACAAGGATTGCTAGAAAAGGCATGAGGTTTGTATTTGTCACGTTTGCTTTGTCCTATGTGCTCTCTGTACCATTTGAAGCAGGTTTGGAGTATTAGCTTCAATCATATGTGACTTGCCTTGTTGGTAAATAGAAGGGGATCTGAACCTAATTGGGGGCTGGCTTGCCTGGATTTTATAATGAAGAACAGCCTCTCAACCTTGGTAAGGTTGCTTGCTTATAGCAGATATTGCTAAATACAGCTTGTAATGTTTTACAAATTAGAAGAAAAGATAGGTACCAGATACAGTTGTTTATTTAAATGTGCAATTGTAGGTAGTTCTTTCTATAAAAAAAATTACCTTGTATCTTTCTTTGCTCTTCAGCCAGAATCTTAGAGTAGAATGTGATTGTTTGAAGCTGGTAATTATGAATCAAAATTTAAGGAAAACTTGGTTTCTCTTGTCTCCTTTTAATTAAACCCAGTGACTCAACAAATAAAACCCATGATTTTATTCCTTGGAATTTTAATTGCCTACAAACACTTCAAGTTGTGAAGAGTAAGACTTGATCTAATGTAATATAATATTTTAAAATTAAGATTAATTTGCATATGCATTTACTCCCATGTATGTTCCTCCAGAAAATTCCTCCCTTGCACTTGTGGAAATCATTTTCGTTTCTTTATTGTCTTGTTTTGGGTTAAAGTCAGAACTACATCATAGACACTAATATATATATATATGTATATAAATATACACACACACACATACACACACATATATATAATTCTCTTTGGTCCACTGACACTTTGAAAAATTATTGTTTTGAATTTGAATCTTAATACAACAGATTTGAGCTGAGGAGAGTTCGGAACTACTTGTAAAAATTACTGTCTCTCTTGTTTCTAGCTGTAAGTATAATTTAATAGCATTGAATTTTTCACTTGAGCCTTTCTTGTAATCCTATATTTTTTTCAAGACCTTATCAAATTTTCTCCTAATTTGCTACCATGTTGTATCATCATATTTTTCTTTCAATGTATCCCAATTTGAGGTTTTTTTAAATCTCCATTTAGAGAAGATTTCTAAACAGTTCATAAAATCTTTTTTGTTTGTAGTGAATAGATGACAATAATCAGTCATGGAAGCCAGTCTTCCTGATTTTTTTTTTTTTTTTTTTTGACCCTCTAAGCCTATGTTTTGGTTAGGATTATGCATGACCTTTATATATCCCTTGTTCAATTACTAAGAATTCTCTCTTCCCAGAAAATAAAAGAGAAAAACCTTAATAGTAATTTGGAACAAATAAATTAACTAATATCTGGAGAATATTCTTCATCAATCACTAATGTGTGTTTTTAAAAGTTATATATATATATATATATATATATATATGTATATATATATATATATATATGATTATATTGCTTGCATATACCTGAGAAAAATGTCTGTCACTGTGTACCAAATATCCTCTTGAGGGTTGGCTCCAGGTTTGGTTTTATCGCTACTGGGAGGTTAGTAGGTCAGGGAGTACCTAGCAGTCATCAACACCTCCCTCTTTTCTCCCCAAGCCACTTAAGATGAACCGACTTTCTGCTTCAGTGTATCTAGCCCTCTCATCCCCTCACACTTCACTGCACCTTAGCACATTACATAAAGCACTGCTTTGATTGTCAGGGGAGTCTGGAAATTCATACCAGGAGCAGATGAACAGAACGACGGGTGCTGCATTGCAGACCTGGTAGTTTAAGCATGATCTGACTTGACATCTGACTTGTCCTGGGGGGGAAAGGACACCAAACCGCCCAGTGCCCTCTCTCTTTGTGACTCGCCTTACAGAATGAGTCATGGTTCAGCAACACTCAGAAAATAGAGTTCTAAACCCAGCCATGCTGATGAGCAGAGAAAGAGGGAAGCATGTGTTCTAGGCTCTCATGGCAGCTTTTAACAAGTATGCAAATACTAGGTAGTGCTAGTATGCAAATGTTAGAAAGGAGAGTTAAATGTCCACTTTTACAATTGATTTCAGCAATGCTCAAACTTCATAAAACATTAGGCAAAATGGGTACTAAGGGAGCAATCAACACAAGATTCAGAGAAAAATCATGTGTAATAGAGATGATTCAGCCTCAGCACCCTGAAAATTAGATTCAATATTTTCAGTCCAGATTTTGTGTTTGGAAACACAGGTCAAGGTAAGGCTGGGAGCTGTGCACCTCTGATTCTTGCATAAGTAGCTCCAGCATGAGTAGTCAGTTCTCTATTTGAACTAACAGTGTTCTCTTTTGCAAACCTAGTTAATTTGCCCAAGCACTCTGTTCTGGTTTAATTCAAATGCTGCATCATGAAACAAGTGACAGAGGACTCATTTGAAAGGGTACATGTAACAGAAGAGATTATTAGAAATTCATAATCAAAGGTTCAGAACTGATTCATTTTATTCTTTCAAATGAATCTCTTCCTCTTTCAAATACCCCTGTGTACCATGTTTATGTCTTGCTAATAGCATTGATCATGTGTTTTGATGTGGAAGCTGTGCTTCATTCATCTCCATGTTCCTTCTGGTATATAATGCAATGCTTATACTCCATAGTAGGTGTTAATAAATATTTTTGAAAGTGAGATAAAGAAGAGAGAACCTGAAACTATTGCAACACTGAATCAGCTATACCCCAATACAAAATAAAAAGTTCAGAGACAATTAAAAAAAAGGAAGAGAGAAAATTAGTATTCATCTTCAATTTTGAGAATGGAAATTACATAAATAAAATAGGGCTACAAAAACTTTGAATATATTTTGTATATATATTGTGTAAGCAATATATTTGTGGGAAAGATGATGTTAGGAATGTTGGAACTAAAGAGGCAAATGGAGGAACTTGGGGGGAGGCTGGATTCAGAGTGAAGACTGTAGAAGTGTTGACTAGCTCAATCAAGTTGGAATTCTGAAATACTGTTGTAAAGAGAGTGTCATGGAGGGATATAGCAGAAGACTTGTTATGTTCTGCAGATGGGAGTGAAGATTTGGAGTGAAGAAAACATATCTTTGACTTAAAATAGAAGTAAGACATCTGATTAGAAATACAGTCTTGATGATGAAAACACCTGAACTGGGAAAAATATAAAAAATCAGGATAAATGACCTTTCTGAGACACATCCATAATCTAACAGCTAAGAAATACACAGATATTAAACAACTTTTCTTATTCATTCTTGCAAAACAGAGTCTGATGTAATAGAGTTGGTCTCAATAGAAAATGATACTGAAATATCCTGTGAACAGAACTCTAAAATGCACACCTTTGTTGATCTTCTGGCTTTAAGGTAAAGATTGCCTCACTACTATAAATCAGAAGGCCACACAAATTTCATTTCTGGCAAATGGACAAACTGAATCTTAAAGAAAATGGATGCTCTAAGTCATAGACTTAATTATACTTTATTAAAGGAATATACTAGTATTGTCTTGGAGAGATGTTATGTATCCTATTTTTTAAGGTCAACATGATTAATATATCACCAATGTTCTTTTACACTACTTCATCTTTGAGTCTATAAAATTACTTGAAAATGATAAGTTCTTAGGTAATAAACAGCATTTCACTATTGAATAACAGGGGTATTTATTCACTAATTTTAGGAAAAATGTTTCAGTTTCAATCAGATACATTTCTCTAGTTTTCTTATTTTAAAAAATCTTAAAAGCTGCATGTAATTGATAACTTTCTTTCCTTTTTGACATATTAAAATGAAAGATGCTCCCATTTACATTTTCTAATTTTAATTATTATTTCAGTATTTAAAGGACAGTATTTAATTAAACTACTGTTAATTTTATAAGCAGTTTTTAAAATGAATCAGTTCTTTGGATACTTTTTCTCCTTGTTGCATTTCCATGCTACTATTCTTTATCTTAAGCTAAAGTGTAGTTTTTTTTTCTTTAAAAATTATCTATTGGTTTTTTGAAAAACCAAGACTGTGACTAAAGCATTGGAAAGATTGGAATAAACCTGTTCTCCTGAGAACTTTACCAGAATTGACTTTTCTCCAAAAAAACAAAAAAAAAATTGCACTAACTTGGCCTGTCTCACAAAGCATGTAAGACAGTTCTTCCAAGCCAGTTGTCACCCAATTCTTCTGTCTTGATTGTAGTAAAAAAGAAACAGAGAAATGAGTTTGAAGCAAGTACAGATACCACTTTCAAAAGTCGCATTTTAGGAGAGGAAGTTCGTTCAATCAGGATAGCAATGATCTCTGTCCTCTTGAAAATATTTGCCATCCCACCTTTGACAGTTTTAAGTATGATATATCACCCTTCGCACCCACAATTTGCGAGTATTTCTAGAGGTATGCTTGATATCAGTGAGACCCACTACACAGAAGAGATATAGATTGATGTAAGTAAACAACATTGAAGCAAAATCATCAATGTAAAATTTTATTTCAACAGATAATTAGAGGGAACTTTCTAAAGTAGTATTTGTATGTTATTTGAAAATTTCTGGATTACTTTGAAATTACTATTACTTGTTTTTGTTTATCTTAACATAAACTTTTTGTTGGAGAGAAATTCATTTAATAGGATGTTTCATGGAATGCATTAATCAATCCAGAATACAAAAGATATTTTTATTCTAGAATAATTTTTGGCATAAATTTTTAAATTCTATTTAAGTCTTTGCTTTTTACTATCATAATAGTATAAATATAATGTTAGACTTAACACTTATTTTCTTACTTAAAAAAATTATTTTTTTATTTGCAAATTCTCTTGATTTTGCTATTCAGAGACCCTGGGAAAGATCCTTAACTATCAACAATTTTTCTTTTTGGAATTTTTCCAAAGAAACAGTCCTCCTTATCTTATGTTATGGCTGAGCTCTACTTAACAAGCATTATTAAAGACTAAAAGAATGATGGCTCAAAATTATCTTTCTTTCTCATTTTTTGTTTTCTTTTCTGTCATAGCATTTTACTTTTCAGAATTTTATAATGTAATTAATTCCACTGTCCTTTTTCCTGCAGTATAATTGAAACATGGTTCGCAGGTTCTATATATTCAGTTATAATTTGGAAATGATAAAGAATTATCATGTGTACTTAGTGACTTAAAAGTCTGCCAAGTCCTTTCAGGACTGACATAAAGAGAATATTTGTGAACAATATTTTCTATAATTCCAGTGCCAAAAATAAAATAGGCAGTTGTAAAAGAGAATCACTTAAAATACTTACATTTCATGAGAGACTGACTAAGAAGAATCAAATAAGGTGGATGTTGTATATTATTATTTACACATTCATTCTTAGAACTATGTTAGGACTAGAGGCTTAAGCAAACTAATTACACAGAAGTCATGTTGGTCTGTCTGTTTGCTGATTGAAGGTACACCATGATGTACTATGACAAAAGCAATCTCCCCACCATAGTTCCTAAATTCCGTAGGGTTCTAGGTTAGAAGGCCGCCAAAGATTTAAAATTATTACCTTGGGGATGAGATGGTGCCAACAAAATGTAGCTAAGCTGATGATTTTTACCTTTTTATTGTAACAGTTTTTCCCTAGATGAAATCTTTCAGTTTATAGACGTAACTAGTAAAGACTCTCCCTGATATATAGAGCACTTATACATTAAAATTTTGCTTCAGTGATTTTTTTCTTTTCTGAAATCTAGAATGTTTTTCCATTTTTTCATTGTGTTCTCTGTCTCAGACATTCCTGGTTTTGCAATGGTAGAAGCAATAATTTCCCCATATGAAGTCTTAGACTTGTGCTGGTGCCCAAGTCTTTTGAGGCACCCAAAACAGATAAAACTTTGAAGACACAAATAGACCTTCATGTGCACGAATGCTGGCACATGCATAGATTCACACACACACATACGCACATGTGTGCAAGTGCTGTTCTGCACACACAGTGTATTTTGTATTATCACACAGTTACTCTAAGGATGAATTTTTTCTATCTCTCTTAGTTTTATTGATAGTTCATCTCTTCATTAATGTTATTAATAATGTCTCCTGCTACATTGCTTTGTGTGATGTGCTCAAGACAATACAGACAGTAATCCAGTTTCTCTCAAGCCTACAAGGAGTAGTACAATTGTAATGGTTTTGACAAAATGCAAAACCTGTGCTTTACAAGGCTCTGAAAACATTTTATCAGTTCCCTCAGTGCCTTAATTATTGTACTCAATTTATTGATATTAAACAGTTTGAAATTTTCAGAGAGCCATATTCCCCAAGACATTTCTTTCTCAAATTAATTTAGAATCAATAAAATATTGCAAGCTGATTTAATTAGTAAATGTTTACTGTATGAAATACAAACAACGCTACAAATATGCACATATTACTACATTTAGATCCTCCAATACCACCAACAGCACAAACCTTTAATTAGAATATATAATTATAAAGCTAAGCCATACTTGCTTGCTGTATTTCTTCTGCTGTATGCTTAAAACTAGAAGTGAAATTTTCCAGTAGGTACTGTTTTTGATTGGTGCTTTGCCTTCCTAATTACTTTTGATTCCATATGTGTTGTTCTTAACTTGCAGTATCCTTCTACTGATAACCATCTTAATTTACAAAGTCTTTCCCTTTAAGTAAATTAAACATTAGGCCAATTCTATCCAAGCTCTAAGAACTTCATTTGAGTAGATTAAATTGGCCATCTAAGCAAGATTATGGATTCAAGCACATAGGTTGAAATAGGGAAAAAGGAGAAAGAGGGAAAATTTCTCCTATAATCATACACTACTCCTAATCCTAGCCCAAATTGTTGCAAATGCCTTTCAGAAGAGGACCATGTGAGTGACTGTGAATGTATAGATCAGCCAAAATCTGTGGCCCTTACTAGAACAATCTTAAAAAAAAAACAACCAAAAACATGTTCTTCAATGAGATTGTCCCACTTTCCAGTACAATTTAAATATAGGAACACCATGTCTTATTCATCTTTCCTTGGTAATGCCAAGGTAATCATTAGCCTTAGTAGTGACTTGGTAATGACTAAGCATAGTTACATCATCTGGAGTGGGTACAATATAACTTAAATTTAAGTACCCTTCAGAATGAACTTTGTGCAGTCATGATTCCTCATCTTAAATGCATTTATCTCCGTAGACTAACATTACTGCAAACGCGTTTTCCCTCATAAATTTATCCTTGTTTTAGTCAGTAAATCTTTGGAATTCCTCTTTGAAAGAAAAAGCTGGTACCCAGAAATCCACAGCTGTCGTGTTGGCCAGGTGGCTAGGGTGACCCTTTGAGATCAATGGGAATCTGATTAGGAAGGGATATGCCAATGCTGGCCTCTTTAATAAGTACCAAGGTGCCAGAGAAACAAACAAAAACAGCAACAACAAAAACCAATCTGCTCTTTTAATTTCCTTCATCAACACTTGATCACGGGGAACAGCTTCAGAGAGACCATTCATTCACTCTCCAAATTAAGCTGGAGCAGAGGCAAGGCACTTTCCTTCTTTCCCTGTTTATATGAATTTATCTAGGGTATTTGTTTAGCCGAGCGCTTCGAACACAGTGCTTTCCTTGTTGACTAGTTTCCATCAGCAGCAGCAATTAGCTTCAGTTTCCTAGGCAACCGTTCTCTACCCCACTGAGAAAAACCTTTTCTTGACAGGAGCATTCTGTCTAAAATTGCTTTGTGTTCCTTCTTTCACAAGGGTACGGTAGGCTTACTTGTCATTTCTTTTAACACAGCACTATTATGCTTAACTATTCTTAAAAGCAAAAGCGCTTTCTGGCTTTTATATTCCATATGGTTGAATTTATTGTCAACATCTCTTACTTTTCTCTTAACCTGAAAGAAATCAACAAAAATATATTCTCAGGCATATGCCAACTTGCTTGGATTTTTTTGTTGTTCACAGTGTAATCATTGAGCCTTTACATATTCAAGTCATCTCAGCTGGTTGTGATGAAAACCTAAAAGGTACACATTAAAAATCAGACTTCTTTGTATACCAACAATGTCATAATTTGCTCAGAACCAGGTTGGAATTGTCAGGGCCACTGAGAAAGTTTCAGCTCCATTGTTTATAAATCAAACAAACAATATTGATAGATTAATATAACAAAATTACTAAACCAAAAATAGGTGCTAAAGACGGGGCCTGACACTAGCAACAGAATTCGACATGATAAAATAATGTGACCAGAAATGCATAGTGGTGTAGCATGAATCAGCATCATGGAAAAAACTGGAGGATTGCAAACCGACTGTAAATGCTGAATATCCCTGGATCGGGAAGATCCCCTGGAGAAGGAAGCGGCAACCCGCTCCAGTATTCTTGCCTGGGAAATCCCATGGACAGAGGAGCCTTGTCACAGAAGAGTTGGACACAACTCAGCCACTAAACAACAGCAACATGGTATAAGGATAGAGTAAAACTTACCTTATCGTTTTAGTTGCAAGAATCACTGGCAGGAGCCCGATACAGTCTGTTAGACAATGACCCAAAATTCAAGCAAGAAGGTACTCACTGGGAAAAATGACAGAATTGTCCTAGTGTATGACAGAAACTGTCAATGTTTCCCTACATTTTGTCGATCAAATGATGATAGTAGACTTGATAACAAACCTGTGAATGTGATTAAAATAGTAATATATAATTTAAATAAGCACTTTACATATATATATATATTTCATTTAGTTGTCCCAATATACCAAAAGATAAATATCACTTCAGTTCCCCTTTTTAGATGGGGAAACGGAAGCTTAGAGACAGTATTTACTTGCAGTTAGTAAGAGCGAAAGACAGGGTTTGATTCCAGATTTTCTGACACCAGAATCTACTATGATATAAAATATCTGTACTACACTGATATAAATCAAAATGATATTCTAATGAGACAGTAAATTGCCTTTATCCATGATTTTGCTAGTTTTCCAACTTGGAAAATATGTTACTGTGTGAAATATATAATATTGACAGGAAATAGAAGTGCCTAGTGTAGCAACTTATTTAATAACCTTGTATTGCAATATGATGTTTATTCATTATGTAGGAGAATGTAAGTAGCTTAGCATCAAATCTCCAAGGTATTATCAAGTAGGTTTCTGTGGATGAGAGCACGTCTCAGTTTCTTATACCTATTTACTTCTATTGGTGGTATATGCTTCCACCAGTATATTTACCCAATAACAAAAATAAACATGCTTTCCAGAATTCAGTTCAGTCTCCTGAGGACTGCTTTGATCCTCTTGTGAATACCAACCCCATGTCTGTTATTCAGAATATGTTTACAAGACAGACTTCACGTTGTTACCTGTAGCTGTTTATCTCTATATTGATGATACAGTGTCACCTGTTGCTCTATTCCCTGTGTTTTATCTTTAAATCCTTTATTTTATATAAGTCTATAAGCAATGGCACCCTCTCCAGTATTCTTGCCTGGAAAATCCCATGGATGGAAGAACATAGTAGGCTAAAGTCCAAAGAGTTGGACACAACTCAGCGACTTCACTTTCACTTTTCATAAGCAATAACATTATTTAAAGATTATAAATGGATTTGTTTTAAAGAAGTTGCTTTTAATGTCTAGCTGATTTTTGACAGATCTTTTATCAGATCAGTTCCAAGTTATCATTCATTTTCCTTAGGCATGACAAGACTTTATGGTCACATCATGAGCTATTTTTTTATTAGTTATAAAAACTGTCTCATTAGCATAATGACACTGCTGGTAAAATTATACCAAGTTAATATTCAAATACTGGTTGTAAGGTTTTCACTGAAATTCTAAATCCTTGACATTAACAAAAGATAGAATAAAATACATATTACACAACATCCTTAAGACAATTTCTAACATAAACTAAAAATGTCCACTTCTGAAAATTTTAGATGGTCAAAAGAAACATAACTAATCCTTTCAGAATTTCAGATTACAGTAAGATGTGTCATGTTTTTAACTGCAAGCTCAGTTCAATTCAGTCGCTCAGTTGTGTCCTACTCTTTGTGACCACATGGACTACAGCACGCCAGGCCTCCCTGTTCATTACCAACTCCTGGAGTTTACCCAAACTCATGTCCATTGAGTCAGTGATGCCATCCAACCATCTCATCCTTTGTTGTCCCCTTCTCCTGCCTTCAATCTTTCCCAGCATCAGGGTCTTTTCTAATGAGTCAGTTCTTTGCATCAGGTGGCCAAAGTATTGGAGTTTCAGCTTCAACATCAGTCCTTCCAGTGAATATTCAGGACCAATTTCCTTTAGGATGGACTGGTTGAATCTCCTTGCTGTCCAAGGGACTCTCAAGAGTCTTCTCCAACACCACAGTTCAAAAACATCAATTCTTTGGCGCTCAGCTTTCTCTATAGTCCAACTCTCACATCCATACATGACTACTGGAAAAACCATAGCCTTGACTAGACAGACCTTTGTTGGCAAAGTAATGTCTCTGCTTTTTAATATGCTGTCTAGGTTGGTCATAACTTTTCTTCCAAGGAGAAAGTGTCTTTTAATTTCATGGCTACAGTCACCATCTGCAGTGATTTTGGAGCCCCAAAAAATAAAGTCTTTGTTTCCACTGTTTCCCCATATATTTGCCATAAAGTGATGGGACCAGATGCCATGATCTTAGTTTTCTGAATTAAGCCAACTTTTTCACTCTCCTCTTTCACTTTCATCAAGAGGTTCTTTAGTTCTTTGCTTTCTGCGATGTGTAGTGTCATCTGCATATTTGAGGTTATTGGTATTTCTCCCAGCAATCTTATTTCAACTTGTGCTTCATCCAATCCAGCATTTCTCATGATGTGCTCTGCATATAAGTTAAATCAGCAGGGTGACAATATACGGTCTTGATGTACTCCTCTCCCAACTTGGAGCCAGTCTGTTCCGTGTCTAGTTCTAACTGTTGCTTCTTGACCTGCATACAGACTTCTCAGGAGGCAGGTCAGGTGGTCTGGTATTCCCATCTCTTTCTGAATTTTCCACAATTTGTTGTGATCCACACAGTCAAAGGCTTGGCATAGTCAATAAAGCAGAAGTAGATGCTTTCTTGCTTTTTCAGTGATCCAGTGGATGTTGGCAATTTGATCTCTGGTTCCACTGACTTTTCTAAATCCAGCTTGAACATCTGGAATTTCACAGTTCATGTACTGTTGAGCCTGGCTTGGAGAATTTTGAGTATTACTTTGCTAGCATGTGAGATGAGTACAGGTGTGTGGTAGTCAGAGCATTCTTTAACATTTCCTTTCTTCAGAGCCAAAGCAAAAGCAGCACCTATTTGTGGATGTGACTGGTGATGGAAGTAAAGTCTGATGTTGTAAAGAGCAATATTGCATAGGAACCTGTAATGTTAGATCCATGAATCAAGGCAAATGGAAGTGGTCAAACAGGAGATGGGAAGAGGGAACATCGACCTTTTAGGAATCAGCAAACTTAAATGGGCTAGGATGGGTGAATTTAACTCAGATGACTATTGTATCTACTACCTTGGGCAAGGATCCCTTAGAAGAAATGGAGTAACCATTATAGTCAACAAAAGAGTCTGAAATGCAGTACTTGGATGCAATCTCAAAAATGAAAGAATGATCTCTGTTCATTTTCCAAGGCAAGTCATTCAATATCACAGTAATCCAAGTCTATGCCCCAACCAGTAATGCTGAAGAAGCTAAAGTTGAACGGTTCTATGAAGACCTACAAGACCTTCTAGAACTAACACCCAAAAAAAGATATCCTTTTCATTATAGGGGACTGGAATGCAAAACTAGGAAGTCAAGAAATACCTGGAGTAACAGGCAAATTTGGCCTTGTGAAGATATGGTAACTCTCAGTGAAGTATAATGAATAGTACTTTGTCAATTTATGCATAATCTGTATTCATCTTTAATCTCCTGAATGACTAAATCCTACTCAAAATTTTGTATGTATAATGTTTGGAAGGAAAAATTAACAACAATAAATTAGAAAGTAAGAAAGGGAATAAGAATGTAGAACAAGTAAGCAGTGCAGAATTAAAATGTCATCTAATCTGTTCATCACAAAAAGAATGTTTCATGTTGTTCATTGTCCTCAGCGGTAGATATGGGTTATCTTGCTTCTAGAAACACTGTCTAGAAGACCCTCGATAATTGGGACTTACTGGCTGAATCTAGAGCAGATGGTAGCCCAGAACCTATACAGCCAAAGAAGTTTGTATGAAGCCAGAAAATAAATAACATCCCTCTAGCTTTGTCTAGGGAAAGAAAGCAACAATAACAACCAGAAAAACTGGCCATCAACATAGGTAATCACAGATTAATCATACTATCCTATAATTCGACATAAATAGCCTCGTTGGGCTGGAACTCTTACTGCATATCACTGTTGCTCTTTCTGTAAGTAGAAATATAAAAGTAGAAAACTCAGAACACTGTATGACTGAGAGAAAATGAAAGCATCTTGGTGAAGAACTAGTGGGAAATCTTTTTATTTGAGTCCTTGATGTGCCAGCCCTGTTGTATTTTTGAATTCCTCACAACAACCTGTGAGATGGGTATTACTATCATTTCCAATTTTTTTTTTAGTTGAGGAATTGAAACTCAATGAGTTTGAGTAAAATTCCAAAGATGAAGTAACTAGAAGGTAGCAATGCTGGAGTTTATGCCCACATATCTCTGCTTTAAAGTCCATGTGACTTTGTCTAATGTATAATATAAAAGATAGTAATACTTTAGATAGATAGAAAGATATGATAGAAGGGTGGATGGATGGATGGTGGCATTTAATAAATACTTGTAGAATGAATATATATAATTATATTGCATAATTAGCTATAGTTATATATTTATAATCACACACATTGTAACTCTTATCATTTTTATAGTTCTGATTTTTTGACTGTCTTCCTTTATCTTTTGTAAATGTTCGACATGTTTACCATTAGCCTTCCCTGAACTTTACCTGAACCCTGAGTAAACTTGCCCCTGTTCCAAAAGCCAGGCTATAACAACGAGGCTCCCTCAGGAGATCTGCCGATTAGGCCTCCATTGGGAAAAGGCCATCATTCATGGGGGAAGCTGCCATCTCTACAATGATGCCAGCCTTTGCTTAGAGAAAGACTTTTAAACTGACTGGACCATTTGAAACCCCTGAGCAACCCTATATTTGTGATTTCCTGAATAAACAGTAAAATTATAATAATATTAGAAGATAGATTTATTTTCTATTTTTAAAGTTTTAACAATATTATTTTCCCCAGAATGGAATATAACATGTCATGAACTTGGCACCCACACAGCCTATTTGATTATTCTAAAGTAGCATTTCTTATAATCTGTGAAATTCCTTTGAAAAAAAAAAAAAGATCAGTTCTCCTAAGATTGGGCTAGATTATTTTCTTACTAGTTTTGATTAAATACCTACAAATATAGAATCAGCTTATTCAACCATGAAACTCAAGCACGTTTAAATTAATGTTCTTTCAAACAGCAAACCCAGTAAAATTCAAATGTCCTGCTACTTTCCATCTAAATTAATATTGTTTTGCTAAAACTAAATTGTCACTCATAAAACATGTGGTACCAGCTGATATAGTGCATTTTACTTAAGTTGGTCCTGTCTAAACTGTTTGGAGGCAGGTTATGATTCAATTTTCCCTTCATTTATTTCTGTTTAGAATATTTTGAGAACCTGTACAGTGCCTGAAGATGTCACTTGACCCACACCTCATGTAAATGCATTCTTTATTGACTTTACCTCTGTTCTCATTAGCTAAGAACGTGCAAACTAGTTCTCCCTGGTGTCAGAATTATTGTAAATACACTCTCAAGCAAAATGACTAGTGTAATTATGTAGCTCACTTGTAATTTGTTCACATAAATTAGCAGATATTTGTATTATTTTTATTGGACTGTCTTCCCAATGTAAACAAATTTCATTTTTTAACTGCTCTCAGATCCTGGAAAATTCTTCAGAAAGTACAGAAGAATTTTGGAACCCCATTTAATCCAGAATGCATCAAAATCTTAAGAATACAATAAATTATATAAATGGGGAGGGTTAAGTTAGTAAATATAGTAACAGTCACAGATTACTTCTGAATTTGTGTAAATATTATGAACAAGCTTTTCATGTTGATTTTTCATCCTTTCAAAAAATTGTGTTAAAGGTCCAATCTGGATAAAGTTCAATGAGAGGAGCTTTGAGAATTGCACCAATGCCAAAGAGAAATCCTTGACTTGTGAAACTGCATAGAAGTGGAGATAAGGCTTGTGTACCAGCACAATTTCACACAAGATATATTCCCTAAGTGCTATAGGGAGATACTAATGTGCGTAGTGTCAACAGGGAGATGCAGGAATGATCCAGAAGATGCATTGGTTTTATATATATCCCATTTTATGGAGTGCTTGCTCCGCCTCTCCACTGCATTCCGTTCTCCATAAAACACTTGGATGCTAGAAGCCCTAAGATTACTCTCTTGATTTTTAAATGCCTGAATTTCATTGAAAGTTAATACATGTAAGTGGCAATTCACAAAAAGTAAAATAATTCTTTTTGTTATTTTATTAAACAGTGTAGACAACAAAGAAGTGTCTCCAAGTGGATTTAACTTTCTGTGGCATGTTTTGCAGTGTTCTTTCCATTGATGATGTCACTCTGGGAGATTAGCCTTTCGACCCAGCAGCTTGGCTTCATAAAAATACGCAGCCCTTCTTCCTCCCCTGTCCTCCCCAGCAAATAGCATAGCAGTTACAGTGCTTTGATGATTACAATGCTTAATCTTTACAATGCTTTGATGATTGTTGTTGTCACATAGTTACCTGCAAAAGCTGATATGGAACTAAAATGCTAATAAAATAGTACTGTCTCTTAGAAATAAAATATTAATCTCCTTGAGGTAAATTATCTATTGCAGTTTCTAACATAGTCTTCAAGATATATAGGTAGATAGGTAGGCAGGCAGATAAATGATTAGATAGATAGATATTGGTCAATCACTTGTTACATAGTCTCCAAATATAATCAGGAATAGCAATTGTGTACATTAGATACATGAATAGACAAGCAGATCTGAGAATGTGTTTCCTTGGTTCCTACCTTTATAGTAGTTCATACATTTCCTTTAGTAATTCACACATGACTGCTAAAGAATGTTTTCGTTATTTTTCCATTATACCTTCTGCTGACCTGTTTAAGAGGAAGAACATCATAATAGTTAGAAACCTGGGTTCTAATATGTTTTGCCTCCATCAGCTGTGTGAACTTGAGCAAATCTCATCAATATACTCAGCCTTTGTCTCATCTGCAAAATTGGAAAATTTAGACAAACTTCTCTCAAAGTTCTTTAGCTCTAAAATTGTGTGATACTATGACTTAAATTGTATAGGTTAAAACATCCTTATAAAGATGAATTTTATCTTTGGTACTTAATACTGTAATTATTCCATACCTGTTTTTGATAGTAAAGAAAAAGGATGCTTCATCGTTGAAATTAGTTCATTTCAGTTCAGTCGCTCAGTCGTGTCCAACTCTGCGACCCCATGAACCGCAGCATGCCAGGGCTCCCTGTCCATCAACAACTCCTGGAGTCCACCCAAACCCATGTCCATCGAATGGGATGGCATCAGTGATGCCATCCAGCCATCTCATGCTCTGTCGTCCCCTTCTCCTTCTGCCCTCAATCTTTTGCAGTATCAGGGTATTTTCCAATGAGTCAACTCTTCGCATGAGGTGGCCAGAGTATTGGAGTTTCAGCTTCAACATCAGTCAAGTAGACTAATTTCCTTGTGGTAGATGTTTTTATATAAATATGATGAAAAAATTCTGTAGAATTTTATCTCTAATTTAGAAAATATTTTTAATCTCAAAAGACTTCTTTCCTTTTTAATTGATGATACATGCCTGAATTGATCATCATTGATCATCTTTGCCTGAATTTTTTCTGACAAGGTTGTATAAAGTTAGCATTGACATGGTTCAGCAGATGATGTGACAGGCCAAAAACTAGTGATCAGGCATCTCACAGACTGATCACTTTAATGATGAACCTCCCTCTCACTCTAGCTTTTTAAAATGAAACTATTGCACTGTCTATAGGACTTTCCTGGTCGCTCAGCAGTAAAAAATTCACCTGCTCATGCAGGAAATGTGGGTTTGACCCCTGGGTTGGGAAGATCCCCTAGAGAATGAAATAGAAACCCACTCTGGTATTCTTGCCTGGAAAATTCCATAGACAGAGAAGCCTGGTGGGCTACAGTCCATGGAATCACAGAGTCGGATATGACTAAGCGACTAAACAACAACAGTGACACTGACTAAGTTGAATATATATCATATGGCCTTAAGGATCTTGAAACCATCCACTATTGAGAAAAGGAGCAGCTCTTTAGAAAGGGACTGTCTGATACATCATTTCCATGTATTCCACTCAAATTTTATCTTCCCAGGTTTTTCTTAATCTCTGTTGTTCAAACTGAACCCAGATAGTGTTATTTAATCACAAATTCACATTTTGAAGCATCTTCCTATGATTTGAAGTCATGGTATTTCTTCAGATTAGCATAGAAGAGTGTTTTACTGGCTACAAAAATTATTTCTGTTTGTATAAACAGTTTTTCTTTTTTAACTGCCATACAGGTATTTCTTCAGATTAGCATAGAAGAGTGTTTTACTGGCTACAAAAATTATTTCTGTTTGTATAAACAGTTTTTCTTTTTTAACTGCCATACAGGTTCTTTAGTTCTGTGTGCATGTTGCTTAGTTCCCAGAATGCCAGCTCCTTTTATTTTCTTTCTTTCTCTCTTTCTCTCTTTTTTTTTTTTTTGGTTTATGTGTTTGTGTGTTTATCTGTGTGTGTTTAACTTACCTTACTGCACTTTTTATGGAGAAAGACAGTGAAATACAATTCTGACTGTATTGTTTGATTAATTTCCTCTTTGCCACCTGTTTTTGATGGCTCATCATTTTATTTTCTTTTGTTGCCATTTATTACAGAGGAGGTGTCTGCAAGGATAGTTCAAGTAGTCACGGCAGAAGCTGTAGCAGTCCTGAAAGGTGAACAAGAGAAAGAAGCTCAGCCTAAAGATCAACCTCCTGCTCTGCCTTTAGGTAAATGAGAAGTCTCAGGTCAGGGGCAGTGTCTGCTGCACCTCAATCACAGGATCAAGTCTTCACATTCAAAAATAGGCCGTATCTCGTACTCCATCCCTACTTGTGACATTCATCAAACGCCTCTGTTGGGACGCACTGGGACCTATTTTCACCTTTCTCAACAGGCTCATTGTGGTATTTCAGGGTATTTCAGAAGTCTTTAGGACAGTCAACTTATAATTACACTTTGCCCCTAAATTGACCTTCATTTTTCTTTTCCAGACCACTAGAGATAGTTATTAAAAAAATAAAGCCAATGCACTTTGATGTCATGGCCCCCACTCATAAGGAAAATGTTCTAATGCTTTAATTAGATATGATTGTTTCCCTTTATGGGTTTTGATTAATGATTGTCTATACTACAGTCTCTGGGGTCTCCCTGAAAAGACTAATAGCCAGAGATTGTTAGAATCATCAGTGGCTAGTACCTTATATGGGATACAATGATTGAATCCCATATAAGGTACTAGCCTTCACTTTGTTCATTTAAGGGCAATACATTAACCTCCTCCCTCCATTGCAAGTCAAATGCCCTACAGGACCAAACAGGTAATATAATGGCGCTCACCAAGGAAAACACTCTCAGCCAAAGATATGGTGCCCCTACTCTCAATGGATAGATAGATGCTAGAAGTAGATGTGTATATATGCAGAGACACATAAAAAAGGAAATTCTCTTGCATTCAACATATGTTTATTTCACAGGTATGTATAACTAACCCATAGAAAAATGTGGTTTTTAAAGGCTAAAAATAGTATATAACTATTGTTCTTTCAGTCTTATGCATCTTTAATATTTGATTTTCTGATAAGCACTCCATTATCTATTAAAAATTAAACCATAAAAATTTATCCTCTCTCAATAATAATTAAAAATAATCTCATTATATTCAATAAAATGTTCTTTAATGATCAAGGATTATTTTCACCTAAAACAGAGAGGGAAAAACTTATCTAAAACATTAGCTTTCTTTCTATGGTTTACTTCTGTTCTTTGAAATGAAAGGAAACCTTACTTTTTAAAAATATTTTTTTAATTTTTATACAGTTGGAAAGTTATTTTCCATTTACAGCTATTACAAAATGCTGGCTATATTTCCCATGTTGTACAGTACATCCTTGAGCCTATCTTACACCCAAGAGTTTACAGCTCCCATTCTCTACCCCTGTATTGCCCCTCTTCCCTCCCCACTGGTAGGCACTAGTTTGTTCTATCTGTAAATCTGCCCCTTTTTTTGTTATAGATACTAGTTTTCTGTATTTTTTAGATCCCACATATAAATGATATACACTATTTGTCTTTCTCTGTTTGACTTACTTCACTTAACATAATGCCCTGTTAGTGGCAAAATTTCATTAATTTTTAAAAGAAAAATCTCACTTAAAAAAAAATAAAACTTCAAAATATCCCTTAGAAGCCCTCAAGGCTTATTTAAAGTAAATTTTACCACTGGCCTTGACTGATAAATATTTCCTTTTAAAATCCCTTACCTTCGTGTGAGTGGTCATAAAGAAGGTAAGTGTCTTCAAGAGGAAAAGGGAGTTAAGTGTGACTGAATTTCATCTTTTAGAGCGTTTCTCTTTGGGTTTCTTTCATGTGTAGTGCCAAGGCCAGAATATTTCTCAGCTCCCATAGTACATGTTTCTATCTGAAGGTTGCCTCAGGCTGTGACAGCTTCATTTTTCGTTTCTGAGAATACATACAGAAGATGGATTTGACTTTATACTCAGTGAACAAAATGTTGTTTAAAAAATACATCTCCTAAAATAGCTGTGATTAGTTTCCAGATCAAGATAAACAATAGTTTCCAGCTCTAACATATTTTTAATCAGTCAATTCAAATCCAAATTAAAATGCTTACCTGGCTGGGTTTGAATGTAGTAAATTAAGACCGGAATTAAATATTTTATTAATTGAAAGAGCAGACAAAAATTAATGAGATTAATGATAGAATTTTGGAAGTTATCTCTAATCCATTTTTATGGAGTGACTTTTTTTAATATTAAATGCTCTTCTTTTTTTAGGTTTTCAAAAATTTATGAATCAGGTAATGGGGCTGAAATAAAATAAGTGAAATGCAACTTACTATTGAATCTTTCCTTGAATTTCATAGAGTCCTTTTTACAGATGGCACAACTCCTACATGTCCACTGGGTTAGTAGGATTAATTGTTGTATCTCATTTTTCCATTGTTTGATCTTTAGCAGCTGAAGAGACAGCTAATCTGCCTCCTTCTCCACCCCCATCACCAGCCTCAGAACAGACTGTCCCAGTGGAGGAAGGTAAGGCCTGTTGGACTCTTTGAGGTTTGTCTTCTTTTAAGGGTAAATAAACCTCAACCCATAAGTGCTGGACTTTGGTATTGGTTAGTATGTGACCCAGCTTGGGTGCTGTCTGTTTCAAATAACCAAGAAGAAACAAAGACTTTAAATGTATTATCATTTCTGTATGTAAAATCAAAAGTAGAGGAATATGGTAAATAAAACAGGAAAAATCTGCTGGATAAAGGAAAAGATAACTTTGTGTTTAAGTGGCTAGCTAGAATAACTACAGAGAACTAGTTTACTTCATGTAGAATGTTTTAAAGAGTAGATACAATTTAATTTTATGTGACTGAATAAAAATAAATATATTAATGAAATCAATAGATTTGTTTTGGAAGGGTTGGCAGGAGCTGTCTCTGTTTTGCTCACTATTGTATTGCCAAGGGCTTCCCCAGGGCCAGACCTGTGGCAAACTCTCAATAAATATTAATGAATAAATGAAGAAGTCAGTGAACAAATTTGATATTGAGAGTAGTGAACTGGAAACTGAGATCATGGCTTCTTTCCTGCTGAGACCTTTTATTGTCCATGAATCTATTTATGCATTCAGTCAACATGGAATGCCGTGTCAGCTTTTCAGTTCGCAATGAAGAAGCAGACAGATGCCTCTGAAGAATATCTATTTAGAATCTGAGATGAAAGACACTATTTAAAAGCTAACTATTATTGGTTCTCTGACTTAGACCAGTTAACTTTTGTCTATTGTTTGAGAGTTACAGGAGAAGAAGAAAGCTTTTAAAATTTATTGAAAGTTTGCTTGTGTCAATATAATTTACTTTTCATATACTAAAATCAGAATATTAATACTTTTCCATTTTAGTCATTTATTTGTTGACTTATTTTTCCTTTTGTTGTGCCTTTTATAGCTCATTTTATTGTGTTAAAAATTAAATAAGATGACAAAAGAATCACTGTCTTTTTATAATCCGTAATTAGGTTTGTTTACATTATTTTTTTAATTACTAGAGGTTATTCTAAATTACTGAACTATAAACTACCAATAAATATAGTTTATTTTTGTCATAGATTTATAAACTTAAACCTTTTTTAGCAAGATTTTTTTTCTTAAATTGAGGCCTTTTTTTCTAAGTTTACTGCCTGAAATAATTAGTCTAATGAATAAAAGAAAATTTGAGGACTATAAACATTGCATATAATCAGTGTCATTGTAACCATTGATGATTAGTTAATTCCCTAAAAATGTGATTTGATCTTTTTAATTCATAGATTTGAAAGATCCTTTCTGGCCTTGATTTTATCTGTTCATATGTATGGAACACTTTGCACTCTTCAAATTCTCTAAGTGTACATTAGTAAGCAAAACAGACATGATCCTTCCTTGTAAGAAGCACAAAGTCTGGTGGAGAATGGAAATCCAGTAAATAAATTCAGCACTAGGAAGGAAAAGAACAGGGAGATTTAAGGTTAAAAAAAAAAGAGTAATCTTCCTTTATTGGTTGGTGAAGGGAGCTGATCTCAGAAGCCTGAGGACGTGTTGGCCAAGGAAAGATGGAGGAAAGGGGCAATTTGGGCAGAGGGACCAGGATGTGCAAGGGCTGTCAGGTGGGAAAGTGCATGAAGTGCTCTGGGAATTGAAGGAGTCCCAGGGCTAATGTGTGAGAGGTGGGTGGAGGAGAGGAATCTGGGAGTGAGCAGCATCTGGCTTGGTTCAGGCTCCTGGATTTTCCTCTGAATGTAGTGGAAAGCCTTCCATGATAGCTTTGCTTCCCACAGGTCACTGAAAATGTTTCTGAACCCCTATTTAAAGCCTTTCCCAAATCAGGGAATCCTCTTAACCCAGTGGGTATGAAGTTGACTCCCAAGTCACCTAGAGGTCAAGTAATTCATTCTTCTTACTATTATATGTGAGTTCGAGTTAAAAGGGTAACAAGGTCTTCCCAGCCATCTGAGACTCATCCAGTCTGTTTCTGGAGGGTGTACCATAGATATAATGAAAGTATAAATTAAAAATAGAATCAATTTCATATCTTGGTAAGTTAGGTGTCATATTCCAAAGTAACTGTTCCTTCACATTTCGGGATTGTTTTCCTCAAGGTGTCTCAGTATATTTGGGGAAAATGTCAACTTACTTCCTACTGAAAGTAATTTGAAGATATTTTTAACATTTTCAAACTGAACATGTATTTTTATTGAATTTTTTTCAAAAGAAAGCCTCAACCTGTACAAAGTCTTAATGATTTGCTTTTAAAAAGATAACCATAATTTTTAGTTATGTAGAAAATATATAATTTCAAACTTCGTTGATTTAAAAGATTAGGTAATATTTTTACCTTAAATTTATGAAAGGCATGTGATCTAGGCAATCAAACTAGTTCCTCTCTTTTATTTTAAACCACTCTTAAAGTATGTATAACAACTTATTTGTTTTATCAGAAAAAAATTAGTGAAAATCCACAAGACAAGAATCAACTTTTCAAATTTTCAGATCAATTGGTTTGTAAAGACAAAGCCAAAATTTCTTAATATATAGCTTATGAGTTTATGAGCACACTGCCTGGAAAGAAAGTAGGTGAATTTTTCCATCTAGGAGATTTTTTACCCTCCTCAAAACACGCTTAAGCAACTTCAATCTAAAGGCACAGTGACTGTCACAGTTCAGTCCTTTTATGTGCATGTTCTTAGATTAAATTGAGTATTTCATTGATTTTGAGGATAGGCTTTTTATTAATTAGCAAACATTCTAAAAGCTGTTCTTTCCCAAAGGGGAAGCATGGATGCTTCTACTAAAAATAATTTAAGATGTTAATTACTGTCATATATGAATATTCATTTATTATAATTGGTGTAATATTCATAAGTCTATGTACTTATTCTGGGAAACAAAGGGATTTTGATGAAAAAAATTAAGTAGCACACTTAGAAAGGAAACCCAGGTACAGTGAACCAAACTGAACTAGTTATTATATTTTCAAATTAAGTTCCCCTTTCTTTTTGGCCTAACCATAATAGTTATCACTTGAACTGAACTGTTAGAATTTGGAAGCCCATGCAAGAGCAATGGAAAAATCTGAAACAGAACCAGGAGTCCTTCTACCCTCTTAGGTTTGCTCCAGAATCCTAGGCTGATGATTTCCTGTGTCAATGATGTGGCCACACTGTAACTGTTAACCCAGCAGTTTCCCTCCACATCATTCTAGGGCAGCAGACACAGTTGGAAAACTGAGAAGTCCTCAGTCCGAAGCTTGTAGACTGAATAGGGCTTAGAGATGGCGGGGCAGTATGTGAGAGGAGTCAGCTGCCCTAGGCCATGGGGTAGAAGCTGTGATGCCAGGACAGGCAAAGTCACCAAGTCAGAGTCACTAATACCCCCAAGCTGTTCAATCTCTCATAAACATGATGACTTATTGTACCCTGGGGGACTGACAGATCAAGACTGAATTTTGTGTGGCAAACTTTACCCAATATAAATTTTCAAATGCTTCTTTTAAAGAAAATTTTGTATGAAAGCAAATTAGGGGCAGTGTGGTTCTCCACTGAAACCAGCTTCATTTTCGAAGATTATCATTGTGCAAAGGAACTATGTAAAAGTCCAAGGTTCACAAGACAACCCTTCCCTTTAAAACAGTACATTATTAAATGAAACAGACTATTCTGTGACATAACCAAGTGTCCAAAACCAATTGTACTTATAGTAAAAGGAGACATTCAATCCTGACCTTAAAGAGTGAAACTGTTATGAATTCATTTCTCATAAATCTCCTCAGTCTAGCTTTGATGTATCAAATCAAAGCAAAGAGTAAAGGTACATGACAACTTGTACTAAAGATAGAGATATTAACATCTATGGAATCAAGAATGATTCTTGGTGCTTTCTCAAATACCTTCCCATTTAATTCTCCAAGCAACCCACACAGAACACTCACACAGATAATACTCACTTCCACTGTTGCCCAGGATACCATAGCTAATAAGTGGCTTATCCAGAATTTACATTCAAATCTGCTATGCCCAATTGCTTCGGTCATGTCTAACTCTTTGCAATCCCGTGGACTGTAGCTCACCAGGCTCCTCTGTCCATGAGATTCTCCAGGCAAGAATACTGGAGTGGGTTGCCATGCCCTCCTCCAGGGAATCTTCCTGATCCAGAGATTGAATCTGTGTCTTCTGCACTGCAGGCAGGGTCTTTACTCACTGAGCCACCTGGGAAAGCTAAGTTCCTACAAGCACAGTCTCACTGCATCGCTAAAGCTCTATGTTATCTAGCTAGGCTCTTACTGTGGGATAATGAGAGTGAAGTCATCTTCTAATGAGAGTGTTTTGGTTACAAGACACTGGACTGATTTCCTGTTTTTTTTTTTTTTTCAAACCACTCCCAAGTAAATAATTCATTCATTTATATAATTTATTATGTGTCACACCTCCATTTGGGTATGAACTGAGATCACTTGCCATACACAATCCTATAGCAAATGAGGATCTCTAGTCTTCTAGCATTATCACTGGAAGCCCATGCACTGGTTTACTCTCTGAACTTAGCCAGCCAACATGGTCCTCCAAGTTCACTTCACTGGCACATCTCTGGGACGTGTAATGTAGATGAACTTCAGTCTCATTGGTCCTAAACAGAGACTTGGAGTACCCCAGAGGGGACTGGGTTTTGCCAGACCTTCTTTTTGAAGTTGCCTGGCTAAGAGCCAGACAAATACTACAGAGAAGCTACTTTTCCACTGATACATTTAAAAGTTTTTGTTATTTTTGTTGTTCCCTGACTAGCCGAAGTTTTCAGAATAGAAAGCACTGTTTCCTTGAAATGTTCTGGATCTGAAGCAAGACTCTGGGTTGTTTTCACATTTTGGCACTTTCAAGAAACAACAACAAGCAACAAGAAAGAGGAAGCCAAAATATTCAAAAGGCTAAACTATCCAAGGAGAATTGCCTTTAAACTATCATCTCTCAGGTTTAAATTCTTTAGTTTTGAATTGTAGTCTGCTGTCCTCCCTAGAAAATGTTGAAAAGTAGAGAGGCAAATATGCCATTTTCACTTATTGATTATCCATGTAATCTGTTTGAATGTGTTAGAAGTTTTAGAAAGAATTTGTGTCCCTGAGGAGTCTACAGCCTCAGGAGTCACTAGAGGAGATATGAATGGCTGGGACTTGTGACAAGCCCAAGACTTAGGATTCAGCCAGTGTTGTAGGCCAGATCTCAGCCAGTCGTCTGCTCAGCTGAGAAATCGTGCCGAGTTGAACTAAGAATATCAAATATAATTTTAGGTTTCTTCTATCCCATGATATAATAAGCATTGTGTCTGGGAGAGTTCTGAGCACCCAGCTAGAAACAACTTCCATGGAACAATCAGTAAATAATGTGTTCAAAAGATTAAAAGCATTCTCTCTTCAAAATATTATTTTAGTGTCCTTATGATTTCAGGTTTATTTCCAGTTGTCAGCACTCAGTTGACTGAAAATAAGTTATTGTGCTAAAAATACAGTGCATTTTCAAATTAATGCTATAATTCTGTCCACTTAAATTTTGATAGAAATAAAAATAATACAGATAGCTAGTGCATTTTGATCTTATTGAAAATTACAAAATTTTAAAATTATTTCTCTATATAAGTAAATAAATAGTGGTTAACAAATTTAGTAATCAGCCATGTAGGCCTGAGATACATACAGTGTCTCAGCCAGATATTGTTCTTTGTGATCATTCTTTAGGCTCCTTGAAATGCTAAGCAAACTGACTGATATACACTCATATTTCTAAGGAAATATACTTAAGTAATACAGATTTCTAAGCTAAGACATGGGAAAGAAAAGAAATGAGAGCAGCTTCTTTAGCGTTTCCATGAAAACTATGCAATGAGGGCTTTGAAATATAAAAACAGTAGTGCAAGTGAAACTGCATAGAATACGATTGTGATGGGTCAGAAGCCACCTCAGTAGAAATTCTCAGCTAACTGTATCTCTATTAAGCCTTCCAAAGAGAAGCAGAGAACACAAGAAAACAAGTGTATGTTGCTGGGTACTTTTCTAATACTTTCACAGCCATGCAGATGAGAACTAGGGTTCAAAAGGATGCCTAGGAGTTTGCATCTAAAGAAAAAGCTATGCCAGTTGTGTTCCCCTAAGCAAGACAAGAAAGAAACATAATGCATTATAGATTTTTCTTAACAGGATTGAAATTAAAAATTACTTTCTGGTGGGAGTCATGAACTAAAAATTAAATCAACCAAAATGCTAACCATGCGAGTATACTAGATAATTAAGGTTGTACATCCACAGGCCCAGTTTCTCTCAGAAATGTGCAGGCATCAGATCCTAACAGCTTTCCTCTTTTATAACGTATAAATGTATTGATAAAAACATGAGAAGATGTACGTACTTGAAAGAATTTCTTCTAACAGATGCATTTGTTTTGTAGTGATTTGTTTCTATCCCAGCGTTTCTGTTGTTATTTTAACTCATTTGAGGGAGATGTAAAGATAATTTCTATTATGCAGTGGGAGTGTCAGAGCATTTGGTTCATTTAGATCAATGACAAGATTCCTAAAGGGAGAGTTTAAATTCAGTGGCTCCTGAAGCATGAAACTTCACTGTCTCCCATCCTGCACCAGCTTGGTCTCACTCATCCGTCTACATCCTGCTGTGCTGCTTCCGTGACCCCATGTCCTTGTGCAAATGTTTGTCTTGTCTGTCTGATCTTGTGTCTGTCTTGTCCAGTTTTCCCTGCAGTTTCTTCCTGTGTGTCTGTTTGTAGATGAAGGGGCTGAGGATCAAGTGGGTCCTCTACACAGGTTCCCCAGCCACGAACCTGCCACCAGCGGGGAGAGGCGTAGACTCCTAGCCCCCTCCATCTCGGTGTCTGTGCCTGATGATGACCCTTCCAATTCCGATGAGGAGTACTATGAGCATCCTTTGTTCAGCTCACAATGGACTGCCTCTAGTGTGCTCCCCAGTGTCCCATCGCAGAGTGCAGAGGCCCACTTAGGCCAGGAGAAAGGTGAACCAAGCATGGTCCCCTTTAGCTCCTCCCCCCCAGCCTGCAGCTTTGACCACGTGCATCACCTTGAGTGTGCCTCCATGTGCGGGTGGGAGGGGCAGGAGCCTGTTTTTTCCATATGAAAGTGAAGTCCCTATATCGCTCATGTCCATCCAAATGCCTCAACAATTTCTATGGAAGAAGTCTGATTTAAGACATGTGAGTGCTTCTTTTTTTTCTTCACGGCTTCTGAGAAGGAAGCAAAAAAAGTTCAAACAAAGTATGACTTCTTTCTACCCCTTGCAAATATACCAATAGGGAAAGAATGTATCTTCTTACCCAAACCAAAGAAGATGACCCTTGATATAATTTTTCCATATTACTAGACCAGACTTAGAGAGCTAGGTTTCTATTTAGTGCCACGTTAATGTGATAGCCCTTTAAAAGAGAAATAATTGTTTAGGGTAGAATAAATGTTATGGAATGAACTTATTTCTCCAAATCACTTAAACATCTACAAAAATTATAGAGGCTTCCTCAGGTGACTAAATCTTGGTTCAGATAAGTAGAAGTGGGCTAAAATGAAGGAAATGCCCCAAAGCTTTTGTCATTCCAGTCTTTTGAAGGTGGAGACCTTGTATATAGTTGGCTGTGGGGAAGATAAAATAAATGGACAGTGTGCTGCAATTTATCCCATTTTAACAAGGTAGTATTATAAAGAAAAAAATAGGGCTAATTTTTTTTTTTTTTGCTTAGGTGGATGTCATTTTGAAATGGGGGGGGAAAACTTGCTTAAGTGAAGAGTATATTTTTGTATGGCATAATATTTAATGTAAAGGCAGATAGTTCCAAGGCAAGAACACCAATGGTTCAGACATTGTGATAGAAAAATACAATGCATATTGAGTAAAATTAAGTGAACTTAAAATAATTAAGAAAAATATGTGAATTTTGAATAAAGAACAGGTGTGGAAATAAACATGATTTATACAAAATGAGAAACTGGAAAACTAAAAATTTACATGGATTTAGAAAACATGTAAATTAAATTGATTTCATCCAGTAAGGTGATATTAGTAAAGCAGCTATATTAAAAGTCTGTTAGCTTTAATCAAAATCTTTAATTCTGTGGCATTGTAAAAATTGCCTTAATAATAAGTTAGAATCTGAATTATTAAAATGTTACTGACATAGTTAAATTACAAAAATTAAAGTGTGCGTTAAATGTGAAAAAAAATAGTAGCAGTCCTCTTTTTTCCCCATAAGGGCTTTAATATTTCTCAAAAAATTTCTCTCCTTTCCATCTATAGTTTTTCTCACAGATCCATTTAAACAATGTATGATTGTTCATAGGAATTTCAAAAGAATCATTCATTTGAAGAACTATAAGACAGCTTATATATTTCCCTCTAATTTCTTAAGCAATAAAATGGGATTTATTTTACTGATATTTGAAGTGTAAGTGAGAAACAAATAAACAGCATAATTCATGGCCTTTCATAAACTTGTTACGTTTTAATTGTTAATATTTTTCTGTGTGATATACATCTTTGGGGAGGATATTTTGGCAGTTTTGTTGCCACTCAGCTATCTTTCCTTGGTGGTTTTGTTTTGAATTGCAGAAATGAAACTTTATAATATGTACATTTTCTTTCTTTAGTGTCAAAGAGAACTATACAAGAACTATATTACTGATATTTCAGTGGTTTGAACAATATGATAACAGCCGTGTCCCAGAGGTAGACTTTTCTAAATAGCAGTGAAATTAACTTTTACCCGGACCTTGTTTTTCAAAATATTTTACTTCTTACATTCTCCAATTTTTTACATTGGAGAATTTTTACATTCTCCAATCACATAATGCAATGAAAGTAAAATTAATTGAGTTAGGTAGTCTTTGGCCTTAAAAAAAAACTAAATAAAGCATGTCTTAAAGAGTTTTGATGGATTTCATGATAAAGTTGATAATAAAGTGGTTGATTGGATATTTTGAGACCAGGCTTTTTACTCCCAAAGATCCCTTCAGTGAAGTTGGCATATTTTAAATTAAGTAATCAGGAATTCGTATGTAGGGGCTTCCTGCATTGGAGAAAACAGCACATGACTTACAAACTTAAAGGTTTGTTGCAGCACGTCAATGCATCTATCTTTTCACAACCATCTGTTATCCGGCAGCGCCATCTCTTATTTCCAGCCAGCTTTCCACATTGTGTGCGACTTACTGACATTTCCACTAAGGGTAATAGAGCAATAAAACCCTTTCAGCTCTCAAGTTTTAAACTAAAGAGCCTTTTAATGAGACTTTAAAAGGCATCATCATTAGCCGATTATATTTGCTAATTTTCCAAGCAATACATAATGTCCATTGAGTTAGGATATTAATTCGTTCATCCAAACAGTAAAAGAGGTTCTTGTGAGGTCAACAAAATAGAGCTGAAAGTGTTCCTTGAGTGATATTTCTGTTGTTCCATGTATGTTTCTATGGTCATGATGTCAACATCTTTTTCATCCCTAAGAAGAAGAAACGCTAGAGAGTCCAATGGCTGAGGAAGAGAAACCTGCCACTCTTCCTGAGAAAGAGTGTGGGGCTGCCAAGGTCTCAGATCAGCCCAAGGGCCTCAGTGAGGGCCAAGTGGAGTCTAGTGCGGAGGCCCAAGTAGTTCCTGCAGACAACGCCCCAGCAGGGGCCCCACAGGAGACAAGTGTAAAAGAGGTCACGGTCACGGAGGTGTCTCCAGCAGTAAAAACCCCTTCCTCTGCCGGGGAAGGTGTGTCTTTCTTAGGATTTGCATGCCTTTTGTTGCAAGTGATCTCTCCAGCAGCTTACCAGTCTGATGCCTTTCCAATGCTATTCCATCGCTGGGTCGTCTCATGATACCAAGACCCCTGTCTGAGACTTAAAGAGCAAAGAGTGTGGCTTGTGCCGGTGCTGTGTGGCAGCCTGGTTTTCCACTGTTGCAGCTGACTCCTGGTTTTACTTTGCCATGATACAATACGCTTTGCAGCCAGGCTGATGACGCTATGTGAGCTTTTTTTCCGCCCCTGCCCCTCCTCATCTCAAATGTTTGCCAGTCACATTGCTAATACATGTATATTTTTATTTTTATTTTGGGGGACAGCAATTCATATGCTTTCTTTCAAATCGTAGAGGTGGATTTTGGCACATTATTACAGGCTTCAATGGTAGAATGGTTTTTGTTTGCAACCGCAGTGTGCTATATTTTTTTTTTTTTTTACGCTTCAGTGAATACTGGTTTGGTTTCCTCAAAAGCACCTGCTGATGCTTCTCATATCATTTCCTTTCCATGGCAACCAACCCCTTTGATCATCATCATTTCTCGAGTTTTCATTCATCTAAACTTTACTAGAGAATTCATAAAGTATGTATTTTCTATCGTGACAACAAGACACACAAGTATTTAAGTTAACGATGATCCATACACTTGCCCTTCAACAGAGGACTGAATTTTATTAATTTTCCCCAAATCTTCTCCAGACAATTACATTTAGCCTTAGTGACCACAATGAAATAACTTTGGCTGTAAAATACAAGTGACACTCTGAAGCCTTTTGAATTGGTGAACAAATAAAAATTACAAAGACTCATTTAGTCTCTGTGAAGCATCTCTAAAGCCAATATTGGTCAGTGCTTCACCTGTTGGTCACATTCTAGGAAATGAGGTCATGACCAAGGAAAAAAAGACATTTTAATAGTTGACTCTTATTAAAACTTTGTTACTCGTGTAACTTCCCAGTATTAACAGTATAATTCAGATTTTCTTACATCTATCATACAGACTAAGTAATGATTAGGACTTAGGAATTTTGATACATGGTAGAAATTATCTTGTTAATATTTAGGTCACATCAAACAAAGTCAGTAGCAATTATTTATTTGTATTACCAAAATTTAATCTTAGATGACTTCTAAAAATTTATTCTAGGAACATTTCAATGCTGCCAAAACTGGTCTTGGCATTTGTTGGTCAAGTTAGCTGAAATTATTTAACACATATTATTATAAATTAATTGGCCTTCTGCCCATGGGCTACCAATTCACTTTTCAATGAGAAAAGAAAAAGTTTGGCTGAAATCGATTCTTTTCCATTTTTAGATTATAGATTATATAGATTATCTTGTGCCCTGTTAACTACTTATTAAATTTTCTTTGATTTGTAGTTTTTATCTGTAGAAGGTACATGACATTTTTTTCTACTATAGTACACATCATGTACTGTTTAGAGAGACCAAACAAACAAAGGAAAAAAAGAGTATTCAAAATATACTCTTATTTCAATTTCTGTACACATTAATTCACAGTGGGAGTTTATTTTAGCAATCATACAAATATATCTCAGTCCTGACATTTTCATTTTGATTTTTAAATGAATAGCATGCTTGCATGTTTCATAGTTTTTCTTTCAAGCCTACCATTCATTTGCCATTTCAAAAGATAATTTTAAGCTTACTGCCTGAAAGCTCTTGCCTATTATATGTTTAAAAATCAACCCAATTACTTCAGGTTTACTTACAGCCTCGAAGATGGAGTTTCATGATCAACAGGAATTGACTCCCTCTCCAACCGAGCCATTAGACAAGAAGGAAAAGGAACCAGAGACAGAAAGTAAGCCTGGTGAAGACCTTAAGCATGCTGCCTTAGTTTCTCAGCTGGAAACAACTACAACTTCCCCTGATAAAAAGGACGTACAAGGCCCAGAAGAAGAAAAAGCACCTCCCACTCTGTTTGGGCATACTCTTGGTGCCAGCCTAGAAGATACAAAACCCAAAACAGAACCAAGCCTAGTGGTACCTGATATTGGCCTTCCTTCAGAGCCCACAGCTGCAAAAGAGCAGAAGGACTGGTTCATCCAAATGCCAATGGAAGCCAAAAAGGACGAGTGGGGTTTAGTTGCTCCTGTATCTCCTGGCCCCCTAACACCCATGAAGGAAAAAGATGTACTTGAGGATATCCCAAAATGGGAAGGGAAACAATTTGATTCTCCCATGCCGAGTCCCTTTCAGGGTGGAAGCTTCACTCTTCCTTTTGACATCTCAAAGACTGAAATAGTTGCAACAGCATCACCCTTTGCTCCCGCCCTGTTACAGCCAGATGACCAAAAATCTCTGGAAGAAACTGGTAGCCCAGCAACTGCCAAAGATAGTTCTAAAGTTGAAGAGCCCCAGAAGGATCAGCCTGACAAAACAGCAGAAGCACCAGCCTCAGAGGCAGTTGCTGCACCCAAAGATGCTGACGTTTCGATTGTGGAAGAGTGTGTCCCAGAGAAGGTTTCAGGAGAAGAGGAAGGGATGATAAAGGAAGAACGTGTGCAGATCAAAGAGACTCCCACCCTCAGTGGACAGGAATCTACACTTGCTGAAAAGGAACCTCACCTAAAGCTTGAAGAGAAAACAACCATTTCTGACAAAGAAGCCATGCCAAAAGAGAGCGAACCCCCAAAACTGACAGATGAAGAAACAAATATCATTCATCCTTCCACAGAACACACTTACTCCAAAAAAGAAGAGAAGGGCCAGGAGCCTCCCACAGATACAGTAAAACAGGACTCATTCCCTGTAAGTTTGGAGCAAGCAGTTACTGATTCAGCCGTGACCACTCAGACACCGGAAAAAGTCATGACGGAAGCAACTGCGCTAAGTGAAAAGACTTCCACCCAGGAGCTCTTTGAGGAAAAAGTTGCTGACAAAGATCATGAGGTAGACGGAGTTGGAATTGTAACATCAGCTGAGCTCGACATGGCATTTTATGAAGACAAGTCAGGAATGTCCAAGTACTTTGAAACATCCGCCTTGAAAGAAGAAGTGACCAAAAGCATCCAGCCAGGCAGTGATTACTATGAACTAAGTGACACCAGAGAAAGTGCCCAAGAGGCTTTCGATGCTGTATCTCTCGTGCCTAAAGATGGCGACAAGGCACTCCCAGAAGAAGAACCCCAGCCCAGGGCTCCGGCGCAAGAAGCAGGGTATAGCACTCTTGCACAGAGTCATCCGTCTGACTTACCGGAAGAACCCAGTTCTCCTCAAGAAAGAATGTTCACTATTGATCCAAAAGTGTACGGAGAGAAAAGAGATCTCCACAGTAAGAATAAGGATGATCTGACGCTAAGCAGGAGTTTAGGACTTGGTGGTAGGTCTGCAATAGAACAAAGAAGCATGTCCATCAATTTGCCCATGTCTTGCCTGGATTCCATAGCCCTTGGGTTTAACTTCGGTCGAGGGCATGATCTTTCTCCCCTGGCTTCTGACATTCTCACCAACACTAGTGGAAGTATGGATGAAGGAGATGATTACCTTCCAGCCACAACACCTGCCGTGGACAAAGCCCCTTGCTTCCCAACCGAAAGCAAAGAAGAAAAAGAACAGGTAAAGGAAGAAAAAGATACTGGGGAGGAAAATGCCCGAGTCGAGACATCATGTGAGTCGCCTTTCCTAGCCAAAGATTATTACAAAAATGGTACTGTCATGGCCCCTGACTTGCCTGAAATGCTAGACCTGGCAGGCACTCGGTCAAGATTAGCTTCCGTGAGTGCAGACACTGAGGTTGCCAGGAGAAAATCAGTCCCATCAGAGACTGTGGTGGAGGAGGGTAGCCCTGGCTTGCCCCCTGTCACTGATGAAAACCACATCATCGTGAAAACTGACAGTCAACTCGAAGACCTGGGCTACTGTGTGTTCAATAAATACACAGTCCCCCTCCCATCACCTGTTCAAGACAGCGAGAATTTATCTGGGGAGAGTGGTTCCTTTTATGAAGGCACTGATGATAAAGCACGAAGAGATTTGGCCACCGATCTTTCATTAATTGAAGTCAAGCTGGCAGCTGCCGGAAGAGTAAAAGATGAAGTCAGTGCTGAGAAGGAAACATCCCCACCTATCTCTGGTGACAGAGCAGGACTGAGTAGGGAGTTTGATCAGGAGAAGAAGGCGAATGATAAGCTGGATACTGTCCTAGAGAAAAGTGAAGAACATGCTGATTCAAAAGAGCACACCAAGGAAACAGAAGAGACTGGTGATGAAGGCGAAACTCTTGGATTAGGAGTGACCCAGGAGCAAGCTGCAGCCAGAGAAATGACAGTCTGTAAAGATGCATCACCTGTCGTGGCCGAGAAAGCAGAGAAAGGTCTCAGTTCAGTGCCAGAGGGAGCTGAGGTAGAACCGTCCAAAAAAGCTGAAGCAGAACTGGATTTGGCTGTGAAGAAAGCCGAACAAGGTCAGTTAGATATTAAAATCAGTGACTTTGGACAGATGGCCTCAGGGCTACATGTCGATGCTGGCAAGGCAGCAGAGCTTAAACTTGGGGCTACCCAGGACCTCGCCCCCTCAGCCACAGCCCCTCAGGAGGTAGATGCATTTATGGGTGTTGAGTCCAGCCACGTGAAGGAAGGCACCAAAGTTAGTGAAACAGAAGTCAAGGAGAAGGTGGCTAAGCCTGACTTGGTGCACCAGGAGGCTGTGGACAAAGAAGAATCCTACGAGTCCAGCGGTGAGCATGAAAGCCTCACCATGGAGTCCTTGAAAGCCGATGAGGGCAAGAAGGAAACTTCCCCAGAATCTTCTCTAATTCAAGACGAGATTGCCATAAAATTGTCTGTGGAAATACCCTGTGCACCTGTGGTTTCAGAGGCTGATGTAGCCGCAGATGAGAGAGCTGATGTCCAGATGGAATTTATTCAGCTGCCAAAAGAAGAAAACCAAGAGACCCCGGATATTTCCATCACGCCCTCCGATGTTACCGAGCAGTTGCCTGAAGCCGCCAGAGCTGAACCAGCAGAGGCTCAGAGCGAGGAAGAAGAGATCGAAGCCCGGGGAGAGTATGACAAGCTGCTCTTCCGCTCAGACACCCTTCAGATTACTGACCTGGGTGCCCCAGCTGTCAGGGAGGAGTTTGTGGAGACCTGTCCCGGTGAGCACAAAGGAGTGATTGAGTCTGTAGTAACCATCGAGGACGACTTTATCACTGTTGTGCAAACCACAACTGATGAAGGGGAGTCAGGTTCCCACAGTGTGCGTTTTGCAGCCCTCGAGCAGCCCGAGGTGGAAAGGAGACCGTCACCCCATGCTGGAGAAGAACTTGAACCAGAAGAGGCAGCTGAAGCCCAGGCTGAACCCAAGGATGGTTCCCCAGAGGCTCCAGCTTCCCCTGAGAGAGAAGAGGTTGGACTCTCAGAATATAAGACAGAGACCTATGAGGATTACAAAGATGAGACCACCATTGATGACTCCATCATGGATGCTGACAGCCTCTGGGTGGACACTCAAGGTGTGCATTATATTTTTCAATTTTCTACTCCCAAATAAAATCCAGTATCCTAGTGGAAAAACTTTTTTTTTTCATTTTAGACATTTTAAAATGTCCCTTTATCTCTTTATTTTGCATTTTATTAGACAGATGGAGGATTTTGTACATTTGTTACTAATGTTGTCGTTGTTGTTGTTGTCATGGTTTGCTCTGATCCACAGATGATGATAGAAGCATCATGACAGAACAGTTAGAAACTATCCCTAAAGAGGAGAAAGCTGAAAAGGAAGCTCGGAGATCATCTCTTGAGAAACATAGAAAAGAAAAGCCTTTTAAAACCGGGAGAGGCAGAATTTCCACTCCTGAAAGAAAAATAGCTAAAAAGGAACCTAGCACAGTCTCCAGAGATGAAGTGAGAAGGAAAAAAGGTTCATTTCACAATCACTTCTTTATAAATGTTTTTGAAGTAATTCATTATTACTCTTTTGTAGAAGAAAACTGCCTAACCGTGGTAACTAATTATTGATGAAATTTCGTTTGGTTTTGCTCCAAGTGTATATTTTTCTCCTGATGGTATGCTTTCTGTGTTTTCTTATTCATAGCAGTTTATAAGAAGGCTGAACTTGCTAAAAAAACAGAAGTTCAGGCCCACTCTCCCTCCAGGAAATTCATTTTAAAACCTGCTATCAAATATACTAGACCAACTCATCTCTCCTGTGTTAAGCGGAAAACGACAGGTGACTGTTCACTTCTGCAATGTGGCTGGCAAACATAGACATGTTTTTTTTTTTTTTTTTTATCTCATTACCTTAGCAGCTTCATTTTGTTTTTCTTCCGAGAATCTCAGCAGTCATGAACAATTTCGCTATTAAGTGTCTTGTATCATTACTCTTTTTTTATCCCTTCCCTACAGAAGAGGTCATGACCATCTGTTTCTTTGTCATGCTGAGACTTAACAGTGATTGTATCTTGGCATTGTGCTCTAGTGTCACGTTCTGGGGATTCCTGTTTTCATTCTGTGTGTTTGGTTAGACGATGGCGATGAATATAACCGTGGTATGCATTCTCATTATTTTGCTTATTTATCTCCCTCATGCGTAAACCCATATGTATTTGTCCTAGTTTCTATATTGTTACTGCCAAATCTGTTACTGATGTTGATGGATTTACTGAGGACCACCAAGAATGCATAGGGATTTTGAGATGGAGAATGAGAAGCAAATCTGGGATAAAATTGTGGTTGAAAAATTCCTTTGCTTTCGGATGAAAGAAAAAAAAAGGAAAAAGAAACTGTCTGGTAATCCCATCAGAGTTTATTCTTCATATCCAAAATTAGCTAGGCTTTCTGACAATACTGCATCACTTGGTTGACGTTTTGTCCTTGGAATTTTCTTAAAATGTGTTGGATTCAAAATACTAAATTTCCCCCTATAATGTAGTATTCAAAAATTTAATAAATTTAATAAACCCCTTCCTCCAAATATCTTAGAATTTAGGTTTATTTCTATCTTGCTGTCTTATTGTTCTGTCGTCTTCAAATGTACTTTGTTTTTACTATTTAAATAAGCAGTGGAATAAGGAGTGAAACATGTTACAAATCATAATAAAAGCCCCTATGTAATATCTATAATGCAAACTCTATTCCTCAATTTCAGTGCAAAGTATGTATTATATTAGGATACTCATATTTTATTTTAGTATTGATTAAATGGCACACTTGCAAAGGAAGGTATCAGAGCTTAAGTCAGAAAGCAATATTTTTCATTCCATTATATACACATCAGAAGTGCCTTTACATGAATCTTTGCATGGCTTTAAAGGGTTAGCAGCAGCATTAACCCTTGTAAGAAGAAGAATATCAAGGCATTGATGTTTTGTGATAGCCACTGAAAATTTCAAGTATTTTTAATTTGTGTTCTTCATATAGGAAGTATCTCATGTGCTTCCTTCAAGAACTAGTATATAAGGCAAGATTTGAAAGTAGATGGTTTATAATTATACAAAAACTTTGATGATGAAGGTTTAGAATGAGGAAGTAAGTTAAGAATTATGAATCAACATGACATCTCTAAATTTTATATCTCAATTAGTACATTTTCATTAAACTTGGAATTTTTCTATTTTTAAAAATGCTTCCACAGGCAGAATCTCTCGGTTTGGGTGTAAAAATCCCATATGCCATCTGAAAAGATGAAAATTATATTAGGATTGTATAATTTCAGAGGAAGTGTCAAATGGTTTGATGAAGTACCCACATGTCATTGGTATTCAATTTGCCACACTGAGAGTAACTTGCCTTTTTACTTCATTCGTTAAAGGAAATTTAAGACCTTTGGACTAAGTTAGGATCTTGCTCTTTTTTATTCAGATATTAAGATACTCAAACAAAAAGCATATACCAAACAGGTGCTGCTGACTTAAACCAAAGCATATATGTCACACAAACGTGAGCTATATTATAGAAATAGTAAAGAGCCATAATTTGCACTGCTTCTTTGGGAAAACAGTTTGAGAATCTGTGAATAATCTTACTAGCCAGTCCTAAATAGCATGGAGCATATTGTAGGCCACTATTATTTTTGTGTTAGAACTGCATATGGCATGAGAAACCTTTTTAAAGCTCATTTAGAGTGCTTATAAGGATAAGTATTTTTTCCTGAGGATTTCTCTCTTGCAAAAGAAAATTAGAGCAAACATACCAGCTTTTTATTTTCTAAGCGCAATTGTTAAATAGAGATAGTTTCCCCAAACACAAAGGGTTGCATTCAATTGTGAAAAATAATTAAGTCAAGTCAGGTAAGTTGTCAACAGAAATTATGCTGGAGATGATGGAGTTTAAAATTGAAACCAGAGGTATAAAACAGCAGCAAGAAAAACAACAGTAACAGATATGGTAATAATTTCATACAGGAAGTGCATGTGTAGAACATGGTCTATTTTATTGAGCTTGAAATTCCTCTCCTGTTTTCTCTTCTTGACAAGCTATTTTTCTTCCCTTCCCTTCTCATGTGGCACATTTCATGTCAAACAAGTGTGTCTTACTATTATGAAATGCCAGGGGTGCAGAGGAAAAGGGGTTGGCAGACTGTAATAGTTTAAAATATAAAATGCAGAAATATGCCAGTGGCTACATAAAGAAGGTTTGGGAATCTCTGTGAGTATTCTTATGTGATGCCCACCCTAGAAACCAAACACGCCCCTTTTCCTTAAATTCTGCAGCATTCAGATAACTGTCCTGCGATCTCCATTGTAAAGTAGCGATAGTAATCTAAGGGTGACAGAAACTCCTGGCAACAGAAAATCCCTTGGTGTGCTTATCTGTGCTTTAGTAGACACTGGGTTATAGTCATCAGCACACTGTGTAGTGGGAGCCACATGCCGCACTGTTGTTATGATTCAGATTTTGTCAGTTACTGAATTTGAGTCTCAGTGTAAACAAAATTCACTTTACATTAGTCTGCTGACAGAACTGAATATCCAAAAGGTATGAAAAATGCATGTCTGTGGTCTTAGCCGCTAAGTGTGGGGTTGTTTGTGTCTCCTCTTTCAACAGCAGCGGGCGCTGAATCAGCTCAGGCTCCCAGTGTATTTAAACATGCAAAGGACAAAGTCTCTGTGAGTAAAACACCTCTTTCCTTGTTCTTTATTTGAAGTTCCCTTTGGTATGAGTGGCAGTGTCTTAATAGTTGTAGATAAAATTTAGACTTTAGACATCTGCTCTCTTAAATCATTTGCTCACCCAGCATGATTCTCGATGGCATTCGAGCATGTCCTGGTATCTTCTGGAATGTGATGGTAGCTGGTGAGGGCAGAGCTGGGATGCAGGCTGCCTCTGTTGTTAGTGAGAAGAAACATATGAAACACCACAATGATCTGGAGAAAAATGGGAGAACTCGATTTATCTGCTTTTCACAGAATCCAGATAAACCACTGTAATCAACACTACAATGTATTTTACAGCACTTTTTCATTGTTATTATACGTTAAGAATATGAGAATTTTAAACAATGTAGAAAAGAAAAAGTAAGTAAAAATACATTATTATCTCCTTATCTAAAGATAACTGCAGTTACCATTTTGAGGCAAGATGTTAATTTTTCTACACATTTATAGGTTTAATAACAAAGATGGAAGATGCATATTGGTTTTTTAATTATTCACTAAAAATTTTCTATGTCATTAAACATTCTCGTACATCATTTTAATGACTATATAATGTTGCATTTTATATTTTTACAGTGATATGCTTTATCAATTTCCTGTTATTTTGTATTCAAACAGTTTTCTGTTATTTTAGTGGTATTACTGTAGAAATCTGTTTTGGTTGAATGTGTCCATATACATTTCCTTGGTAGTTTTCTAATAGCGAAATCATTGTTTCAAGAAGAAAGTCTGCGGAATTGTCTTGTAGAAAGGTTCTAGACTTATATGTACTCCAGCTGTATATGAACATGCTTGTATTCATTATTACTAGATATTGCTTTTTATTTATTTAACAAGTGATAGAGATGAAATATTTTGTTGTTTTAATTTGGTTGTATTAATGATGTTTACCTTTTTTCATATTTATAAATCTTTTATATTTCTTATTTCGCAAATTTTTTTTATATTATTAACCATGTTTTTTAAACTTTCAAAAGACCAAAGAGAATACACAGTGTTTTCTTCTTTCTTACTGAAAGGAAAAAAGGAATCTAATGAAATTTTAGAATTATGACAAATAATTTGAATGATATCACAATGTTCTGGGTCGTAGCCATAATATATGACATGTAAATCACAACTCTTTGTTTAGCTTTCTAAAACCTAATAAAATTTTGAACTTCTACTTTTTATTTATTATGAAAGACAGGAATTCATTTCAGTGACAGCAGAACCTTTTATATCATCTTGAAGCCAAGGAGCTTTATGTTGGTTAAAAAATTATTTGTATATCTGATTATTGTATAAATATTCTCAGACATATTACTGAACATAAGGTAATCCATCTATTGCATTGGTAATTTTATTTGACCGCGCTGTTATTTCAAGATTTATATCTCTTTACTTTCTGTTTCTAATGGAAAACTAATGTGTTGGTTAAGAGCAGGGCTATGAAACAAACCAGATCGAAGTTTTGAACATTTATTGACTATATATAATCTTCTTCTTCCTGTGTCTTAATTTACCAAAAATAAGGAGAAGAGTAAAAATTCCTACATAATAAGCACTCTATAGTGCTTAGAACATAGTATTTATTCAATAAATAGAGTAGTTATTATTATTATTATTTTAAAAGTAGAACTCTTTAGGAGCAGATACAGAAAGTAAGTCTGAGTTTTCTCCTGATTATAAAAAGTAATTTTTAAGTATACCCTGTTTGCAAAAACTTTAAGAAATTTTCAAGTCCCTTGGTTTTATTTTCGTTTGGCTTCCTTTTCATTCAGTTTTTAAAACCCCTTAATACTTATATTTTACATTTTCAAATAAAACATGTATTAAAAACAGATTGTGTTTAAGAATTAGAAATTCAGACTATCAGTAGGTACAAAACAGTTATTTGAGTCAAAACAACTGATGAAGGAAATGAATACTTACTATCCATTAAACAGAATTGAAATAAAGTCATGTTGAGAATATATTTTTTTTCTCTTTCAAGTTTAAAGTAAAAATGAAAATTCAAAAGAACTAATTAGCATAGAAAAGCAACAGTCAAGATTTTTTTTTTTTAATATGAAAACTTAACCTTTGTTAGAATTACTGGTCTTAACATCTAACTAGAAAATCAACCATCAAAATCAAGGATCCTACTCAATTTAGTAAGAATTTGCATTCCAGTGAGGCTCTAAACATAGCATATTCTGTACAATAGCTTTCTTTTGATTTCATAATGTAATGGTCAACAATTATCACAGTTTATGCAAAGAATATAAAAATGCTTCAGTCATTACCCACTTACGTGCTATGTTGCTTCCAAGACTGGTAATTCAAATTATTTTCATAAATGTGTTTCAACAAGAATTAGCATTCAGTGCCCATACTTGTACAGAAACCAAACAAAACCTAACTTTTTTCCTTGTAAATGCCCATCTCAATCTTCTGACAGAGATTAGACCACCATTCTTTTTCTAATTTATTATCTTTTTCCTTATAATTTCATCTTCTTCCTATAGTTTCCTAAAATCCCAAGATTAACTCTTATTTACCTCTGATAGTCACTATATCTATCAGAACAGTTCTCTTCGATTTTTCAATTGATCTTTATTGTGAACCTGATCTATCAATATAATTTTTCATTTCATTTGAGTTTTTTTGTTTGTTTGTTCATTTTATTTTGCTTTTTTATCTAGCATGAGATTAGTAGATGTCTTTCATCATTTAAACCAATCCATTTACTTCACTTTTCTTTCCTATACCACACTTTTGAAACTTGTTTATTTGTGGATAATGTCAATCAAAAAAGAATGACTTACACTGACCCAGTTACACTTCCCACTTAAGGTGCTGGGTCTGTAAAACAAGAAGTGATTTGTGCAATCTGTGAATACTTATGCCTATGTCAAAGTGGTTCCGAAGGTTAAAACTTGAGATTGGAAACATTAGTTTTAATTGCTATTATTGTAACAGCTAAATAATATTAATTATTTGAAGATTAAAATCTCCTCGGCTTTGTCATACGGCTCTGTATTTTTAACAGTCTCCCCCCGAGATATGTAGCATGCTAGCATAGCTTTCTCTAAAAGCTGAGTATATACATTTAACGCACTTACACTTGTACTTGACAACAGTCGCCCCAGGGATTATCAACACCTGTGAAAGTGTGATTTTCATGGGCAGTCTAGTCAGTGCTGACTTCAATTTTTAGAATTTATAACACATAATAGAAAATGTGTGATTTATTAACATAAAAATGTTACTAATTCTGTGGTATAACTTGGTCCCTGGTGTGAATTTAACTCATAAAATGAACTCATTGTATTTAAAATCTGCAATTTTCTGATGAAATCAGTGCAGACAATCTAAAAATACATTTTCTCAGCTTAAAAATATATTTTCCATTATTAGGCCCTAAATATACTTGTTCCACAGTTATTGAAATATACTTTGTTCTATAGTTCTTGAAATGCCATCAAAATATTGATTATATATACCATTTAAGTGCTGTGTTTATTAAAGGACTAATTCTAGAAGAGTCTCAAGATATTTTCCAAATATGGTGTCATTATAAGTTCTATGGCTTAATCAGAGACCTTATACATAGAATTTATAAATAATATTTTAATCTATATTCTCATTTTCTGAATATTCTTAGTTCCAGTTAGAAAGAGGGATTCAATGAAAATCTCTTGTTCTCACATAATATACATGTCTGTCATTGATTTAACCATTTATCATGTGTTCTTATTAAAAGTAGACATTTAATTTCCTATATGTTTATATGTTGTTTTAATTTTCCTTTGCCTTCATAGTTTGGTTTATTTTGTGCTTTTGTTTGTTTTCTTCCATGGCTAGAATTCTACCTTGTCAAAGATTCCTGCCTTACAGAGTAGCACAAAGTCCCCAAGATGCAGCTCAGCCTGCCCTAGCGCGACTAAAAGGGCTACATTTTCTGACAGTTTGTTCACACAGCCCACCTCGGCGGGCCCCACAGACCGCTTACCATACTCAGAATCAGGGAACAAGGTAAGGCAGCAAGCCAGCCAAGGTGCAGAAAGGAATATAACTGGGGAGAAGGACGCAAATCAGTAAATGTCTGAGAGCCAGGTGTTTCAATCCTAAAGTGTTTGACATATAAACAATATACCCTATTAAAAATCTGATACCAAAAAAAAAAAAATCTGATACCAATGAAATGTTTCAGTAGTTATAAACAGCTTAATCATTAAAAATCGGAACTTGTGTTTTTGTAAGATATACAGTACATAATTTATTATTTGATATTTAATAAAATTTCAAATACAAACAAAATATATTGTATTTGATATTATATGTGACACATATAATCTAAGGGTACCAAATTATATAAAATATAATAGACAGTTTGGGCTCAGCATCAGACACATCAGGATTTAATACTAAATCTGCTACATCCCAATTCAGTGATTCTTAACAAAAATTACATAAACTGTTGAAACCTGTTTCCTCAGCTCTAAAATGCATATAATATTTTGGGGTAAAAATTAAATAACCAATGAATGTAAAGTGCTTAGCATTCTTGTCACATAAGTGCATTATATACAGGAGTGGTCATCGTTAAATACTGTGCATGCAGTGCCCTTCTGCCAGTCTTAGTGATACAGCATCATGCTGATGAAGGCTTGTCAGGAAAATTATGAATTACCTGGAGACTATTTCAGCACATTTCTACTCATGTTATCACTTAGAATTTTAATTTCACAGTCAATTTTTAGCATTCACTCCAAAATAATATATTTTTGTATTCTGAACTCTTTCTAAGTTGTAAAGGAGAAATACTTATTAAGTATGTGTACATGTCAGTAGTGTGGATTAAAAGAAATTCCTCTATTGGTCCAGGAGGATAATTTTAGCCAGGGCAATATAATCTCTCTGTATACGAAGATTCACAGGAACCCAACGTCATTTTGTTTTCTCCAATCAGGATGGAGTTACCAAGAGCCCAGAGAAGCGCTCTTCTCTGCCGAGACCTTCTTCCATCCTTCCTCCTCGTCGAGGTGTATCAGGAGACAGAGATGAGAACTCCTTCTCGCTCAACAGTTCTATCTCCTCTTCTGCACGGCGGACCACTCGTAGGTTTATTTTGATTTGGCTTCCTTTTCATTCACTTTTTAAAAATCCCTTAAGTGGAGTAGCTTATAACATATTTATATTTTACATTTGCAAATACAGCCTGTATTTACATTGGATTATATTTGTCCTAAGAATCAGAAATTCAGACTATCAGTGGGTCCAAATCAATTATTTGAGTCAAAACAACTGATGGAGGAAATGAATATATACTACTTTGTTATCCATTAAATAGGATTGAAGTTAAGTCACCTTCAGGATTGTTTTTCTCTTCTTTCAAGTTTAAAGTGAAAAAGATAATTCAAAAGGACTAATTAGCATAGAAAAGCAATAGTCAGGGATTTTTTAAAATATGAAAGCGTAACCTTTATTAGAATTCCAAGTCATAAAAACTAACTGAAAAATCAACAATCAAAATCAAGAATCCTGCTCAATTTGGTAAGAATTTGCATTCCAGTGAAGCTGTAAACATAGCATGTTCTGTGTGATAGCTTCAATTTCTTTTGATCTCATAATGTAATGCTCAGCAATTATCACAGTTTATGTGAAGAATATAAAAATGCTCCAATTGTTACTCACTTACATACTGTGTTACTACCAAGACTATCTAGTAATTCAAATTATTTTCATAAATGTGGTTCTATTACCACAAAAATAGCTACTATTTATTAATCATTTATAGATGCTGAAATCTTGAGATACATTTTTCAATCAATGCAATTAAAATGCTGACGGTCAGGTATTAATAACCTCATTAAATCTACTGATGAGAAAACTGACCTTTTAAAGACAGTAATTTGTCCAGTACTACACAGCTAGTAAGTGATTGAATTTGGTTTTCAGCCTACTGATAAATTCACAACCTGTCCTTTTAATGTCATCTCTATATTTCTTTAGAAGAAATAGTACTAGGGAATTGTTCTGTAGAGTCAGTCAGAAAATAGTATCCCTGTCATTTAGAAACTATTACAAAATGGTAGAAACATTTGGAGAATAGCATATCTGTCATTTAAAATCCATATGAAAGTGGTGGGAAAAAAACAAAAAGAAAGTGGTGGAAATTGCTACTACTATCGCATTACAGTTGATTTCACCACTTATTTTTTAAGTATTTAATAGTAATTGCCCCACTTCTCGGAGAAGGCAATGGCAACCCACTCGAGTACTCTTGCCTGGAGAACCCCATGGACAGAGGAGTCTGATGGGCTGCAGTCCATGGGGTCGTGAAAAGTCAGACACAACTGAGCGACTTCACTTTCACTTTTCACTTTCATGCATTGGAGAAGGAAATGGCAACCCACTCCAGTGTTCTTGCCTGGAGAATCCCAGGGATGGGGGAGCCTGGTGGGCTGCAGTCTATGGGGTCGCACAGAGTCGGACACGACTGAAGCGACTTAGTAGCAGCAGCAGCAGCAGGAGCCCCACTTCAAATATGGCTATTTTGTATGACACTTAAACTGTTTGTTTGTTTTTTGCCCGTAATGAAAGTGTTCGTTATAATGAGAGCAATTGTGTCCCGAAACATTTGGATTCATGAAGCATTAACATCCTTTGAAATACATGCTAGGAACACTTTGAAATCACTAAAACTCTTAACACATATAAAGTATTCAAATGAACTAGCAAAGAAAACCTTTAAGAGTGAGTTATCTTCAGAGAGGAGAATTTAACTCCAAATATTTGGAGTTAGAATTGGGCATCAACAATAACGGCAGGGATGCTGAGCCAACACAAAGGCACCAAGTGTTCCCCAAAGGCACACCTTGAACTGCACTTGTGTTTGTTGCTATGGAAGCAAAATGGCACTTTCTCACACAAATCCCAACTTTAACCACTGTGCTCTGCCTTTCAAAATGGCATGCATGCTAAGTCGCTTCAGTTGTGTCCACCTCTATACAAATTGCTTTTTATGTCCTGAGCCAAATCTATTTTGACTTTTTAACTCTATTTACATTCATAAGCATATGGCATTGTATTATTTGGTAATGAACATAACTGATACTCTGATAGTCTAAGGATACAGGGTATATTTTATCCCTGCATAGCAGTAGCTGAAAGACATAGGGACAGTTAGCAGAACAAGCAATTTGCCTCCTCCCATTTGTCTATCATCTCCTTAAGGTAAAGAATCTGCCTGCAGGAGACTGGGGTTCAAGCCCTGGGTCGGGAAGATCCTCTGGAGAAGGGAATGGCAGTTCACTCCAGTATTCTTGCCTGGAGAATCCCATGGACAGAGGAGCCTGGCAGGCTACAGTCTGTGGGATCAGAGTCGAACACAACTGAGCAACTAACGCTACTACTCCTTAACTGCACAAGGGAATGTTCTAGCATTTTGTACTGCTGTTGAAAAGACTTGAAGGAATGCCGTGCAAGAAGTTTATTTAGCCCAAAGGGAGGGAAAGGCATTGTCATTGTAGACTTGACAAGATAAGTAAGAACAAACTGTAATAGAGTAACTCATAAATATTTTTTAATCATTTTAGTAACTTAGATTTAATCTTTTCTATTTCAGAACACATAGGAAACACTCAAATTTGTCATTTTTTGATGACTAGAACATAATTTATTACAATAAAAATTGATTGGTATCTATTGAACTGCAATATTAAGAGCTTCTTAATACTTGTGACTGATTTTTTTCTCATTTTCCAGATATAACACAGTACCTTCCTCCTTGACATATTCAAAACATAAAGCCATTTACTCTTGTTGCTGTGGAGTCGCCAGGTTGTGTCCACCTCTTTGCAACCTCGTGGACTGTATATAGCACATCAGTCTCTGTGTCCTTCACTAGCTCCGAGTTTGCTCAGATTCATGTCCACTGAGTCACAAAATAACTCTCAAATATTTCTCTTAGTTAATATTGTTATGCGTATCTGGAATATTGCTTCAACTCTGTCTCCATTACAGTAAAAAGTACCTCCGTACATAGAGAAATTTTGAATCAAGTCCGTAACATTAAAAAAGAAAATATGTTGAGCTGCTGCTGTGTTCAGGCCCAACAAAAGACACCAGTGCTAGGTAGAGGGACAAAGAATAAAGATATGATCCCCCTCCCCAGAAGACCTGAGATAGTCAAGAAAGATGAAATGATGGAGAATACATTTAGGGGAGAAATAAGTTTTCTGAAGAGATTTTTCAGAACATGCTGACTGACTCAAACCAAGATCAAAACCTTGGCCCATAAACAAACTTTGTAGCCAGGAATCTACAAAAAGCCAAGTTGAATGTGGTTGTATTACCCTGGTCTTGAAATGTCATATTTGTGGAAAGCAATAAAAATCACTAATTTGTCACTTTACTCCTCTCAAATCCCATTTCATATTTTTCATTGAAGCGTCTACCTATGTCTTTCCCTTCTACTAAAAGACCAAAAGCACACAGGGCAACTTTCCTTGATATGTGAAAACTGTTCACTGAGAGAGGAAATAGAATTGTTCTGTTTCTCCAGGAGATTGAGCCTGGGTAGAGTTATTTTGTCTGCAGACTTGAGCTCACTCCTTGTAAATATTTAAGCAAAGATTATTAATAATTGTCCCCCTTCTCAGGAAGAACTTTCTACATTGATGATGAGTTATATCAGTTGACTCTAGGATTCCTTCTACTTTACTGATTTTAAAGTTAATGAGTTATATCTTTATCCTCTTCAAAATTTCTAGAAGATTCATTGATTTTACAAAGTGACATTGTTGTCATTTAGTCAGTAGGTCCTGTCCGATTCTTTGCAACCCCATGTACTGTAGCCCACCAGGCTCCTCTGTCCATGGGATTTCCCAGGCAAGAATCCTGGAGTGGGTGGCCATTTCCTTCTCTCGAGGATCTTCTTGACCCAGGAATCCAACCTGCATCTCCTGCTTTGGCAGGAAGATTCTTTACCACCGAGTCACCAGGAAAGCCCCACAGAGTTACATACTTAGCAGTAAAAACTAAAAACCATGCCCTTTCTATAAAATATTTTTAAAGTGAGATAATTTGTATAACATAAACAATGTAAGTCAGTATTCTATTATTGGAATCAACGTATTATTTTAAGAGAACAGACTTTTAGATTTAAGAAGAAAACTCAACAAATATTAAGAAGCTGAGTATCATATCTGCCTTAGAATTTAATGTCATCTGGGTAAATGAGCCTTAAAGTCCTTATTACTGAATAAGAAATAAAAAGAGCCGCATCTATTGTGTATGCGCATGTTTGGTTATCAAATGTTTGGTATTGACAAAAGTTCTTTGAAAAGGTGAGAATCTGCTATTTTAATGAGAGTCTCCTAAGGTGTGTCCTCTTTTTAATATCATTATTCTTTTAAAAAAGCATTTGAAATGGCATTTAAGCACACATTTTAAAAGATAATATAAAAGAGAAACATAGCATAGGAAAATGGGGGAAAGAATTAAATGATAAAATGAGGGTAACATCAAGGTGAGGCAAAGAAATGCGTCTTACAGCATCTTGTATAATAGACAGTGAGGGATTATTGATTTGACTCCAAACTGCAAACTAGTACTGAAAGTATGGGAGAAAACACAATCAAGTACAAGATTCACTGTGAATAAATTGTTGTAACATCCCACTTTTCAAAAGAGAGAGCTAGATTTTTTTAAGCTAAATAATTTTCTACACAGGCCAAAATCATGTGATCTAAATACACTGTTTTGTGTTGTATATCCACCTGGATCTCGGAATAAATTTTCTGTACAAAGGAATAAATAATCCACACATCATTCAAAGAATCTTCAGTTTATATGAATCCACAAAGAATATTAAGTGCAGACTCTTTTTCCAACTAAAGGCAGATCCATATGCTTTAATAACCATGCAAGTAAAAAATATTTTTGACATATTCATGATGAAAATTAAGAATAAATCAGGAAAACCCAAGTATTACCTTCACATTGATAGCAATGCATGTTCAAAAGAATGTCATCAATTTGTGAGCCTAAAAATACGAGATTCTCACCTTTTCAATCATTGTTGTAATTTGTAAATATCCTAAACCCTTTAGAAAGTTGATGAATTATAAGTTCTAACAATGGATGGGAAATGGGGTATCTCGGGGAAGAACTTTCTGACACTGTGGTTTGGGTTTGGTTTTGCTAATATAGGGTCAGAGCCAATTCGCAGAGCAGGAAAAAGTGGCACTTCCACGCCGACTACCCCTGGATCAACGGCCATCACTCCTGGCACCCCACCAAGCTATTCTTCACGCACCCCAGGCACCCCTGGAACCCCCAGCTACCCCAGGACCCCTCACACACCAGGAACCCCCAAGTCGGCCATCTTGGTTCCCAGCGAGAAGAAAGTCGCCATTATACGCACGCCTCCAAAATCTCCTGCTACTCCCAAACAGCTTCGGCTTATCAACCAACCACTGCCAGACCTGAAGAATGTCAAATCCAAAATTGGATCCACAGACAACATCAAATACCAGCCTAAAGGGGGCCAGGTAAGAATCACATGAACACACATATTTGCTGCCGAAGTAAAATCCCCGTTACTTACTATGTTTCCATCCTCACATTACAGGCTTACAGTTGTTAAAAGGGAGATGGAGGTTTTATAGCGTTACGGGTTGTGATTTATTAGTAGTAGTTTGGATCTTATCTGAGAAAACTACTTTATAAAATATAGTGTAAATAATATGCCATGTCCATTCCTTCTGGTTATTATTAGATAAAAATTGATTTAACCATAGAGGAGAATCTTTTAGTTGATTATCTAATAGATCCTTTTTGAATGTATCTCTGTTGACTTGTGGATTTTAACTTAGGAGATATAAGTTTCATTTCTGGTCTAAATTTGAGTATTGTCTGGTATGAATTTCTGGTATGATACTGGCTTTGAACTCATTTGGCCATCTTTTAGTGATACTACTTTTTATCACCTTCCTTCTCCCCAAGGATTTCCTATGACTACCATTTCCCCATGTTCATTCCAAATCAGAGCATGATTCCCCAAGTTGTTTTCTCAGCCTGCTATTGTCTAAACATTGTAAAGGGCAGATATTCACATTGATAATTAATAAATGACTCTACATGGGTCTATAAGAAATTCTGTTTCAGAATAATTGTGTTAAATAGAGTTATTAGTAAAACTCTACCTATTGACTCTTAACTTCAGCTTCAGAGCATTTATATTTATTTTTTCTAACCAGAGAGCTTGATTTCTACCTTAACCTAAACATTGCTTACACACTGTGTGTTTGGACAAAGCAATTAGCCTAGAAGGAGATAAAACAAATATCACCTGATGTTTCCCTTGTGATATTGATAGGCCCATAGTTTGACTTTTATTGTAAATGAAGAGATGAAACACCCATCCTTGAGTCAAAGAAGAGGAAAGCAGTAATTTCCTTTATGCATTAACAAAGTATAATGCCCTCGTTCAATATACCAAAAAAACCTTTTTAAAAAAAACAAATATTTTTTCCTCTCTCTTTTTTTTTGTCTCTTGTATTTTCTGCCACTGATTTCTGGTATCCCTCTCTCATGCCAAAGAAAATACATTTTCAGCAGGTTTAGAAGAAATGTCTTGCCAAAACATGAAGCTGTCAAAGACTCCCACTCAGCATTGAAACAAAATTTAATGTTGCTTTTTCCTTTAGCAACAGACTTCTCTGCTTTCTCATTATGATTCTGTTCAAGAAAGTCCAGAGTTAAAAAAAATCAACCAAAGAAGGGAGGAAGGGCTCAGAATTCCATTTTTAGAACAACTGTAACATTCTATAACAATATAGTCACAGAAAGATCGTTTTTTTAATAGAAGAATGTAATTAAAATATGAGCTACAAGAAACCTTTTTAAGCAAAAAAAAAAAGAAAACAAATTATATCACGTTTAAGCCTGTAATTCCCAAAGTCTCATACTCTTGCCGTTATCATACTTTTGTATATCCAAGAGAAGGAAATATTTCAAGCCTTTTGGAAATATCCAAATGTAATATTATTTTATATTTATACATAAATAATTGAAAAGAGTAAGTTGAATAAAATAAATTTATACCAGTTTGCAAGTTTATCATTTTTGTTCTTTTGCTCTACCTCCTAAAATAGAGTAGTTATCATGTGCATTTAAATCATTTCTCTTTTTGTGAATATCCTAGTGTCCTAATATTTTCCTTAATTAAATGTGAGGTTTATTTGCCTATCTTCTGGAAAATATTGATACTTAAAAGAATCTATTTCTTCTTAGAATCACAAGGGAGTTAATTATCTCAAAGATACTTTATTGAAACTAAAAAGAAAATTGAATAAAAAGTAAATGCTTATTGATATAATTTGACAATAAAGATTTTATTCAAAGGACTTTTAAAGGTAGAAAGACAAAAAGTGGTTTTGGCCTCAGCTTTGCTAGAATCATTAAGCTAAACCAACCCCCAAATGTGAAGACTTAAATCTATTTCTCTTTTACTTCTTTATATCTTGCTGTGAATATTTCTGTGTCTAATTTTAATTTTCTCCTATTTTTGTTAATTCATAAAGTTGATGTAAAGACAGTCTTCTAAGGTGAACCAGTGCTGCCCTAGAGGTTATGGTAATTAAGGACTAGCAAACACATATAACATAGAAAATTAAAGAAAGAATAGAATTAGCCTCAAAATCACCATGTCAGTTGAAGAAAATCTTTTGTTCCATGAGGCCAGTGTTAAACTAATGCAAAATTATCCTATTGCAATTTCAGATGACTTGGAAAAATTCTACAATAGTGGAATTATAAAGTGACTTTTGTTGGAGAAATGGGAAGTGTTTCCTCACCAAGATAAGACATAGATGAAAGGAGTATATTTGCCTACTATTTTGTGATAGGTGGCGTCAATGTATTTAAATTGGAGAGGAAAATGAATTAGAAAATTTGGATGCACTACCGTCGAACTGTCTTTGTAGGAAACATTTTACTCAACATTTAACACTATGCTCCCAAAAGCCTCCTTATAGTGTATGGTCTTCTCACATACAGAGGGTGAGAAGAGTTTCTTTTTCTGTACATGTTAAACTGGGGATTTTCACTGGATTTTAAAGGTTCAACTTTATAAAACAACTTAAAAAAATTTTTATGTAAAAGTTTCTTAGAAATTGTCAAGGTAGTAATAATATGCCAAAGACCCTTGTTATTAATATCTGGTTGAGAATCCATAAACTGGGGAAATCGAAGCCAGTAGTATGTTTTCCCCAATAGTAAATTGTATATACTAGGATATTTGAATGGACAGTGACCAACCCAGAATCATTAAAGAGAATAGGACAATAGCAATACCTTCTATAGGAGCCCAGTTTTGTATCAGACATATGTCATCTATAGTTACTGAGAAAACTAGTCATACAGTTCTTATTAGTGAAGATGGGAGTAAATAGGTCGTTATAACCTTAATTCATATAATTCAGACCATCTCCACAGACTCTATTGTCATAAAATTTGGAGTGGTTTGATTGTATGTAAATAATTTAATTGTTAAAGCATTATTATTTTTGTATTAAAGTTTGTGCAGTCACTAAATATAAAGAGAAGAAATCTCTAATGGAAGATATAGGTGTCTTAGGAATTCAACAACAACCTTCCACGTTGGGAAGCTTTTATTATTTGCCCCAATTTCAATGTTTATTGCTCTTCCATATGTGTTAAGTTGTGTCCTTATGGCTGTTATCTCTTCTGTTAAAGTCCAGTTTTCTTTTGGCAAAGAGGCTCAACTCAGAGCTCAGTTCAGTGAGGCAAGTCAATCCCGAATGAAATAGATAAGCTAGGTGAAGCTGTGAGGGGTGTTGCAAAAAGCAATAAAGTTCATCTTTTTGCTAAAATGTAAATTCAGTCTACTGGTAAGAACATATGCAATCTCAAATTCACTATAGATAGTAAGCTTGGTTAATTTAACTCAAGGCACAGGTAAAGCTATCTTATTAAGTATATTAATTTGAAGCTGTCTCACTGTACGTAGCTCCTTAATCTACAGTCATCTAAATCTAAATTTTAAAATAAATAGTGTTAGCTTTTTAAGGACTCGGCTGCTTGATTTGAACAAAGATAGGAAAATAACCAGTTTCTCTAAATGTGTGGCATTAAAAAAAATTAAACAATTGCTGAATGAGTGGCATTTTTTCTGTCTATGGATCAGATCCATCAAAACAGATCCATTACCATATGTAAAGTCAATAGCCAGTAGAAATTTTCTGTATGACACAGGCAACCCAAATCCAATGCTCTGTAACATCCTAAAGGGGAGACAACTTAGTGGGAGGTTTAAGAGAGAGGGGACATGTGTATATCTATGGCTGATTGATGTTGATGTATTAGAGAAACCATCATGATATTATAAAGTAATAAAGCAATTATCCTCCAATTAAAAATAAAAGTAAAAAAAAATCCCTTTATATACTCTAACAGACTCCATAAATATTTGTGCCACAGAGGGCAAACAGAAGGTGAGTGAAAAAGCAGTGTTTTTGAAATAGAAGCAATGAGAGAGAGTAAGAAGAAAATGAATTAAATGAAATGTAGAGTGGAATTTTTTTAATATTTTTTAATATAAAATTGTAGGCAATATGCTGAGACTTTTTTGGCCTTTCACGTGCTACCTTGAATGAGTTGCTTTCAATTTTATATTCAAGGGGAAAAATGAAATTAATTCTGGAGGCAACTATAAATTATGGTGAAACAGGATTTTTTTCTTATCATATAAAATTATTATGACCGATTTTGTGAAGGTCTACTAAGGTGCTATTAATATACATAGGCACATTTACAGAATCAAAAATTTTATAAACAGAAAAATAAGTTTATTTAGATCTTTCTCTCATTTGCATATTTATTCTTTATTCATTTACGAAGACTCTGCTGTGTACTATATGACACATGACACGTGGTCTGTACAATCTAAGCAGAAGTGTTTGTTTTTCTTGTCCTCCCCTGGTGTCCTGCCTTTATTTGATTTTAAATTTTTTTCTAAGCCATTTCTTTCCATCACCTTAGGGTTACAAATAAGTACTAGTTAAAAAGTATAATAAAATACCCCACTAATTGTAAAATACTCTCAGTCAACCCAGCATGAAGAAAAGCTGTTCACCAAAATATATTACATAATATTGACAAGAAATGTTTTTTTTGCAACCAAAGTCATCATTATCTCAAAATGAAAGCTCCTTGGAATCAGGGACTCTGTCTTTATGCAATAGAACTTTAATAACTATAATTCAAGTACTTTTGTAAGGTAATGAAAAGTTTTCAAGCTAGGCTTCATAAATATTAATTATTAAAAATGATGGAAAAATTATTACTTTGGGTTTACAAAGCTGAGACCTGTAGACTCTCTTTTTGTTTGTTGTTCATTTACAAACCAAACAAGGACATGGGAACAGCCTTCAATCTCAGGTTGTTTTCAAACAATTGAACGGACTCTTGAAAAGTTAGTTTATTACCAACGTGGCCTAATATTCCTTACACTATCTTAAAGTTTTAAACTAAAGAAAAAATGTAATGTCAAGAAGTTATGGCATATGAACTTTATAAACCTCTTTGTATGTTAATTTTCCTGAGTCACAATGACTGTTGTGTTTGTAACTTTCCTTCCAGTGTCCATGGACAGACCGCTTAAACTGTGTAACAGCGGGTCTAATGGCTAACCTCAGTGTCTGTTCACCAAAAAGTTATTTCCAAATTTTTCAGCGTTATCTATTCACTCCAAGATTTCTCAATGTAGTTCTACTTTCTGCACTTTGTGACACAGCCTACACAGGAAAATTGAGCTCTCACCTAAATGGATCCTCTACCACATTCTTTTCCTTAGAGCTCTGTGGAATTGTTTATTTTGACATAAACTATTATTTCTGTTTAAATGTGTAAGGAATATACTTACTGTTTATATTTGATAGACTTAGTTTTGAAGATGTTATTGGTCAGTGTAGGTAAGTGTTAATTAAAATTCAGAATGGACTATAATGTTTATATACCTGTGTGCATTCTGACCAGAGCACCAGGTTGTTAACAGATGAATATTTGAAGAGCACTATCCAGAGAACTTTTAATCTTCAGGAATATATATGACATAAAAATATTTTTATTTTAATATATGATGCCTATGGACTCTATAGAGGCTACATAGTTTCATTAAAGTTGAATGTTATGGAATAGGAAATGCTTTTGAGAAAGGCAGAAAGTGTTTTTATTATGCAAGGATAAAGAAAAACTTCATAAGCATTCCTAGGAAATGAGGCAAACCCAAAGAAAAAGCTTACTGCCCTGTAAAGTTGAAGGGAAGTCAATTGAATGTCACTCAATTCTGTGTAAGACTGCCTTGGATGGGGAAAGAAAGAAATGATTTTGTAACTGAGGCTCATACCTAGAGGATGCCCGAGGGCCCAGCAGCAGATTGTAAAGAACTGAGAACAGAATCCAACTTTTAGACACCAAGTTACTTTCCGTATCTTGCTATCTTGAGTTGACATGTGGATATTTTATTTTTAAAAAGCAGCAGCAGAGAGTGTCAAAAAAAAATCAGATTCCCATTGCTCAAGGAACCCAAGTTGACATCGCGATTACTAACTCTGGTTTATCAACTGTTTTATTCAAAACTAAAATTGGGACTGTATTTTCTTTCATTTTTCATGTTTCATGTTTCAGCTAATCTCTAGTAAGAGAGACCTATTCCTGCCTGCAGGCACATCCCACATTTTGTATTCCTGCTCTTTCTTAGAGTAACCCTATTTGGGGGAGGAAAAAAGCTCCTTTCTCTACAGGAGCAATTAAGCTTATATGCAGAGAGAGTACAGTGGCAGATCATTTCAATTGAACCATTTATGATAAAATTCAACTAGAATCACATCAAGAATAGCCAGAAAGTAACTCTTCTGTTCTTTCCTAGAGTAGTGGAGGAATAGATAGAATTAAGTTAAAATAAAATAATTCTGATTAAGTATTCAGTTGCATTAATCTATTCTTTATAACTTTTCATGCTTATAAGACCCTTACATGAAAGAAAAATCAGTGATGTTTGCATATAAGTCACCAATATATGCCCAAAAGAATGAAATCCTTTTCTGCCAACCCCACACTGAGGAACTGGTTTGAGTGAACCTTGAAAGATGATCTGTTACATACTCAACTTGGAATGAAGGCGTTCTGTCAAGAGATAGTAACATAAAGACATTATGGGGATGAACTTGAAAATATAAACAAGGCCCTTAAGGTATAAACTATAGCACAACCTGGACAAAATGTAAAGTATTAAAAGATAACTCAAGCGTCAGTATTGCTGCGAACCTTGGTTGCCTGGCTATAAGTTTTATATTTTGTCTCATTTTATAAGAAATAGGAAATTTGGTAGAATTTTTAATAAGGCAGAGCTTTAGGAAGATGATCCAGTTGCTTGATATAATAATACATTTCACTGTGCTATGAAATATGCAGAAGGAAAGATTCTCATATTCTTTGCATTAATAGAGCAAATAACATTTTTGATGGAAAAAAATTAACAAAGATTAAAATGTGGTTTTGAGTTAATGTTGGATAATGATTATTTGACTATTTTTCCTTTATATCATGAATATAAAAATTATTTAATTTGTAAAATAGAAGTTAATTATATTTTTTTAGGCAGTCTCCAAGATATTAAAGTAATTTTCCCTAGACATAGGCTTTAGGAAAATAAAAGTCCAATGAAAATTTCTTCCGAAAGAAAGCAGTTTTCATTTCAATTTATCCATAGAGAACAGAGTTAAAATTCAACTCTCTGATTAAAAAAAAAAGAAATATCTGAAATAAAGCTTTACCTTTCACTGCAGCCATCTGTTTTTCAATTTTGTGGGTGGGATGGTTTCTAAGGACTGCCAGTATTTATGGAATCAACTCTCTAAGGTGTTATTTGTCAATGATCCTAGAGATGTTTGGCATAAAGTAGTTTGTAATTGTGCTAAGGCATAAATGTGAGTTACATGGCTCAGGTACAAGTTGTCAAGCTAGAGTGTAAAATCTCACTGAACATCAAACATTCACAGCCCAGAGTGGTTTTATTTCTGTCCACTCAACCATTAAACAAAGTGGTGAATGTCATAATCTGCCTCATTTTAGACAAAAGCAGTATACTATGAAGTTTTTGCAACTATGGAAATATGTAAAGGCTGTGCCATTAATGCATGTCAAAGTGAGCAAACATGGGTTAGTGAAATCTACCATCAAAAAAGGCCAGCTAGGTTTTTTACTAGAAAATCTATGATTCTCTTGAAAATCTGAAGAAAAACAACAGAAGTTGGCCTTGAAGTTTTAGGATTTAAAATTTGAATCATCTTTAAGTAATGCTGGCAATATGTCCTCTTTGGGTTGGAATCATTTGCTTTGGAAAATAATAAAAAATGTCAAACAGTTGATTAAACATTAAAGTCAAACAAATTTATGCAACTGAATTTGGAATTTCCATTTTTGCAACAAGTGAGTCAGATTTAACATTTGGCTTCTGATCACTTGGTAATGAGTCACTTGATTGGTACTCTTATGATCTCTAAATTAAAACTTGTAAATGAAATATGAGACTCAGTATATCCCCAAGGATTAGAAAAATGGCTTAGATGAATTCTTTTTCATTTCTAAAATAAATAGATCCTTATGCAGGATAATTTCAAGTATTATTATTATAAAAAACAATTATTTGCTTTCTAAGAATAACTTATCTGTGAGGTTTGAAATGTAATGGCCCTTATTGACTTGTTTATCTGCATCTACAGTTTACTTGAAACTCTTAGAACAACTGTGCTTTTTGTTGGATACAGACTTTGTGACATTGCCATTTTTTTTTTAATTAGAATATTTATTATGCCCGAAAGAGTGGCCACATCATTCTGTCTTTTGAATTCAGATTTTGACAAGAGTCTCTTCCCTTCGGCTGCTGATGAGAGCTGTCGATGATGCTTCCCTGTAAGGAACAAGCTATCTTGTCAGTGTTAGGCAGACGCTGCAATTTAAGCTTTGGCTAGTTAAAAATAGTCAAGATTCAGTGTCCTTTTGAATTTTCTACTCTTTTTTGAAAATTCCAAGAGATGCGATACCATTCCTGGAGAAAGCTGTATATCTAGGGTAAATTTATTTTGCTTTTTTTTTATGTATAAGTGGATAAATACTGGAAATGTGATATCTCTCTAGCTATTGGGGGGTACTTGTAGTCAAAATGAAATAAAACAAAATAATAAAAACAAACAAAATAAAACAAACAAAAAAATAACAAAAATAAACCTTTCCTTCCATTCTTACATTGCTTGTTTTGGAGGGCTCTCCAAAACATTCAAAATTCAGAAGATGCATGGAAGAAGCTACAAGAGTTATTACTTTGCACATTACTTTACGCCTGAGTAATATCTTTCCAGATCTGGATTTGCTGTTGTCCTCAAGATGAACACTGGACTTCCTGAAAATAGAAATGAAACAGCTAACCTCCAATCTGTTGGACCCAATCCAGACCTGGACTACCTGTACATGACCTGGTTCAGGTCAGCTAGTTAACAGTCCTTGGTTTTCTCCCTTGTAAAAATGGAAAGGATGCTTTCACACCAAAGTCAAGGATATTGGCTGTTTATGAGCAGTTGTCAGAGAATGGCCTTTCAGAAGGCTACTGAGCTGAACCTGCAAGGGAATCATGAAGCCTTTCAGTAGAGGAGGCCCAGAGTCTACTTGTTGATGATCTTGGGAAAACCAGAGCTTCTTCCCTCAGATGAGTGAGAACCCTAACCTGTAGCAGTCAGCCAGACCAGTGTGAACCTCATCATTCTACATGGACCAGTCATAGTCAACTCAAGTGTACCAGGTGATTTACAGTCAGGCTAACACTCCAGAAGTTGGGGGGTGGGGAGAGCGCTGGCACAGCCTTCAGAAACCAGGGCTGAGCTATTGGACCTTCCACGGAGGGGACCTGAGTCCCAGTGTTGCCCACAATATCGGAGACCTCCTCACAGATAATTCAGATCTTATTTTTCTGTTCCTATATTGTTTCCAGATTACAGCAGCCTATAGCCAGGATATCTGAGGCTCTCAAGCGCTGGCCCTTGGAGATGGGGGTGGGGGCTGCAGGAGAAAAACACTTCATATTTACATGATAGATCTGCTTTTCAGTTTCATTCTTAGTTTTTTCTCATAAATGTAAGTGAGAAATGATAAATGTAAGTGGAAAGGAGTTTGGAGCCTCTTTGGTGCTAACCCATTTCTGGTTCCCTGGTTCCCAATATCCTATCCCAGAATTTTGAAAGAAAATGCACAGTGAAGTTACTTCCAATTCCTTTTAGGTTAGGATTTTAAACAAGAAGATCGATTTTAGCAAGGTTCAGTCCAGATGTGGTTCCAAGGATAACATCAAACACTCTGCTGGGGGCGGAAATGTAAGTAGAAGCTGTGTCAGCAGCTGTCCTGACTGTGTGGAGCCGTCTGCACAGCCAGCACGCCGTCTCCTTTCCCACCGCCTTTCCAACACCTCCCAGCACACTCCCCACTTCTTGTTGCTGCTCCACAAGTCCCCCTGGTTTGGGAGCTTGTCAGCCTTGCACTTTCGGGGATGGGCTTTCCATCCTTCTCTCTAAGATCACTGGTGAGTGTCTCGCTTTTCAAACGGGGACACCATGGTTTTCAGGGAGATGGAAAGTCCATTTCACCCGCCAATTTGTTTGCTGGCCTTTGGCTTTAAGGTATTTTCTCATGCTGTCTCTGCTCCCTTGCAAAAGTCAGCTGAGCACACACTTTTCTAGCTCCATTTAAGTTACTCCTGAGGCAATGACTGATGGATGAAAGTATCCAGAGTGTATAATGTCAATCTTTTGTGCTTCATTATTCATGAGAGTTGGGATATCATTTGGAATAATACAAACTTGGTGAAGCATGGCTCATCTGTAATTCAAAGTGAAAGGATTCAAGTCCCAGTATACTCTTTGTCTTGATTTTTTTTTTTTTATCCCTGTCTCTTAAATTGGGTGGAAATAATATCCTCTGAGAGGAAGAGAAAGATGAATTCATGTTTCTCAAAAGTTTTTCAGGAAGAGTTGAAACAGGCAGACTCAAGCTAAAGTAGGCATGTTTCTTTGTTAACATTAGAATAATAAAAAAGGTGACTGGGGTGACTCTACTACAGATCCAATCACCTAGACTTCAGATTCTAGCCATCTGTGACTCAAGTAATTTATAGAGTATCAAATCCAGAATTCTCGCTTGTCTAATAACTCTTGGTTTCTCGCTCCTCAGTTGGGCAGAGATGGAGTCAAGTAGTGAAAAAACAGACACGCAAGTGCCTATTGTTCAAAGCAGCTCCACTGAGCATGCATCTGTGCCCCATGGGAGAACCCCAGCCGGATTTGCTGGGCTCCTTCTCGGGCTCAGGGCTAAGCCTCAGGCTCGGTATTTACACTGACAGGCCCCCTCCTCCCCGATGCCTTGACTCTAAGTACACACCATGTGCTACTCTCACGGAAGCACTCTTAGTCCTGGAATTAATAGGTAATTTTGAGAGTATCAGAGGATTGACCCAGCTGACCTCTACAATAGGTGCTGCTGGTCAAAACACCTACGAAGGAAAGGATGATTTTAAAGTTATTAGAGAAGCTTCCAACCTCCAAACCAGTAGTCTGAAACTTTCCCCTAGAGAAGAATCATTTGTTCAAATGTGATTGATTTGAATGGGGAATATTCCTTAACCCCATTTCCAGTGTTAGATTACATAATTCCCATGTATTTCTGATGTAAATGAACCAGGAACCATGCTTGGAAAGCACCCTTTCAAATATTAGAAGATGAGTTGATTTCAGTAAAACCCAGAAGAAAAAAAAAATGCTATGCTTTTATCATTTGGTGTGCAATAAAAATTGCATTTAGCCAAAATATGACAAGAGTGTTTTAGAAAAGCATGTGTAGAGCTTTCTTCTTCTTGTATCTTAAAGCAGTGTTGAGCTTCTTGTTTGTATGAGCAGTTCTGGTCACTTTTATGTAAAAATCACTTTCTAAAGAATACTTTCCCTCTTCACTTGGCTCTTTGCTTATGGAAAGGTTTAATACGGTGTGGCTTCTTTCTCTGAGTGGAAAGCTTGCCTTCTTAATACAGAAGTTTTGTCCCTTTGCGGCATGATCTGTTTTCTACTAATAAAATCTTCTCTTCTAGGATTTTCTTTCACTTGTGTTTTTCTTTCCAACCAAACATATGGGAGGACATATGGAAGATTGGGTTTTCCCATGTGTGTGTATATGTTGTTGTATGTTGTGAGTTTGGATATGTTTCTAGATTTTATATATGAGCTTGGGGGCTTATTTACATCTAAACTATTTTAAGCCTATTTTCTGTCCTTCACACAGGTACAGATTGTCACCAAGAAGATAGACCTAAGCCATGTGACATCCAAATGTGGCTCTCTGAAGAACATCCGCCACAGGCCAGGTAAATCAGTATTTTTAGTAGTCTGAGAGGTATAAGATTGAATTCAAAAAATTGACAAGCAAAGTTTTTGTTGCTGTGAGATATCTCATTGGAAGGACCTTTCCAGATCCTGATACTTCATGCTTATGTTAATAGAAACTTAAATTAGAAATTTTAAGGCGTCTTCATATGGACAAGTAAACTCAGTTACCACAAACAGGCCACATATCCTAGGACATGTTAAAAATGAAAAGATACAGGAGATGCATTTATCTATATGTACTCAACATGCTTATTGGAGCTCTTTTGAAATATATAGTCTATAAAATAACATTGGGCCATGTTTTCTTACGTAATTCATGGACTGAAAGCAGCATTTCAAAGGTTTTGCAAGAAATTGTTTTCTACATTATGTGGGAGGGGCGGATTGTGCTTTATAACAAAACTGGAGAAATTTATTTTTCTGTTGAATTTCTCAGATCCAAGTCAATAAGCATTATGAATCTTCAGAATGCAATGTCTCCCCAACTTATTTGACCACAGACTGCTTGTTTTTCTGAAATATCTCATAAGTTCAGTTCAGTTCAGTTGCTCAGTCATGTCCAACTTTTTGCGAGTCCATGGACTGTAGCACACCAGATTTCTCTGTCCATCACCAATTCCTGGAGCCTGCTCAAACTCGTGTCCATCAAGTCAGTGATGCCATCCAACCATCTCATCCTCTGTCATACACTTCTCCTCCTACCTTCAATCCCAGCATCAGGGTCTTTTCCAGTGAGTCAGTTCTTCGCATCAGGTGGCCAAAGTATTGGAACTTCAGCTTCAGCATCAGTCCTGCCAATGAATGTTCAGGACTGATTTCCTTTAGGATTGATTGGTTTGATCTCCTTGCAGTCCGAGGGACTCTCAAGAGTCTTCTCCAACAGCACAGTTCAAAAGCATCAATTCTTCAGCACTCAGCTTTATTTATAGTCCAACTCTCACATCCATCCATACATGACTGTTGGAAAAGCCATGTATCTCATAATATCTCATTATTATGAGATATCTCATATCTCATTATTATGATATCTTATGATATCATAATATACAATATGGTATATTTTATGATATATTATGAGATATCTCATATCTCATAAATCTATTGCCCTAAGGTAGAGTTTATATTCATATGTGCTAGTGATTTTTCCCTATTTAATTTGTGAATTTAATGTATTATGAGTCATTTTTTCTAAGTATCATGTACTATATGTTTTTGCTAAATTCCACCTCCATGCCTAGGTAAATAATGGACAATTGTCAAATTTGTAAATTTCTTGAGACTATTTTTTTTTTTTGAGACTATTTTGACACAACTTATATATACAATTGAAAAGACAAAAAAAATAGAATGATGCCATCTATTCTTGGCATCTTAATTAAACCAGGTAATATCTTATTCCTATGAGTCATAATCTCAAGTGTTATCAGAAAAAGGTAAAAGAACAACTGACCCCAGTGAGATTTCTGACCAGAAGATTATTGAGAAGAATTTTTTGAGTTGAAAAACAAAAGGTTTAAAAAATGGATAAGCATTAGAAATATGTCTTGAAATTGGGCTTCACGTTGGCAAAGGGTGTTAATAAAGCAAGTCAGGGAGATAGAAACTACATATAAGTGATCTCCATTACTGATTTCAGAACTATTATCTGGAATTAGCTATCATTCATGAGATAGCAGGGACATGTTCCCAAATGGGTATCTTCACTGCCCCCCCCCATCTATGCCTTATCTCTACAAACATTCAGCTGATTTTTGTCCTGTGTCAACAGTATGATGGAAGTATTTGGGTACACTGCCTACCTTCTTCCAGAATACTAGAGAAAATATTGGACTCTGTAATTCCAGATGATATGTATACATTTAGTTCAATTCACCTAAAGTCTTGATGCACAGAAAAATCTTCTATATACAAGAAAATATTATGTGTATGTTTTATGGGTCATAAAGGCTACTCTCATGGACTCCCACCTATTTCTCACTCTTACTTCGTAAGTGAATCAGATGACCAAGTTCATAAAGACGCGTTAACACAATGATCTTTGACAATAGCAAGCTTTTCACAAAATTGCTTTGGATTGTGGAATGTCTCAGAAGGAAATAAGAAAGAAACAATTCATCACCTGCAGGCACAAATTGAAATAGCTAGTCTTTTGACTTCACTTTGGGACATATGAAGCTTGATAGGGATTATAATCCTCTGCATTTACTGCTCCTAGTGGGGCCAGAATTTTTCAGAACCAAAGGCAGAGATCTCTGATTTCAAATGAGCTTCTCTAACAGTTATATAAAATTACCTAGCTAACCAATCCAGTATTCTGACCTGGAGAATTCCAAGGACTATGTAGAGTTGGATACAACCGAGCAACTTGCACTTCACTTCAGTAAGACTTTAACAAAAATAGACTTCTCACGTTTCCTTTTCTGAATATAGTTTGGGTCAATATTACATTATTCTTCCCCTCTCTCTCAAAATATAGTCTAACAAAATTTTTAATAGGGTTATATTGACACAATATATAATCATAAAACTTGAAAAGACAGTTTCTATCAGAGGCTATGAAAAATATAAAAGTAAGATCCCAAGAAAGTTGATCTCCTGTAGTTGAAAATTCAGTATCCCCTAGCCTCTAACCAATATAACTGTGTTTTATGAATCACAGTAATCCTGTAACAACCAACAGGTGAGACCCATGGGGCCAAGTAAAATGTTGGTAGAATAACACCCGTGCAATAATGAATCTTTTCAGGGAAGGACAGCTTCATGTCTCCTATAGGAATGAGTTAAATAACATCATACACATCCCAAGTCTTCAGAAGAATGAATGAATGAATCTTCAAAATGTAAACCAGGGACTTCCCTGGTGGTCCAGTGGTTAAGTGTCCATGCTGCTCCCAGTGCAGGGGGCCCAAACTTGATCCCTGGTCAGGGAACTTGATCCCGCATGCTGCCACTAAGACCCAACAGAGCCAAATAAATAAATATAAATTTTTAAAAATGTAATCCAGTAACATCATACAATTTCAAGGGGGCCCTGGCCAGGCAGTTGGGTGTTAATACAAATGTCTAGGTATCACATGAGAGAAACACTTCAGGATTAAGAGACCTGTGAAGTTTTAACAATCCTTTCTCTTTCATCTATGGAGGTAAATAAGTATCAAGAGTCAAAAATTGAAAAATCTTTTCCATGTTTCCATAGAGCCCCTCAGGTATTTTTTCCAAATCAAAATCCCAAGAGAGATGCAATAATAATAGAGGATCACATGGCTCACTACTGGTCTTATGGGGAAAAAAAGTGCATATAGCCAAAACCAAATTGCTAATGAAAGTGAAAGCTAGTCTCTTAGGTGGAGACAGGTAAAGGCATCTAATCCAGATTCTTCCCAGATCAAAGACATCAGCAGACAGGCTCAAGAATAAGCTAAAGAACAACAGATACCTACTCAATGTAGAACTGCTTGCATTCACAAGCCTGAAAAGGTATGCAGAAATGGAGGTACCACAGAAGGGTGGCTCATGGCACTCTCATCTATCAGCAGATCCTCGATTTTCAGACTAATTTGCATTTAAGAAAATGGCGTGGTCAGAACTCTGTCTCAGTATTATCAGATCAGTGTCAAATTAGTGTTATGGAATCTGGACAAGAATGGGATCTCTAAGATTCCCTTCCTATCACTCCCATCTACTAACTAAAATGGAAGCTTTTAAGCACCTTAGCCCCTCACTCGAGTTTCATCAGTCAAGGTATCAATGCTAAAAATTTACAAGTGGCAATATCACCCATATGTACACAATTGCTAGCCTATTCGTTCTTTGAACAAGTGACCTACTACCATGAAGAAAAATAGAGAAGTGCTTCCTTGCAATTTGTTCCCTTAAGAATAAGAGACAAAACACTCCAACTTTGAGAAAGGATACATATGGTACTTTCATTGTTATATTTTTAGTTTTTATTACACAGATAAGAAAAATACCTCTGATATTTTAGGTTAGACATGAGTAAAGAATTAATATGTAAAGCAATCCAGGGAATGATACAAAAAGGATGTCACTGCCTTAGAAGGATGTATGAATGTGCAAGTTGGACCATAAAGAAGGCTGAGCACTGAAGAATTGATGCTTTTGAACTGTGGAGTTGGAGAAGACTCTTGAGAGTCGCTGCAAGGAGATCGAACCAATCAATCCAAAAAAAAATCAATCCTGAATATTCATTGAAACAACTGATGCTGAAGCTGAAGCTCCAATACTTTGGCCACCTGATGCGAAGACCTGACTCATTAGAAAAGTCTCTGATGCTGAGAAAAACTGATGGCAAGAGGAGAAGGGGGTGACAGAGGATGAGATGGTTGGATGGCATCACCGACTCAATGGACATGAGTTGGAGCAGGCTCCGGGAGTTGGTGATGGACAGGGAAGCCTGGCGTGCTGGGCTCCGTGGGGTCACAAAGAGTCGGACACTACTGAGTGACTGAACAACACTTTACTTAGATGGTATGGAGAAAATGGTATAGATTAGAAATTCTAAAAGATTCCTTTCCCATCTATGGTCAGAGGGTTAGTAGAGTTCATTAAGTTTGTGATTTGCCATGGTCTACCTGCTATAGTCATTTTGGGTAACTAGTCACCAAAATAGAAGATTTAACGTTAGCAAGGCATTTAAAAGCCTTTCTCATCTCCTCCATAGGTGGTGGGCGTGTGAAAATTGAAAGTGTGAAGCTAGATTTCAAAGAAAAGGCCCAAGCTAAAGTCGGTTCTCTTGACAATGCTCACCACGTTCCTGGAGGTGGTAATGTCAAGGTAAGACACAAGATTGTGAGCCGATCTTGCCTTTTTAAAAAATCCTTTTGAAATACTCTTCATCAAAATGGGTCCCAGATTAAAAACCTGGACACCCCGGAAGTAGGGATGGCAGAGCTGAATAGAAGTGACATGAACATCAGCTCTGGGATACAGAAAAAGAGCTAGGGGGCAGTTTAAGATGTTTGTGTTGACCAAGACTGATGCTTGTCTTAAACAGATTGACAGCCAAAAGTTGAACTTCAGAGAGCATGCTAAGGCCCGTGTGGACCATGGGGCTGAGATCATTACGCAGTCCCCAGGCAGATCCAGCGTGGCTTCCCCCCGACGACTCAGCAATGTCTCCTCTTCTGGAAGCATCAACCTGCTCGAATCCCCCCAGCTTGCCACCCTGGCCGAGGATGTCACTGCCGCACTCGCTAAACAGGGCTTGTGAATATCTCTCATTTAGTATTGACGTCATACTATTTAGGCATGAGCTCTGGCAGGAGTGGGCTCTGAGCAGGTGTTATATTCATTCTTTACAAACCATAAAATAAATAATCTCATTCCCAATCTGTAGTAATTGTTACAATTTTATAAAAAAAAATAGTATATGCAGAAATTGACTTGATTTCCATTTGCAACAGGAAAATACTGGCTTTACATGAGTACAATTGGACAATTTTTTTTTTCGCTCTGCTGTTTTGCATGGAGTATCATTATTTTAAAAATTGCATTTCTACCTTTCATGTGCCTGAAGGCTGTCTACTACATTCTGAAAGGCCTTGTTAAAATCCAAGCTGCTCATTTCACTATTCTGTTGCTGGGTGAAGAGATTAAAAAGTTGCCCCTTGTAACTTATTACAGGTTAAATTAAATCAAGGAGTCATTGCAGGAAGGGAAAAGCATGTAAGAAATGTTTTTTTTAAAGCGTTATTTTGTATAAATGGGAAGAAAGATTCAATTAAGTTATTAACGTTTGGGACCTGGATAATTATATCAGAGTATAAGTCAATCCAATAAATTATTTAATTAATTAAAAAATAGTTTCGAAGCATTTGAGCTGTGGTTGAGGAAGCGACGTAAAGTGCATCTCTTAGGAATGAAGCACTTTCATTAGGATGGACTTGTGTCTGATTAGGATGTCGGTTGATCAGCTAGATTTGTGTCCACACTACCAGTTTCACACCCCTTTCCATCTGTTTGATACAGTATTATAGATATAAATATATATATATTTCTCTGTGGCCATTTGTGATACTTCCTCATACTTGAATATTATACTTCCTTATTCACAGTATCTGTGTCTCCTGCACCCTTTGGTGTTGCAATTTTAGGTATGTGAAAGTAGATGTTAGCAGGGTTCTCTCCCTATTTAAAAAAAAAAAAAAGTTAAAAAAGACAAAAAGTTTTAGCATGAAGTTGCTTTCTGTAACAACTCAAAGCTGTAACCCTGTTTTAGTGCCAGATACAAGTTTCTCCCGTTAAAGTTTCTCCCGTGATGCTAGAAAAAATTTATTTTTCTTTGCTTTCACCAACATGGAGTTTGTTGGGGTGGGTCCAGTTACATAAAAGGGGTTTACAGATTGTTGGTTTAAGATTATGGGTTTGTCTTATTTTGAATCACAGAATATTTTGGGGTTTACTCCTATAATCATTCATGGAATAGACTTATTAAGATTTCTTTTTCTTTTTTTTCCATTTGCTAAAGTTGAAACTAACAGTGGGAGTTTGGGACATGATATTCCATTCTTCCAAGCAGTACCTGTTTATTCAATTATCTGATAGAAAATGTTTGGCCTCCATACCCGAAGTAAGATCCCTTGATCAGAAAGGGAAAATACAGTATTTTGAGAAGCTACAAAATATTGGAGATGCAGATATCTAAATCAGTTTTTTTATAACTCCAACATTGCACTCTATAAAGGAATACTGTATTACTATTATTTATCATTAGCTAATACGGTTCTGACTTTCTATACAGTCTAGACATCACAAATCAACTAATTCTTCTTTAAGAATCATTCATCTTAAATTTATGAAGAAGTAATGAAATAGTCATTATTAGTCTGAGTAGGGCAGTGGATTACTAGGATGGATGGATGCTTTTTAGTATTTTATCTGTTCTTTTTCTTGCTCAGGGCTGGTAGGCTGGATCTGAAAAGTTAAAGGCAAATGTTTCAATAGGGTTTGATCCCTTTGAGTCAAATCAATTCTCGAGCATAAAGGAGGAAATGATGAACATGGACTGAGGCAGTAAGCTAGTATAGTAGTATCTGAGAAAGAAGCTAAAGGATGGAAAGACAGAGAGACACAGGTGCATGTTGTAACCCATTGGAAGTTACAGCCAACATGACTTCCATGAAAGAAACTCTGTGAGCAAAAGTGCACCATTCACTCTCAACTAAGAGATTTTACGTAGGCAAAACATTTCTGAAACTATAGATCAGTTATTTAGGATAGTCAAAGATTTAGAAAGGACTGATTAGGACTATGGGTGTGTCTATTTTCTGCCTAATTATTGCTGTGAGGTTTGATTTGACCAATCTGGGCGTTTTATTCATCAGCTTCCCTTGAAATGCACCAGGAAATAGGAAAAGAAAGAATAGCTATGTGGAGACTTAATGGTATTTTCTTATGTGTTAGGTAGTGTTAGATAGTGATTAAAGCTCTAGAAAGAAGTTAACAGCTGGTTAGAACAATTTTAACCTGTGAAACATGTATTTTTTTTCAACTTGGTTTAAAATTTTTATAAACACTAAGTAACCATGTTCTACATATTAAAATTGTTTTTTACAAATACATGTCTAAAATAAAGATTATATAAGGTACCCAGTGATTCGATTTGGCATTAAAACAAATGTTTGCTTCAAATCACAGCAAAATTATAATGACTAAATACCCTCACTTTGTACGGAAATTAATAATTCTATAAAATGAAATTGAAAATTGGTAGCAGTAAAAGAAAGAAATACAGGCTAAATGTCTTCTTTTGGGGATAAGGGGTGGAACCCATCTTACCTTTACTCTCAAGATTAACGACACAAATTAAGCTTTTTGAACACCACTCTTGTGGGGACATCCATACGCTGATCTAGAAATTAAGGCTTCATAGTCTCAATTCTAGATCAATTAATGCCAGTTTCTCTCTGGCTTTTGCCTTGGAGAACCTGTTTAAGGAAACATAAGTAATCCAGAGCTGTGAAGAGTTAAAAGGCCCACTCACTCTCTCTGGGTCACCTGCAACCAATAATTGGGTACCTTTCAACGATGCAGGAGAGATCCGAGTTCATGATGAGTTTCAAAGGCCATGTTCATTTAGGAACCAACTCTCTCTGGATTCTCCTGCTGAGTTCCAGCAGGGTGATGGGCAGAAATCCCACCCAGAAGCAAGACACCTGTGGATCACCAACTCGGTATAGCTGAAGAAGGCTGAAGTGAGAACTTGGTTAAATGGAAGAAAGTACTGAGAGTAGTTGGCCTTCTCCACGCACTCATATAGTTTTAGAGCAGGAAATGGGATCATCAGGCAAAATAAGAGATCAAGTCACTATTATTAAAGAAATCATCTCTTCAATGTAGTTGATTTTGACTTAGCTGCAATTATATCATTTTCTCCTATTTTTTATACTACGAAGAGGAGGAAAACAAACTATTCATGGTCTAAGTAGCTAAAAAAGATAGATTCTTGACTTGAAAAGGCAAGTTCTAGGCATTCCTTCAAAGATTAATATGTTAAATCAGTATTGATGTTTGTTTTTTTACACCTAGGGTTTTTAGCCTGGTTATGTAGGTTGAGGCCAAGTCCCTCTGCAGGAAAAAACTTATTTTTAAACTCAGAAAATGTCAATCATGATACTTCAACTTTAGCAAAAAGAAAAAAATCAACAAAAAGTATACTCTGTATGCTGGGATTCCAAGGTTCCAACATGCCACTACAAATCTGTGGGGGGGTTTCTTTCTTCTGATAATTCTAGAGCCTGTTACCATAGAAAGGTATTTCTTCAATGGCTGGTTGTAGTTAGTTCATGTTTTTCAATCAAAATTTGCAAATGTATTTGTTGCTGTATAGTGATTGTTTTGCAAAATAAAATTGCTTGTCACCTATCCGATAGTTTCAGATTGTTTCTTCTTTCCTGGAAAAAAACATAAAACATAATAAATGCATATTGCTCAACCCAACCAAAGAAAAATTATGAAGAGGAGGCTTCAGTTATCTGCTGGATGCTGGCTATGTGTCAAGCCCTATCACCACTGTATTAGCAGGATGCTATCTGTTGCAAGTGACAAACTCAAATTGGCCTAAGCATAAAGGCTACTTGATTGAGTCAAGTCTCCATCAAGGCAGGAGTATCTGCCTCAGATGAGAATGTATCCAGTCACTCAAAAAAATGTCATTAATAAGTTTTTCTTTAACTGTAGACCCAGGCTCTCAAAAGATGTCATCGGAATTCTTCCAAAGGTTAGTTCTCCTTCCTCTATGTTGGCTTCATCCTCATACAGACTCCCTTCTCATAACGAGCACTGGAAGCTTCAGGTCTCATACCCTCCCAAAGAAAGCCTCTTTCCCAGCTGCTGCTGCTGCTAAGTCGCTTCAGTCGTGTCCGACTCTGTGTGATCCCACAGACGGCAGCCCACCAGGCTCCCCCGTCCCTGGGATTCTCCAGGCAAGAACACTGGAGTGGGTTGCCATTTCCTTCTTCAATGCGTGAAAGTGAAGTCGCTCAGTCATGTCCGACTCTTAGCGACCCCATGGACTGCAGCCTATCAGGCTCCTCCGTCTTTCCCAGGCAAGAGTACTGGAGTGGGGTGCCATTGCCTTCTCCGTCTTTCCCGACAGCACTAGCCAAACCCAGGGTGTGAACATCATTGCATTACTTAGGTCACCTGCTTGCTTGTACTAAAGGGCAAGGGGAGGTCACAGACCTAACTCTATCACAGGTGATTGGGGTAAGTGGAGACTTGAAGAGAGAAGGGGTCTCATCTGAACTATCAATACATAAACTAAACGTGGAGAGAAAATATTTCCTCCAAAGTCAAGTCAGGCTGCTCCTGCTAGAAGAGAGAGAAAACCGATGGTCAGCCATGAAAACAGACCTCCTCCCATGCATGCATCCTTTAGCTCCTTGCTGCTTAGAGTGTTCCCAGCTTCACCTGGGAGCTTGTTCAAAATGTAAAGCCTCAGGCTCCACCCCAGGCCACTTTAACACTCCCCTAGGTGATTCGTCTTCCCTTTAAAGCTTGAGAAGCCTCAGCTTTTCCAGTTCTCTCTAACGTGCCTAAGGAGAAAGAGCTCCATGGCAGACCACTCACAGATAAAAATTACCCTAAAACGGTTTGAGAGAATACCATCAACTCTGATGTCAGAGAGTTCGGTTATCAAGTGGTGGAAATGTGTGACTGGCGAATGACTCGTCCTGGAGGCTTTCCAAACTCATGTCATTCTCCCTTGGCTGAAACCTACTTCTACCAATAGTGTCAACACCTTCTTTCGGCCTGCTTTTTGGTAGCAATGCGATTTGGTACAATTAGATAAAATCACAAATCTTTGGTTAATAATTTTTTAAGACTAGCATCTGTGTTTTCCTTCATAAAGTATATCTTTAAACCACAGAAGATTAAGACATTTGTCTGGTAGCACAAATCACAATAAAAATCTTTTTTCGTTGCTAACTGAAGTACAGTTGATCTCAAAAATGTGTTAGTTTCAGGTGTAAAGCATAGTGATTCAGTGTTTTTAGCAGATTATATTTCATTATAGGTTTTTATAAGATAATAAGACCCTGTGCCATACAGTAAATCTTGTTGCTCATCTATTCTATGTATAGTAGTTTGTATCTGTTAATAACATATTCCTAACTTGTCCCTCTCCACCTCCCTCTCGCTTTCCGGAACCATGAGTTTGCTTTCTATGTTTGTGAATCCTTTTCTGTTTTGTAATACATTCATTTATATCATACTTTAGTTTCTACATACAAATGATATATATTATTTGTCTTTCTCTGTCCAGCTTATTTCACTAAGCATAATTCTCTCTACATCCAATCACTGCTATAAATGGCGACATTTTATTCTTTTTTATGGCTAATATTCCTTTGTATACTGCAGCTTAATCCAGTCATCTGTTGATAGGCATTTGGGTTGCTTCCATGTCTTTGCTGCTGTAAATAGTACTGCTATGAACATTGGGGTGTATGTATCTTTTAAATTAGTGTTTTCAATCTTTTAAACTATATATCCAGGAGTAGAATTGCTGGATCCTATGGTAGTCCTGGTGGCGCCTGTTAAAGAACCCACCTGCCAACTGAAGAGACTAAAGAGATAGGGTTTGATCCATGGGTCAGGAAGATCCCTGGAGGAGAACATGGCAACCCACTCCAGTATTCTTGCCTGGAGAATCCATGGACAGAGGAGCCCACCAGGCTTCCTGCAGTCCCGGGAGCTGCAAAGAGCCAGACACAACTGAAGCGGCTTAGCACACAATGCATGGTAGCTCTATTTTTACATTTTTAAGGACTCTCCGTAAAGTTGTTCACAGTGGCTGCACCGATTTACATTTCCACCAACAGTGTACGAAGGTTCCCTTTTCTCTACATCCTCTCTAACATTTGTTATTTGTAGACTTTTTGATGATGGCCATTCTGACCGATGTGAGGTGATATTTCATTGTGGTTCTGATGTGCATTTCTCTAATAATTAGTGATGTGCCTTAATAAAGAGTTTTTTATTATTATTAACAAAGGAAAGAAGAGATGAGTAACTCGGGTGTAAGGTAGGATGGCAGGATAACTCCTTATATAGCTTACGGGGGGAAAATGTTCCTCTTTTATGATGTGGCACTTACTTGTAGAACTATGACCCAAATAATTCAAGGCTAGAATGTTGTCCATGTCAAAAGCACAGTTTCCAGTATCCTAAAATTGTTTCAAAATACTGTCCTTTGCTCAGTTTTCTTAAATACCTTGAGGAAACATCATAGACATGCCCTTAAAGCCTCCTTTTTCCCTTTTATGCCTTTTCCATCACAAACGCCCCACAGCTGTTCCCACTTCATCCTCATTCCATTAAAATCTTCTCTGCCCCAGGCCTCGTTGAGGCAATAGACCTATGGCCTCCAGCTGTACTTTGTTTGGCCTGTTTTCAAACTCAAGAAGGTTCACACACACAAAATCCCAGACTTGGACCTTTGAAAAGTTAAGAGATGTGGCAACAGTGGGCACACATTCATTCGTGGTAACGATTGTCTGGAGCTGGTCCATGAAGGATGAGATGGATCTCTTCCCTCCGTTTGTCCACAACATCCACCCGTGCCTGTTACTGCTCCCAGCCCACATTTATCCCCTGTCACTTATTACTGTGAAATTTAGAAGTCGTAACCTCTCGCCTAGATCCACTTGTCTCTCCCTCCCAATTTCTTTCTCATTTCTGTGAAAGAAAAGTCCAAAAGCATAAGCCCCAATCCTGGAGTAGGAGAGGGGAAAGGTCAGGTTGAGTAGGTCAGGTCAGAATCGACTGGGAGCCTGGGAAACCAATATTTAATAGATTTTACCCTGTCTCAAGAAAAAAGAAAAAAAAAAATCTTAAGTAATATGTTCCTTTGATGGTAGCAACTGGCAATTTTCATGTCCCTGATAAATACATTTAAGGTTCTGCTCTCATCTACATTTATCATAAAACAGAAGAAAAATGCACGTTTGTTTGTGCCCCCGCCCATGATAAATAAAAATGTTGTCAAGTGAGAAAACGCAGAAACTACCATCTTACTCAGTAGGCCTGAACTTATGAGATGCCTGCCTGTTACTTTTAGAAGTAGAAGAAAGATGTTCTCACCGAGTCAAGTGAGGGGCATGTTCTTTAACCCAGGGCTGACGTTGAGTCAACCTGGACCTTATTCAGTTGCGTAAGTTTTTACAATATTAAAAGACTTGCTTTCCAAGACTCTACCTTATCAATGCCTGCCTTTTGCCCCCCAGACCTGTTCCGCCAGGTGTCACAGACCTCCTCCAATTCTAACCCCTGTGGGGTGAGTGCTGGGTACAGCAGAGAGCTTCCACGATCCTGTTCCAGGGTCCCCAGAAGTCCTGCCTTCCAGGCACCACCAGTTGCTGTGATCCTCTCAGGGCCCTGGAGGGCTGGCCTGGGCACACCAGCTGTTTGGGGAAGTCCAGATTCTCCACACGGGCTTCTAGCAGCCTGCTGGCCCAGCGGCCAGCCCACCACAGCTTTTACTTGACTACTGCTGTCCATGCATTGGCCTCCAAGTCAGAGGAAGCCTGGAGTCCTACAGGGGAGATAACAGTTTTGGGCATCCCGAGAGTCAAGGACACGGGGCTCATGGAACCATACTTTGGCTGTGGCCACAGGCTACCAGTCTCGTTTTTCCCCAGGGCCCTCGTCTCCTAGGGTTGCATGTAGGAGCTACAGTCACCGCAGGATGAACTCTCACCAAAGTAAGGAGACAGGTAACAGGCACTGAGAAGGCAATAAGAGCTTCTGAGGCCAGCAAAGGAGTTTGTAAGCACCAGATAGGTCCTGCGGAGCCATGCAGGGTACTACTGCCTGAGATAAAGACTTTAATAGTGCCTGTTGAAATTAACCTCCATTTAAAACCCACCAAAAGCCCAAAGAAAGTAGGCATTAGCATTAATTTTATACTTATTTAGTGATTGTCTCTATAGGCATCCTTATATCCTTACATTAACTCCTGTAATTAAATAACTGTAATTCTCAGCATCCCCATTTTACAGATCAGAAAACTGAGGCATAGAGAAGTTGTTTAAAACTTAATGTGCAGAGCTGGAATTTGAACTCAAGAAACCCAAGATGTCTGATCTGGCCTAATGGATTAGGTTTGATCCAATAAATATTCTAATAAACAATTTGCTTGACAATGATAAAGATACCAAACAAGTATTACATACATAAAAGGGAAAAATCAGCAAGCTGTTAATTGAGCAAATGATGGCAAAGGATTATGGATTATAAACAATCTGATTCATATAAGAGAAATTTTCTTTAAAAAAAAAGTCATTCAATAACAAATGGGAACTAATTGGAACAATTTTCTGCCATTCTGTTTGTTAAGTCCGGGCCCATATATAGGCATCATTTAGCAAGTGGCATGTATATCAATCAAAGATCAACCAGATATTTCTAAAAGTTAACAATGTATTATATTTGGAAATTATTAGGAAAATTGGATGAATATTTGTACCAAAACGCACATCACTTGACAAGCAATTTCATTATTCATACTGTTTAGAGAATAAAAGCATTTTTTCTACGTATTTATTTAGATAATGTGCCAGTTGCTAAATAATTGGTTTTCTGTATCCATGTGTCCTGCATCCCTAATTCTACCAACCACGAAACCCACAGATGCAGAGGGTCAACTGTACCAGGACATTTTGCATAAAGGATGAAAACATCCACAGATTTTGGTTTCCATGGATGGCGCAGGTCCTGGAACCAGTACCCATCAGATATTGAGGGATGACCATTTTAACATCGCTCTTGCTTTCAGCACCACAAAGCTTTCTTAAATGCTTCTTTTCTTTCTCTTATGACACTAATAACTGAATTAAATTTCTTGCATTCATTATAAGCATGGCATGCCAGTTAGATTTTTTTCTTGTAAAAAAAATTTTTTTTCTTGTAAAAAAATTGTGCTATAATTAATAGCATAAAATGTGAGAGTGCCTGATCAAAGCTTTAGTTGATAGTTTGATTTTTAATATTAGTAAGCAAAAGGTTTTCATTAACATCAGAAAACCAAGACACAAATAGATACCAAGAGGGGCTTCTCATTTTTTTTTTTTTGCTTCAACTATAGAAAAATCAGAAAGCACTCATTATGTGGACACCCAAGTATTAATATTTTATTTCTTCCAGTATAACCAACATATTGAACCAGCATGAATCATATAAGTTGTGAGCAGAATGCACATTTATTATTGTGTCTCGCAGTTCCTTTAAACATTAGGCAGTGGCAGAAATCTTCCCCTTCCCCACGCTAAAGACTTGGGCAGACTCGTGATGTTTCAGTCCCTTTCAGATAAAGTTCTTCTGGCTATAAAAAGAATCTCAATCATTAAAGAGTATCATTTCCAAAATTAAAATACCCAGCCTATGGAACGGTCAAAATTCCAAAGATAAAGTCATAAGATCTATACTTCTCGAGCACAGATCTGCCTCAGGCAGCAAGCCTGCTTTCTCCTCCATGGAGTCACTTTGTCTTCTTCCTGACAAAAGCTGTTTGTTCTCCCTCCAAGAATAAGGTTGGGGGAATAAACAAAAATAAGGGAATAGGAGACATCTTACTTGATAGAAGACTGGGCATCCCGTGACTGGCAGGTGGTTTAAGCAGATTTCTTCTCTTTCTCTGTGGGCTTCCAATGGTATACCTCCAGCCTCTTTCTGCTAATTCTTCTGTCCCACTCAAGCAGCCTTACTGAACAGGACCTAAGATGACTTTCCCCAGTCCCTTTCCTATGCAGCCCTCACCTGGCCCTCTTATATTACCAATTCTCCGTACTCTGGGAGTTGAGGCAGATCCAACTCAGAAGCGCTCCTAGGGTTCCAGAACCAGAGCCATCAGCCCTTCTCTGGCTGCTGAATTTCTCCGTTCTGCAGAAATCCAGTGTCTCCCAATATTTGTCTCCCAGCATCAAGGAACACACTGTAATGTTTAATGTTCTTCAAGCAGTTAAATCCTCTTTTTATTAAGCTTGGGATTACAAAGGAGGCTTCCCTAAGGGTGCAGTGCTAAAGAATGCAGTAGGCACAAGAGATGCAGTGTTGATCCCTGGGTTGGGAAGATGCCCTGGAGTAGGAAATGACAACCCACTCCAGCACTCTTGCCTGGAAAATTCCATGGACAGAGGAGCCTGGCAGGCTATAGTCAATAGGGTCACGAAGAGCTGGACATGACTGAGCAACTACCATACATGAGGGCTAGAAGGCAAGACCTCTCCACAGCTTCCCCACACCAAAACAAAGTGTGACTTGGCGCATGACATCTCTGTCCAAAGAAATCTCCTCATCAGCTTCTTCTCATCTGGTCCCTCTCTATGTCCCCTGCCTGTTTCTTTAACCTGATGGAAATGAAGTCCTGGAGGTCATTTCCTTTATAAAGCATCACATGGGCAGAAACAGTTGTTACTCTCACTTCTGTGTCCTGCTGTCAGTCAGGACGGCCCTGCAGTAGATTCTCAGGTTAAAAAAAAAAAAAATCCAGTTTTAACATCCTGCTGCCTTTTCTTTTATGCTCTGTTGGCTAGAGCAATCTCAAAATGTGGATGCCTTTAAAACTAGGAAATGAATAAATGCCAAAAACACTTGCTGAGTGCAGCACCCTTATCTGGTCCAATGGCCTCAAGGCATCCAGAGTCAAGTGAGGGAGACAGGTGATACCCAACACGCCACAACCCAGGATAAACAAGAATACGTGGTGGAAACTCAAGGTTACACAAAACATATGGGGGGGAAAGGAGGACAGGGAATAAGAAAAGGGGGAGATTTCTAAAGCAGTTCAAAAGCATTAGTGGAGGACACATTCTGAGAACATGAAACCATTTGGTGTATCTGGAGCATAGGTGGGTCAGAGTAAATGAGGCCAGGGTGGGTCCGGGGAAGGAAACTTGGAGCTAGATACTGGGTCTTCTATCATATTCACAAGTTTGGATTCTATTGTGTAAGCTGGAGCCGTCATGAAAGGTTTCTGAAGAGGAGAAATGACGTGATCATTTCTGAGGTTTAGAAGAATTATTTTGACAACAGTGTAGAGATTGGACTGGAAAGATGAGGGTACAGCTGAGGGAACTAGGGAGAGGGGACCAAAACCCTGAACCAGGAGAGTAGCAGTGACCACTTGGAGGAAGAAAGACACTCTTGACATCAAATGGACAGAACCAGGGGATGTGAATTGTAAAAGAGAAGGAGAGATATAAACTTGAGATTGATAACTTGGGTAACCAAATGGATAATAATATTGATATCATTAACAAAGATGATGTATGCAAGTGAAAAAGACAAGGTGTCAGTGGGGAGTATTCATAAGGCAATCTCAGAAACTTGTCGATTCATATCCAGATCTTAGAAGTGGAATCATGACGAAAGATGAATATGAGTATCACTCCAGATTCTGGAGGGTCCCGAGGCAGGAAGAGTAGACAAGAAAAGGACAGTTGGCTTACCCTGGTCATATCTAACCCAACTGTACTGCTCAATAATGAGCAATGCTCTCGCCGATCATCCCAGAGCATGGTTCTCTCTGAATTCAGGCCTTACCCCTTAGGATAAATGAATCCAGCAGCTGTGAAAGCAGTGTTGGTGACCACCCCAGATCCACGATTGCCCTGTTGTAAATCTCTACATGCGGTGCTAATTTTAAGGAAAACCTCATAAGTGGGTATGATGCGGGTTATGATAGTTCCTCCTGACATTGGTTCAGTGATTTTATACTTAACTCTTCCCAGATCATCAGCACTGATTCTTAATTTGTCCCTTGCCACTAAGACTGTTTCATCTTAAGTAGGCAAAAGGTCTTTTTCCTACAATTTTATTTGTTCTTAATGTCCCTCCATTAAACACCAGTTATGTTGGCTCCATTTATTTTGTCTATGGATGAACATCTAGTCATCTAGAAATAACATCCTTCAAGTCAACAAGTTCCAGTACAGTGTTATTAATTTTGCCATCTTCCCATAACACTTAACATTTGTTCTCCTTTCCTCATAACCTGAAACAGAACTTTGAAAAATCCCTAACATACAAATGATGGTATTAGTCCTGGAGACTGGATGAGCTCATGCAGGCTGGGCTTACAAAAGAGAGAAGAGGTAAAAAGTCCAAAATGAAACTTTGTGTAGTTCGCATATTTAAGGGACAGAGAGCGAAAAAACAGGTGTGGGGGGAGGAGACTAATAGTAAAAACTGAGGACCTGTGATTTGAGAGAGGGGACTGAGAAATCGCAAGAGTAGATGTTAAAGAGGGCTAAAATCTGCAAGAAGTCTGCCGGACAGGAGAAATGAGAAGCTGATCATTCAGTGACTTTACAGAACAATGGTGGATGCTGGAGACAGAACAGGCTTCTTGGGCTGTAGTTCTTTATTTCTTTTACATATGACCAGGGGGAAATTGCATAACTGAGCCTTTGGCAAAGAAATATCTTCTCCTGCTCCCAAAGGGCAATCTGCAATGAATTCCCCACTCATAGCTTGGGGAACTTTGAATATAAATGTTTTCTTCTGGAAACGCCTTTCATCCAGGGCACACAATATTTGTCAGCATTGTCAATGATGAAAAGGCAATTTCTCTTCACTTTGTCAACTCCTCCTAGCAGTCAGATGACTATTTTTGAAAACTAGTTCTATTTCCCCTGGTTCACAAGTATTTGCATTTTCTACCTTGCCAGCACATGGTTGCTGACTTTGATACTGACTTCTAAATGAGCATAAGTAGGTTAATTTTTTTGTAATAAAAAGCATGAATACAAAATTTCATAGAAGTAAATAGACTGCTAAGTATACAAAGCATTCCAATAGTATCTCAAGGGTTAAAAGAAAGTGATTATGTCTGTTCATAACTGATTTATTTGTTGGTCTTAGATTAAATCTTTTAACTAAAACTTTCAGCCTCAAAAATGAAGATAATAATTCTTTCTTATGTCCTTGTGTTTTAGCCAATTACATTTGCAGAGTGATTTATGATTCTCAGATAAAGATTACTGAGTTTTCTAATTTAAACATCATAAGAATAATAAGTGATGAGTTGATGAATATAAAACCCTCTGCCCTCAGGACCAGTCTGGAAAACCACAGGAGATTAATTTTGGTTATATAATTTACTGTGATTTCTTCTCTAGATAGACTTGAATATATTATACAGTCATGCAATCATTTGTACATAATCGCCTTTGAATTATGTTCTATTTTGATCTCATTCCTGTTTTTGCACATACATGAGTATGAGCATGCTTTAAATATTCTATGACATGCCTATTCTAAAATTAAGTTAGTTTTCAATTTCTTAGGAAATGAGAAGAGTTTCTGATGACTCCGGAAAAAAAGGCGGGGGGTGGGTGGGGGGTGCGCTCTGTTGGCAGCCAGCTCTTACTGCAGACTTGTAGTTCTTCCCAATTATGTTGCCTGTACTTTCATTCCTGATGCCAGAGGAATCATCTTTATCAAGCATATGCGTGCATGTGTGCTAAGTCACTTCAGTCGTGTCTGACTCTCTTCACCCCACAGACTGTAGCCTGCCAGCCTCCTCTGTCCATGAGATTCTCCAGTCAAGAATACAGGAGTGGGTTGCCATTTCCCTCTCCAGGGGATCTTCCCAACCCAGGGATGGAATCCAGGCCTTCTCCATCTCCTGCATTGGCAGGCATGTTCTTTACCACTGCGCCACCTGGGAAGCCCCCTGATCAAGCACTGGTGCTGCTGCTGCTGCTAAGTCGCTTCAGTCGTGTCCGACTCTGTGCGACCCCATAGACGGCAGCCCACCGGGCTCCGCCGTCCCTGGGCTTCTCCAGGCAAGAACACTGGAGTGGGTTGCCGTTTCCTTCTCCAGTGCATGAAAGTGAAAAGTGAAAGTGAAGTCGCTCAGTCGTGTCCGACTCGTAGCGACCCCATGGACTGCAGCCCACCAGGCTCCTCCATCCATGGGATTTTCCAGGCGACGGTACCAGAGTGGGCTGCCATTGCCTTCTCCCTGGTTGAAGCTCAATGTTCCCAAGAGAGGAACATTGGCGGCAATACAACTTCCCTAAGGAGATGGGTTATTTACCCATACTTTGTAAGGGAAACTTTGACCAATAAAAAATGAAATCATATTAAATATTAGAGCATAAGTGGGTGGCTTCCACACGTTTTAGAACAGGGGTTAAATATAGGAGAGCAAGTAGAAGACTTCCCTTTGACTTTCACAGCCACATCCAATGTCATTCCATTTTTATAACAAAATTTCTCACCAATTTTCTACACAACGTTTCATAGCATCAATTTTGTACATTGGAAAGAAAGATCCTAGCTGTGAGATCAGTAAAAGAAGTAAACACCAAGAGAAGTCTGTTTGATTTGTTTTTTAAAAATGCTAGAAAAATAGAGATGAAAATTACCCGATGTGACACAGCACAAACTATGGAGCAAGATGAAACTCCCTGTTGTTTCAAAAGTATATCAATCACAGGTGCCATTATTCTCTACTCAAGACAGCTGACTGCATCTGGTTTCTTATGTTTGAACCAAGGAGTAGAATTGTACTCAGCTATTTCTGGACCCCAGCCCTGACACCCACAAGAGAAACCCATAGCAACCGTCCCCCGATTGGTAGTATTTTTCTAACTCGCTAGGCTATAGTCCTGACACTATCAGAAAGGCAAGTCATTCTTTTGAAGAATTAGGATATTTTTCTTGCCAGCTAACAGATTTTCTTTTAGCAGATGAATGTCATTCTTAAGCACGCTAGGTGATATCTCTAGATGTAAAGAGCTTGTTTGTAATGGAAGGGCTGTGTACATCACGAACTCAAAGAATGACTGCTGGGCGTATGAGAAGTCAGACTTTCCTTCAGCGGCATTTCCTTGAAAATGGCAAACTAATGATCTCTAAGTTAGTGGCTATGACTGACAACCAGTCTTAAGATGGTTAAATTAAATTACTCAGCCACTGCTTAGTATTTTAGCAATCCATATATAGATACCCATAGGGAAATTCTAGTATTCATTGCTTATTACCTTTTTAAGGAAATCAGAAGTTTATTGCTTTTCAAGTATGTCTTACATGCCCTTTTTTATATGCTTTCTTTTAACATGACTTCTTTTAGTCTTCACAGTAACTCTATGAGATAAATATCATTATTTTGATTTTAAGGAAAGACAAACTTATAGGGCTAAATTAACTTATCCAGCATCACATAGACAGTAATGGTTAAGCAGTGAATTGCATGGATCTCTCTGATGGGAATTCCCATAATTTTCCCATTAAACTCTAGAGAGGGTATCAGTTATCTACACTAAAAGGACACACTAAAATTGACTGTTTCATTTTATATAAAAATAATAATATTTAAAAATAATAAATAATATACAATAAATAATGTTTTATTTATGGCAATAAAATATCCAACCTGATCCTGAATGGAAACCATGGGGTAGGATATAAAGAACATGGGCTTCCTGGGACGTCCCTGGTAGTCCAGTGGTTATGATTTCAACTTCTAATGCTGGGGTTGCGAGTTTGATCCCTGGTTGGGAAGTGAAGATCCCACATGCTTTGTGATCAAAAAGCATATAAAACAGAAGCAATATTGTAACAAATTCAACAAAGACTTTAAAACTGGCCCACATTAAAAAGAGAGAAAAATGCATAAACTTTCTAATCCTGGCCTTACTGCTACTGGTGATGTAACTTTGAGCAATGTACTTAAATTTTTGTGCCTCAGTTTCAACACATGTAAAATGGAGACAATTTCAAGCATATTAAAAATGTAATTAAATTAAAAATGAGTGAATAGCTCACCGGATTGTTGGAGATTTTAAATAAAATAATGTGTAGGATTGTTTAATAGAGTACCTAAAACTCTGCAAATGCTAAATTTTCTGCTGTTTCACGTTTTACACTTTTCAAAATCACATTTAATGAAATAGCACAACATATAATTTACTAAAAGAACATACAATACATGTTCTTGTGTACCATGCTGTTTTCCCCAAACATGTATACATCTTTCAATTCAATAAAGGTAGGTTTGCATGATTTTTTTAAATGATTCTATTCCTTTCCATTTGATGGATATACAGTTTACTTAGCTAATAATATATGTTTGGACATTTGCTCTGTTTAAAAATTTCATTATTATAAATGATTCTCCTTTCCTACATCTCTGCACAGAAATCTATTTCCTTAGCAAAAATGTATAGAAATGGAATTATTGAGTCAAAAATTATTTGAATTTATAAGAGCTTTTTACAGATATAGCAAAGTTGTCTCCAGAAATCATGTGCCATTTTTTATTCCCCAAATAGGAAGATATTCCCCAAAGTCATTTTTAATCTTTGCCAACATGTTGTATATACATTAGTTTTTCACTTAAAAAATTTGTGATAACAACTGATGAGACACTCTTTTCTTACTAACAAGAAAACAAATAAAAAGCAACCAGTAAGTAAGACCAGGAGATGTAAATATACTCTACAAAGAGCCAGATAATATTTTAGGTTTTTTCTCATCATACATTCTCTGTCTCCTCAACTCTGCTTGGTAATGTGAACGCAGCATCCAAAAAAAAAAAAAAAATGTAAAACATGATCAACACGGAAATTTAAATTGCGTATTATTTTCACATCCCATAATTTTATTCTTATTTCAATATTTTTCATTTAAAAATATAAAAATTATCAGCCCACACAGACAGAGGACTGGATTTGGCCTATGCTGTCATTTGCAGACCCCAATTTGAATAGATGTAATGTGATTACATGTGATTCATGCTACCCGATTTTCACATAACAAAAGCAAGGGAGGAGACAGCAGAGATAGGTGATCACATGGTTGAAGAGACTGGTGCTGTTCAGTTTTAAAAAAAGATCTGCTCCTTCCCATAGGCCAAAATGACTCCAAATCCTACTCTGTAATTTATGACCAGTGTGGACTTCAGCAACTTTGCCTCTCTGAACATCAGCTTTTCCTCACTTATAATGAAGTTGGAATCATCCATTTGGTACACTTAATTCATGTGAAAGCAATTAAATAATAGCCAATATTCATTCTTCAGTGTTATGGAAAATTCACACATGAAGTGTTGCATTAATATATTGAATACAAGAGTTACTGGACAGTCAAGTTGATATTTATTCATAAGCAGTCGCTTTGCATTGCCTTGATTACAATAGTAATGAACCTGACATTCTGGTCCGTTGAAGTGATTATTCCTCTGCATTTGTCTTCTGCCTTGAGATTTGCTAAGCTTTTTCAGCTCAGTTCAGTTCAGTCACTCAGTCATGTCCAACTCTTTGTGACCCCGTAAAGCCAAAGGAATTTGAATCAAGTACTGACTTTAATTCAAATAATCTATCAATATTGGTTCATTCAGTTCAGGTCAGTTGCTCAGTCATGTCGAACTCTTTGTAACCCCATGGACTGCAGCATGCCAGGCTTTCCTGTCTATCACCAACTCCCAAACTTGCTCAGACTCATGTCCATCAAGTCAATGATGCCATCTAACCGTCTCAACCTCTGTCGTCCCCTTCTCCTCCTGTCTTCAATCTTTCCCAGCATCAGGGTCTTTTCCAATGTGTCAGTTCTTCACATCAGGTAGCCAAAGGATTGGAGTTACAGGTTCAGCATCAGTCCTTAAATGAATATTCAGGACTGATTTCCTTCAGGATGGACTGGTTGGATCTCCTTGCTGTCCAAAGGACTCTGAAGAGTCTTCTCTAACTCCACAGTTCAAAAGCATCAATTCTTCAGTGCTCAGCTTAACTTATGGTCCAATTCTCACATCCATACATGACTACTGGAAAAACCATAGCTTTGACTATCTAGACCTTTGTTGGCAAAGTAATGTCTGTTTTTAATATGCTATCTAGGTTGGTCATAGCTTTTCTTTCAAGGATCAAGCATCTTTTAATTTCATAGCTGCAGTCACCATCTACAGTGATTTTGAAGCCAAAGGAAATAAAGTCTCTCACTGTTTCCATTGTTTCCCCATCTGTTTGTCATGAAGTGATGGGACCAGATGCCATGATCTTAGTTTTCTGAATGTTCAGTTTTAAGCCAACTTTTTCACTCTGCTCTTTCACTTGAATCAAAAGGCTATTTAGTTTCTCTTCACTTTCTGTTATAAGGGTGGTGTTATCTTTGTATCAGAGGCTATTGATATTTCTCCCTGCAATCTTAATTCCAACTTGTGCTTCATCCAGACTGGCATTTCACATGATATACTCTGCATATAAGTTAAATAAGCAAGGTGGCAATGTGCACCCTTGACGTACTCCTTTCCCAATTGGGAACCATTCTGTTGTTCCATGTCTGGTTCGAACTGTTGCTTCTTGACCTGCATACAGGTTTCTCACGAGGCAAGTAAGATTGTCTGGTATTCTCATCTCTTTAAGAATTTTCCACAGTTTGTTGTGATTATCACAGTCATAGGCTTAGGCATAATTAATGAGGCAGAAGTAGATGTTCTCGAATTCTCTTGATTTTTCTATGATGCAATGGATGCTGGCAATTTGATTTCTGGTTCCTCTGCCTTTTCTAAATTCAGCTTGAACATCTGGTATTCTCGGTTCATACTGTTGAAGCCTTGCTTGGAGAATTTTGAGCATCATTTTGCTAGCGTGTGAGCAGGTGCAGTTGTGTGATAGTTCAAACATTCTGTGGCATTACCTTTCTTTGGGATTGGAATGAAAACTGACCTTTTCCAGTCCTGTGGCCACTGCTGAGTTTTCCAAATTTGCTGGCATATTGAGTGCAGCACTTTCACAGCATCATCTTTTAGGATTTGAAATAGCTCAACTGGAATTCCATCACCTTCACTAGCTTTGTTCATAGTGATGCTTCCTAAGGCCCACTTGATTTCATACTCAAGGATGTTTGGCTCTAGGCGAGTGGTCACACTCGCCACTAGTTATCTGGGTCATGAAGATTTTTTTCTATAGTTCTTCTGTGTATTTTTGCCACCTCTTGTTAATATCTTGTGCTTCTGTAAGGTCCATACCATTTCTGTTCTTTATTGTGCCCATCTTTGCATGAAATGTTCCCTTAGTATCTCTAATTTTCTTGAAGAGCTCTTTTGTCTTTCCCATTCTATTGTTTTCCTCTATTTCTTTGCATTGATCACTTAGCAAGGCTTTCTTACTCTCCTTGATATTCTTTGAAACTCTGCATTCTGGTAAGTATATCTTTCATTTTCTCCTTTGCCTTTAGCTTCTCTTCTTTTGTCAGCTATTTGTAAGTCCTCAGACAACCATTTTGTCTTTTTGCATGTCTTTATTTGGGAATGGTTTTGATCATTTCCTCCTGTACAATGTTAGAACCTCTGTTCATAGTTCTTCAGGCACTCTGTCTACCAGATCTAATCCCTTGAATATATTTGTCACCTTCACTGTATAATTGTAAAGGATTTGATTTAGGTCATGCCTTAATGGTCTAGTGGTTTTCCCTACTTTATTCAATCTTAAGTCTGAATTCTGCAATAAGAAGTTCATGATCTGAGCCACAGTCAGTTCCTGATCTCTTTTTTGCTGATTATATAGAGCTTCTCCATCTTCAGCTGCAAAGAATATAATCAATCTGATCTCAGTATTGACCATCTGGTGAAGAAATGTTTTTCAACAATTTATTTAATCCTTTAAATCAATCCTGGGGGGTATATATTCTTGCCACATTTTTTGTAGTGAAAACTGATATAAAATAGCATTGTATTATACAGAAGACAGCTAGTAAATGAAAGAATTCTAGTTGAACAGGTTTTCTACCCCCAAGTCCAGACTTCTCGTTCCACACCCAGATGAAGCCTCTCATATTTGAAAAGACTAGGCAGCTGCCTTCTCTGCTGTCCTCTTATCCCGAGGCAGTCACTCATGACCTGACTCTCACAGAGATTCAAAGTGGGTCTGCCTCCTCTGTCCACAGTTCCTGTTGTCATAAATAATCATGGTTTAGAACATGATCTTTCTCCTCCCAACCCCATCATGGTTTGTGGAACCACCAAGGACACTGCAAGTTGAAGACAGCTAAACCCTAGGCAAAAGTATGGTGGGAATGGGGTGGGAGGGTGGGGCAGACCCCCAGAGTGTAACCACGTCTCACTAAATATGGAGCTATAGCCTGAACTGATGGTCTGGTCCTTGTCACATCCTTGTCCTCACCTAATTCCCTTTCCGTGAGGCCCAAACACAACTTCTGTGTTTATGAGAGTCACGTGTCCCTCTGTTTAAACTAGTTTGAATAGATCTGTTTCTTCTAACCAAATAAGCTCAAAATAAAACATGCTGAATGATCCATGTAGCATTTTTCCCCTCCCAACAATATATAAAGACTTACATAGATCCATGAAACTTTCAATCAAAATCCCATTAAAATTTACATATCTGTATAATACTGGGCATGTTTTAAAAATATCAAAGTAGTCAAATTAGATTTTGAATTATTTCTCACAGAGGGTAAAGACCATTGATTATTACTAACCATGCAATTTATTTTGGATGACACCTAGTCCATGATCAAATGTTGATCAAAACCTTGAAGGCAGAAGTTAGAGGATTGTGTTTTCATTTACGGCATTTTTTTTCTGCTTTTTCTATGATAAACACTACTTTTTAAATTAATCGTATTTGTATGACAGTTGGAGTTCTTCTATTTTTCGGTTTTTTTATGTAGTCACCTTTTCTACATTATATGAATATAATATATACAATATATATAAATACATATATAAGTATATGTATATTTTTTCAATTTATTTTATTGATGTATAGTTAATCTACAATGCTGTGTTAATTTGTGTTACACAGCAAAGTAATTGAGATATATATATGCACAATATTTTTCATATTATTTTCCATTATGATTTATCACAGGATATTGAATATAGCTCCCTGTACTATACATTTAGGACCTTGCTGTTTATCCATTCTGCATATAATCATTGCATCTGCTAATCCCAACCCCCAATATATCCCTACCCCATGCCCCTCCCCCTTGGCAAATAAAAGTCTGTCCTCTATGTCTGTGAGTCTGTTTCTGTTTTGTAGATAATTTCATTCATGTCATATTTTAGATTCCACTTATAAGTGATGTCACATGGTATTTGACTCTGACTTCACTAGGTCCATCCATGTTGCTGCAAATGACATTACTTCATTTTTACGGTTGAGTAGTATTTTGTTGTATATATTTACCACATCTTCTTTATCCATTCATCTTTTGATGGGCATTTACATTGTTTCCGTGTCTTAATGAGATGGATGAAACTGGAGCCCATTATACAGAGTGAAGTAAGCCAGAAAGATAAAGACCAATACAGTATACTAATGCACATATAAGGAATTTAAAAGATGGTAACGATAACTCTATATGCGAAACAGAAAAAGAGGCACAGGTGTACAGAACAGACTTTTGGACTCTGTGGGAGAAGGCGAGGGTGGGATGTTCTGAGAGAACAGCATCGAAACAAGTATACTATCAAGGGTGAAACAGACCATCAGCCCAAGTTGGATGCATGAGACAAGTGCACTGGGAAGAGCCAGAGGGATGGGAAGGAGAGAGAGGCGGGAGGGGGGATCGGGATGGGGAACACATGTATATCCATGGCTGATTCATGTCAATGTATGGCAAAAACCACTACAATATTGTAAAGTAATTAGCCTCCAACTAATAAAAATAAATGAAAAAATAAAATAAAAAGTAATTTTGGATTAAAAATAAATAAATAAATGATTTCCATGTCTTGACTATATAGTACTACTATGAACACAGGGGTGCACGTATCTATTTGAATTATAGTTTCGTCTGCCTATATGCCCAGGAGTGGGACTGCTGGGTCAACTGGCAACTCTATATTTAGCTTTGTGAGGAAACTTCATACTGTTTTCCACAGTAACTGCACCAATTTACATTCCCACCAAGAGTGGAGGAGGGTTACCTGTTCTCCACACCCACTCCAGCATTTGTTATTTGCAGACTTTTTAATGATGGCCATTCTGACCAGTATGAGGTGATACCTCTCTGTGGTTTCCGTGTGCATTTCTCTAATAATTAGCAATGTGGAGCATCTCTTCATGTTGGTCAACAGTATGTCTTCTTGGAGAAATGTTTACTTAGATATTCTGCTCATTTTTCTTTTTTTCTTTTTTTTTATTTTTTTTTTTTAATTTTATTTTATTAGTTGGAGGCCAATTACTTCACAACATTTCAGTGGGTCTGCTCATTTTTCAATTGGATTGTTTCATTGTTGTTGTTGCTACTGAGTTGTATGCGCTATTTGTGTATTTTGGAAATTAAGCTGTTGTTGGTAGCACCATTTGCAAATATTTTCCCCTAATCTGTAGGTTGTCTTTTCATTTTGTTTATGGTTTCTTTTGCTGTACAAAAACTTTTAAGTTTGATTAAGTTTCATTTGTTTATTTTTGCTTTATTTCTATTGCCTTGGGAGACTTAAGAAAACATTGGTCCAATATATGTCAGAGAATTTTTTGTCCACACTATCTTCCTAAGAGTTTTATGGTATCATGTCTCACATCTAAGTCATTAAGCCCTTTTAAGTTTTTGTTTATGGTCTAATATGGGCTTCCCCAGTGGCACAGTGGTAAAGAATCTGCCTGACAGTGCAGGAGATGCAGGGTCCATCCCTGGGTCAGGAAGATCCCTTGGTGGAGGAAATGGCAACCCACTCCAGTATTATTACCTGGAAAATTCCATGGACAGAGGAGCCTAGTGGGCTACAGTCCTTGGATTTGCAAAGAGTCAGACATGACTGAGCACTCATGCGTATATAGTCTAATACATGCATATTTTGACTTTAGTCAAAATTAGAGTACAGTGGTTCTTCATCCAGTTTGGACACTAAAATCACCCGCAAAACTTTGTCAAAATATTTGCACACTTTCCTCCCCCCAGTGATCTGATTTAATTGATCAAGGATGGAACCCAGATATTAATATTTTTAAGCCCTTCTGGTAAGATTCTAATCACCAGAATTGAAAACCAATGGTTTCAAGAAATCTATCAACTTCTTCTAGAGTCCAATTAGTCAGCACTAGGGTTGATAAATGTATAGTTTATTTCTTGATCAGATAAAAGGATATCGATCTAGATGCATAACAGTTTGAATCAGGAAACAGGAGAAGAGCTGAGTTTTGCTGTATCTGTAGCTCAGAACTGCCATGTGAAATGAATCCCTAAGATGGTCTTGAGCAGGCTAGGCTGATCTGGTTCCATCGATAGGAATGATTATGCTGAAAATAAAGAAAAATTAAAGTATTTGATCAATGGTTACTGTTTAACTTTTTTTTTTTTTAAAGAGAAAATCATGAGCTGTCCGAGTTTGATAGCATTTTAAATCAAGTTGCAAACATTTCTGCAAATCACATTCCCTTCCTCTGCGGAGGAAGTGCTGCCCAAGGTCACACTGCTGGGTTCTCTGCAAGCAGATTCCCAGATGCTGTTGGGGTTCAAGAAATAATCTTACTCACTGTGGAACAGAGAAAGCTCTCTCTGCAGGCTCTGGGGTTTGTGCTGCTGCCTCATGACTGAGTTGTGGACAGAGTCCCACCTTGAACAAGAGAACAGATGGAACCAAGGGTAAAAGCAGTGACATAGCAGTATGGAGAAGTGTTACAGCGAGACAGCTTCTCCCTGGTTATTTCCTAAGGAGCCCAGCATTGACAGGTCTCCCAACACCAATGCTCATTAGTACAAATTGCAGGGCACACAGATTAAGCTATTTCTGAAAACTTGGCCAGTTACATACAAACAAACCTTTCATTAGTAAGAAAATATCCATAGACTATTGAGTGCAAATACTGCATTTTCACATTTTAAAAGGACATGCTTTCTAAAATGAACAAAATTTCCTTCGAAATTGGTTCCTGTGCAGAAATGGTTTAGGCTCTAAGAAAACATGAATCTCTTCATTCTAAGATTGGTGGTATAAGATTTTTTAAAACATTTTATCATATACTTCAGATGGAAAATTAAATTGAAGGATAGTTTTCTAAGGGGCTGCTCAGCATTTCCACCTTAATAAAATAAAGCTTCCTTCATTACATTGCAGCATAATATAAACTAAAAATATAAATATCTTCATCATCACAATATAACAAACTGCATAATAATGAAGCCTGAGAATTGAAAATATTTTAAATATTCAACATACCTATGTTAAATGAAAATAAATACACAGTGACTCAGCAAATATGACTTCTAGTATCAGGAAGCTTTCCTACTCTTTCAGCCAAAGACATGTGATTGTTTATAAAACTAGAAGCAAGAAAAAATAGGTTTTAAGATGTTGAAATGTACCTGAAATACAAGGTACTTATTTCTTCCTGTCTTAAAGCTGTAGAAGAAAAAGGTGTTTGTAGAGAAATGCAGATCAAAACCACAATGAGGTACCATTACACGCCAGTCAGGATGGCTGCTATCCAAAAGTCTACAAGCAATAAATGCTGGAGAGGGTGTGGAGAAAAGGGAACCCTCTTACACTGTTGGTGGGAATGCAAACTAGTACAGCCACTATGGAGAACAGTGTGGAGATTTCTTAAAAAACTGGAAATAGAACTGCCATATGACCCAGCAATGCCACTTCTGGGCATATACACAAGGAAACCAGATCTGAAAGAGACACGTGCACCCCAATGTTCATTGCAGCACTGTTTATAATAGCCAGGACATGGAAGCAACCTAGACCCATCAGCAGATGAATGGATAAGGAAGCTGTGGTACATATACACCATGGAATATTACTCAGCCGTTAAAAAGAATTCATTTGAATCAGTTCTAATGAGATGGATGAAACTGGAGCCCATTATACAGAGTGAAGTAAGCCAGAAAGATAAAGAACATTACAGCATACTAACACATATATATGGAATTTAGAAAGATGGTAATGATAACCCTATATGCAAAACAGAAAAAGAGACACAGAAGCACAGAACAGACTTTTGAACTCTGTGGGAGAAGTTGAGGGTGGGATGTTTTGAAAGAACAGCATGTATATTATCTGTGGTGAAACAGACCACCAGCCCAGGTGGGATGCATGAGTCAAGTGCTCGGGCCTGGAGGGCTGGGAAGACCCAGAGGAATCGGGTGGAGAGGGAGGTGGGAGGGGGGATCGGGATGCGGAATACGTGTAACTCTATGGCTGATTCATATCAATGTATGACAAAACCCACTGAAAAAATAAATAAATAAATAAATAAAATTTTTTAAAAAAGATAAAGCTACAATAAAAAAAAAGAAAGAAAGAAAGAACAGCATGTATATTATCTATGGTGAAACAGAACACCAGCCCAGGTGGGATGCATGAGACAAGTGCTCGGGCCTGGTGCACTGGGAGGACCCAGAGGAGTCAGGTGGAGAGGGAGGTGGGAGGGGGGATCGGGATGGGGAATACGTGTAACTTTACGGCTGATTTGAATCAATGTATGACAAAACCCACTGAAAAAAAAAAAAAAAAGAAAGAAATTCTAGGAAGTTATTAAAAAATAAAATAAAATAAATAAAAAATCATTGCCAAAAAAAGAAAAAGGTGTTTGTGTTCTTGAAGCAGAGCTCTCAGACAATTGATAGGAATCAGAGGGTTGGCATGAATTAAAGCTAAAACAGAGAACTGATCTATTAAGGGACTGATCATTCATGTATTGTGATTTCAAATAAGTGGATTCTAAAGCGATGTCAGCAGCTAGCATCCACCCCCATCCTCCACAAGCAGCAGCGAGTGATAATGTGTCACTCACCCTGTGCTTCAGGGATGTGTTGACTAACAAGATACCAAGTGGCAAGGAAAAAATTAAATGAAAATGTTTTAGTCATCTTCTCCACGTAATTGCAAGGTTTATATAAGACCAGCTTTGATAATTACCAGAATTGTTGTTTGCCCATCTTCCCCAGTGTCACTCCATGAAGAAACACTACGGATTATCAAATCAAGACAAAATAAAAAAAGGCTAAGCAACAGAACAGTTCATTTAAAAAGGTTAAAAGCCTATGGCATCACGTCCAAAGAATGATACCAATGATAGAGTAGAACAGGCACTGCTCCAACTGCTTTACTTATATTGTGGTTATTTTGAAAGATGGCTGCAAACTCTTTGACACTCTTCCCATTGAGAGGTGGAATCTGTGTTGCTACTTCTTGAATTTGGAGGAAACTTAATGACTTACTTATAATCTATGGACTGCAACAAAAGTATTGCTACATGGTTTTTGAGGCTAGATCACAAAAGACTAGGCAGCTTCTACCTGATTCTCTTGGGATGCTGTCTGGGTGAAGTGAGCTGTAAAAAATCCATCTACCCAGAGATTGACACTCAGAAGTGGCTGTGCATATATGCTCCAGTGGACAGTGTGGGCTGAACACCCAGCTAACATCAACTGTTAGCCACGTAAGTGAGCTGTCTTAGGCATATAGACCATTTAAGTTTTCAAATAACTACTCTCAACTCATGACTACCTGTAACTGCGTGAGAGACTCTAAATGAGAACTACCCCGCTGAGACTTCCTAAATTCCTGACTCATGGACCATGAGCCCAGTAAAATGGTTGTTTCATGCCATGAAAATTCAGACTAATCACTGGTTATGCAACAGTTGGAACCAGAAACTATATTGATTCATTTAATTTAATCCTCACAACAGCTGTACAAAGTAGTTACGCTTGTTATTCTTGTTTTTCAGATGAAGATACTGACTCCCAGAGACGTTAAGTGGTATTTTTAATATTACATGGCTTGTGAGCTGCAGTGCTGGTATTTGAATCCAGGAAGGACCCAGGTTTCAGGGTCCTTGCTTTTAAGAATGAAAAAGTGGTTATCATTTCTTGAGTGCCATATTGAATCCTCTTGGACGCACCTGTTTCTAGAGCCAGTGACCACTTGTTCAAGCTCTAGTCACTTCTGCAGAGACCAGTACTATTTGGACTCTTGCCAACTTTACCTTGACTGGTGCCCCTGCCACATACACTACTAGTAACCCAGAAATCCTTTTGGATGCTGAAGCCTGAGATGCGGCAGGAGGCTCTCTGTGTCCACACATGCATGTCCAGGGAGTGTGTGAAGCTGTCACTGAGTATAAGTTTGTGTGCTCAATGCACAGTGAGCCCAAACACACTGAAATATCAGCGTGTGGAGCGGAGGAAGGTTTATTCAGTGCCGTGCAAGAGGATAAAAGGCTCACGCTCCCCCGCCTCAAACCCTCAGCTCTAAGGATTTTTAGCAGAGCATGTTTAAAGACACAGTGAACAAACGTGTGGATACCAAGGGGGAAAGGAGGGGATGGGGTGGACTGAGATTGACATATATATCTTATTGATGTATAAAATAGATGACTAATGAGAACAGGCTGTATTGCACAGGGAGCTCTAATCAATGTTCTTGGTGACCTAAACGGGAAGGAAATCCAAAACAGAGGGGACATATGTACGTGTGTAACTGATCCACTTTGCTGTACAGTAGAGACTAACACAACTTTGTAAAGCGACTAAACTCCAACAATTTTTTTAAACAAGGTGAGGGAGGGACATGGTTGGTTGTTACAAACTTCTTGATATAGGAATCCTTTGTTCTCGCGGCTGTCCACATAGGTCAGGTCACAACGTTCCTGTAAACCTCCAACAAGACAATTGTTATTTTCTATTCTGCACCTTTTTGATCTTTATATGAATGGAAAAGTGTTATAGTTTTAATGGTCAGAGGCTTGAGGATGGGCCATCCTGTGTATTTCCAGCTATAGGCGACATTCTTAACTCAAAGCAAAAGGAATAGAAAATGAAGGTTCAAGTAAAAGAAACAGATCTCATATGGAGTCAGGTATGTTCTTCCCTATTTCAAAGGAACTAATACTCCATAGAGCAAACCAAACCTCCAGATACACTTTTTTCGCTTCCTTCTGTAGATACACTCTCTTGAGAAGCAGTTACTCTGAGAAGCAGGTTCTCTGAGAACAGTTTCCAGAACAAGCAATCAATTGCTCCTGTTACAAGGTAGTACTCAGCTTGGTAATGCACCATCCTGTTAGCTTTCCTCCTTCCCTATCTTGTCTATTTTTAGTTCACTTTTACCCCCTTGAATTGCACACCCTAGTAAGAGGCAACATGTAAACCATTATTTCAAGCCCTGTTTTCGGTGAAACTTAGGACAAGATAATAAATGAATAATGATGATGTCAAACATATTCACTATGTTATTATACCTACCTATAAATAATATATATAGCATTATTTTGTGATGTTATTGTTACTGTAATTCTGCACTTTTTTTGTTCATTCAGGACTATATTTTGGAAAATTCCACATGTTGATACATGGAACTCTAATTTATACATGTTAAATGCTATATATAGTACTATATATTCCATCATGTGACTATATCATAGCTAATTTATCCTCCTATACATGGATATGCACAGGATGCTGAGAATTCACTACCAAAATATTGTCGTGATGAGTAATTATTGTTCTTATCATTTTGTTCATATATGTGGTAAATCCTCCAAAGTCTACTTCAGGAATTTTGTGCATATATTTTAATTTTCATAGATATTGCCACATTAGTCTCTAGAATTATTTTATAAATTAAGTCTTTGCTGGCAGTTCTATTCTTGGCAAAACATAGTATTACAAGACTTTTTAGAAGACTTTATTTTTAGAGCAGTTTTAGGTTTACAACGAAGTTGAGATATTTCTCATTTTCCCGCTGCCCCCAAACCTACATAACTTTTCCTATTATCTGTATCCCGCATACCCTACTAGAGTGGGATATCTGTTAAATTAATGAGCTGACACTGACACATTATAATCACCCCAAATCCATAGTTTACCTTACAGTTCACTCTTGATGTCACACATTCTATGGTTCTGGATAAATATATAATGACATGTATCTGTCATCGTAATAGCGTATGGAGTATTTTCACAGTCTGAACAATCCTCTTTGTTCTGCCCATCTGTCTCCCCTCCCTCACCAACCTCTGGCAGCAGCTGATATTTTTACTGTCTCCACAGAGAAAGACAAATAGTTGAGGTCATACAGTTTATCACCTTTCACATTGGCTACTTTAACTTAGTAATATGTGTTTAAGCTCCTCTATGTCTTTCCATAGCTTGATAGCTCATTTTTAAAAGAATAACAAAATATCATTTAAAAATGACTCTCCCTACCTAGGAACATGGTATTTTTGCCAGTCTCTATGCCTCTGAACAATTTATGGTATCTTTTCCACAATGGCATCAGCTACTTTTGTTAGATTTATCCCTGAATATCTTAGAGATTCTCTTGCTATCCTGTAGATGAAACAGACAAACTTTAAAACGTAGACACAACATTCAGAGAGTGATAAATTTTATGAAGCAAAAAAGCAGGGGAAAATGATAGCTTTCTGGAACAGGATAGGGATGACAATTTCAGGCAGGTTAATCAATAGTCTTAAATGATGAGGTTATACTTGGACTGAGACCTCAATGGTGAAAAGGTGCCAGCCTTGTAAAGATATGGAAGAAGACAGACCAATGGTAAAAGACTCCTGAAGGGCTAGTATACCTAGGGCAAAGTGGACTGGTAAGAGTTGGATGTCATGAGGTCAGTCATGGAGAACCTTGCAATCCAGAGTAAGGAGCTCAGAAAAGTATGAACTTGGGCTTTGGAGCTTTGCTCTGCTCAATAAAGGACCCCTGGGACTGCTTTCCTTAGAGACAGCAGCTATTTGGGCTAATGGTGGTGCCCAAGACACCTGGGCTATATCCATTCCTGCATAATGAGTGTGTGCTTAAAGTAAGCGTGGTCTCTCCCCTCAAATTCCAAAACTGCAGCGAATGTATTCATTGTATACTTTGACTGGTAGACACACGATGACAGCAATCATGCCTCATCTTAAAATTCTAGTGTGTTGCTGCAGAGTAACAGCGGGCTCTTGCCAAAACTGTTTTTATTAATTACTATGAGTGCTTATATTACTACTAACTCTCAGATGCTTACACAGCATTCTGGATTCTGCTTACTAAAGCAATATTTTCCAAAATCCAGACTGTTCTTCTCTGCTCAGTTTATTTGCAAAGAATGTTTATTTATACACTCATCTGACAACTTGGCACTTGGCCACTATTAATATTCGCCCTTCCATTTAAAAGAGAGAATAACCTTCAAGGCTGACATACATTTGGTTACATCTGTCTGGATCTTTTTGCAATTTCCTCTCACATGTTTCCTAAAGCCCTATAGCCAGATTCTTCTTCTGACCCAAAGTCACTCTATCACTGGGTACCATCTTTGGGAAAGCTCCACATTCAACTCAGTGTCTTACACAGTGAGATGATAATATAAGAAGTGATTATCATGGAGTAGTTTGTTAATTTCAGTGGTATGATTAATCAAATTAAGTTAGCTCTTTGGTTTCCTCCTCTGAATAAAAGAAATGTATTTTAAAAAGCAAGGTAGAGAAAACCATGCAGGGAGGGCAGATCTCTTACCCAAAGGCAAAAAATGTTTGGAGGTTTTCAGTGAGGTATGAGAAGTAAACCATCATGGTAATCCTAATTCTCCACTAAAATGTTATTTTGAAAACAGAACTTTACAGTGCTTATTATAGATTTTTTTCCACCTCCATATGACTCATTACCTTAAGGGGATTTGGGAATGGAAAGGACCATTAGCTCTTCTTCTAAGAACGATTAGCAGAGTTCTTTCACATGTCCTTAAGCAGCTCTCACTTGCATAATTCACAGCACTCCTTCCAAACTCTCACAACTTCACAATACTCAATACTGTAATAGAAAGTTACAGGATAACTTTGAAGCCAGATTTCACAGTTTCTTTTAGCACTTTTACTGTGTAACCTCAGGCAGGTTATGTAACCTTTCTGTATCTCATTTTTCTCTTGTTGGTTTTTTGGATCAATTAATTGATAATCTTAAGACAAACCTGGACATATAACAAGTACTCAATGACATATAACAAGTCTGCTATTAATATTTTTCTGAAAGATATCCAGCTTTTTCTATTAAATATCATTCTTTACAAAGGACCTAATTGATTACTTCACAGCTTTACATAGGCCATCAAGATTCAGATCTCTCATATTCTCATTCTTCCCCTTTTCCTTCTAACTTAGCCTCTACCATTCTTCCTTTTAATCTCCTTTTTAGGAATTACTCTTCCACCGAAGAATGATGAGTCCAGCTGTGCTTCAGAACTTTGTTAATTATTCTTTCTCAATATATCCAGCATTTCCTTCTAAAATGACCCTTTAATTTTGGCCCACAAGCATATCCAAATCTCTTATGTAAAAAATTTCCATGGTACAGACACTTTGAATGACAGTTTGACAGTTTCCTCCAAAGATAATCAGTCTTAAAATATAGTCCAACAATTACACTCCAGGGAATTTTACCAAATGAGTTGAAAACTTATATCTATCAAAAACCTGCACACATAATGTGTATGACATCTTTATTCATAATTGCCAAGGATAGGAAGCAGCCAAGGTGTTCCTTCAGTAGATGAATGGATGGGGAATTCCCTGATGGTCCAGTGCTTAGGACTCCACACTTTTACTGCCAAAGCCCAGGTTTGATCCCTGGTTGAGGAACTAAGATCCTACAAGCTGTTCGGTGTGGCCAAAAAAAAAAAAAAGATAAACAAACAGTGGTACCTCCATATAAATGAAATGTTATTTAGCCATGAAAAGAAATGAACTATCAAGTTACAAAAAGACAAGGAGGAAACTTAAATACTAAGTGAAAGAAGTCAATCTGAAAAAACTACACACTATTTTATTCCAACTATAAGACATTCTAGGAAAGGTAAAACTATACAGACAGTGAAAAGGTTAGTTTTTGCCAGAGGTTGGGGAGGCATGGGAAAGAATGAGTGGGAAAGGTAGAGCAGAGAGAATTTTCAAAGCAGGAAACTACTCTGTATATCATAGTGATGGATAGATGACATTATTTGGAAAAACCTATGCAACTCTACAGCATAAAGAATGAATTTTAATGTAAACTATCAATTCAGTTAATAATAACCTATCAAATTGGCTTATCAATAAAACAAACGTAACACATCAATGCAACAGAAACTGTGGGCTGGAAAAGACAGGATAGATGAGAACTCTCTACACCTTCTGTGCAAATTCTTCTTTAAACCAAAACTTCTCTAAGAAATAAAGCCTATCAATAATTTTTTTTAATTTTAAGAGTATATAAATTGTTTCACCGCAGCACCTAAGATAGTATGTTTTTTAATGAAAAACTTGAAGAAGACGTTTACCAGGGGGCAGGAGTCTTGGGGGCTATCTAGAATTTTGCCCACCCTACCCTATGATGTCACCTCTCAGAAACATCTTTTGTGACAAAAAACTAAAGTCGATGTCCCCTATACTTCCAAATTTGTATCTTTTTTTTCTCATTCTGTGCGTTCACCTGAATTACTTTACCTATTGATATTTCCATGGTTTCAATTACCTTTTCTATCATGTTAATCAATTTATCCTACCTTGGTAACTTTTCTGAGCTCCGTATCCATAGTTCTAGCTGCCTCTTCATGATATCCATTGGAATTTCCAATAGATACTCAAGGAAAATTCATTAATGTTCCCACACACACTCATAAAATAAGAACATGATTCTCCTTGCCAACTTTTCTCTCTTTGAATGAGATCATCATTACTCAGTTGCTCAAAATAGAAAATGTAGAGTTTCAGTTGATATTTACTGAAAGCTTAGTATAGTTCAGGGACTCTCTTAAATTCTTTACAAGTGTTAACATTAATTTCACAACATCTCTTTGGAGAAAGTACTATTAATTGAAAACCATAGTGAAGAACCTTTCCCAGGGCATTATAACTAAACAAGGCAAGGTTATAGTCAAAACTTTTTTGACTGAGCTCCTAAGCTTTTAACTACTGTGGTATTTTTCTTTCTCCATGCTCACTTTGTTATCGAGTCCTATGTATTCCGCCTCTGCAAGTCCACCGCCTCCTTATCTCTAGCTCTACTGTCACACCCTTAGTTCAGGATCTCATGGGATATTTTCCTAATATTCAGACTTAGATGCCCACATGCAATCTTGCCTATTTCAAATAAGCTCTCCATTCTAGTCATATCAGTCATTTTTAAATGGATATGAAGTCTTTATTGCCCTATTAAAGTCTTCCTATCCTAACCAAATGTTATATCCTGCTGTACATAACCTTTCTCCATCTGATTCCTGCCTATATTTTATGTCTTGCCCCTTTGTTTATAATAGAATGTGTATCGTGTCTCCAATTGTACACTCTTCTTTGCCTGTCTTCCCTTCAATACTGTGAATTTCTTATGGCCAGAAATCTATATAGATTAGTGCTTGGTGTATGAGACAGACTCAGTAAATATGAATAAACTATTTAGAGTCTATTTTTCTTTATTTCAAGATTCATATTAACAGATGTCTTCAAGAGGAGCAAAACTGGAGTTAACCTGTACTCAGAGTTTAGTCCTGCCCTGGCAGCTTTGAGAGCCTTGTCAGATAGGCCATGTGGTAATAATATAGAAGCCAGAGACATTTAGCAACATGAGAAATTGAGAAACAATTCAAGAAAACTCAGTGAAGATCCCAACACTGAGACTAACATATTTCCTAGTGATCAAATCTAAATTTGGCCCACTGAGACATATTACCTCTCTGAGAGTAAAAAACCTTTGACAGCATAAGTAACATTGTGAGTGATGGCAGCTACAAGCAAATCAGAAGAAATATTGAAAGTTTAGCCTCAAGGATTGTGTATAAAGAAGTTTTGAGAAGACATAACAAACATTTGTTATTTCCCCCATGCTGTTCACATAGCAGACAGCACTAATCAATAATAGCAGTTTTGTCTTAAAGTACCTGCCTTAACTTCACAGTCTTTTGCAACAGAAAGGCCTTACCAATTGATCTGAGTGGACACAAGAAAGAAAACCTATTTACCATCTAGCCTATAAAAGAAACCTGGAGGAGGGCATGGCAACCCTCTCCAGTATTCTTGCTTGGAGAATCCCCATGGACACAGGAGCCTGGCGGGCTACAGTCCATGGGGTGCAAAGAGTCGGACACGACTGAGCGACTAAGCACAGAACTATAAAAAAAAAGTTCTGTGTCAAGAATCATGAAGATCCCTTCTCCTTTGGGATCTACCATTAGCCAGCTAGGAAATCACTTTGTAACTCTAGGTCTCACCACCCTTATCAGTAAAGTTTGGAAGTAGAGGTAGATTATCCCTAGGTTTCCTTTGTCCTAGCTCCAAGTGGCTCAGTGGTAATCCAGCTGCTAATACAGGAGATGCAGGAGACTCAGGTTTGACCCCTGGGTCAGTAAGATCCCCTGGAGGAGGAAATGGCAACCCACTCCAGTATTCTTGCCTGGAAAATCCCATGGGACAGAGGAGCCTGACAGGCTACAATCTATGGAGTCACACATAGTCAGACACAACTGGGCACACACGCACTTGACTTAAGCAATGGAAAGTATTTATGAATTATTGAAAAAAGCATGATTATAATTCTAAGAAATGAAATTACTCATTGATGTTATAAAACATCATTGCTATCTTTTCCCTCCTGACAGAGCTGCTGATACTAATTATAAAATTATTTGTCCAATGGTGGTTAAAAAAAAAAGTTCAATGAATTAAATGAAGACATTATTTCTCTGACTGAAAATACCAATAAATACATTATAGTTCTTTCTATATGGAGTAGACACACATGTGGTTAACAGAAACTATTTCTATCTGTTGAGATTAGGCTCTGGGGTTTCTGATTCTCCATTTCTTGGGTCATACCAATATCTTTGTTCAAAATGGTGTGCGGCTGTGTTCACTTGCAAATATTTGAATCCACAGCAATGAATTTTTCACTCAAACTGCTTCACTTGACCCCATCCCTACTTGTTTTACTACCAGATAAAACCTCTAATAATCCACTTATAAACTGTTGTATAGGGCTTTGACTATGACAACTTAAGTAAAATGGCAGTTATCAATGAGATAGTCACCCAAGTTCACTAAGGAGCTATAAACAATAAACCACATTTTCTAACAGCATGATTCAAATGTTCTTTCTCTAGTTGGAATAATTGATACCCACAACTTGCTGGTTTGGCAATATTTCTGCTTTGGCAAAACAAGCATGGTTACTTCCTTGTGGTTACCATTTTACAATAAATTCTCCCATCGGAGGACTTTCAAGCTTTCTCTGCTTTGCCAAGCTTGCTTCCTTTCTGGTTTACACTTCTAATAATTTTCATGTGCTCCTTCTGTTAAACCCCAAGGGTGGACTCCTGACCTCCTTGCTAGAGGTGCGAATGATGCCAGGGTTAGTGACTGCTCTGCGGTTTCCCAAAGCTCCTCCTCCCTAGACCTTGACAGTTCTTCAGATGCCAAGGCTGGGAAGCAGGACAGGGGACACTCCTAGGGTGCAGTTCCGAAGGGAGGAAGCCGAAATCTGGGGGCTAAAGAGGCCACGCAGGGGACCTGCGTGCGATGCGGAGTTTGGACCCTTTTGGCCATCCCAAGACCGCTCAACCTGACCCCTGCACCGGTCTCCCGCCCGTGCGTCCGGCGCGGGCCGCTGTCCACAGTGGGAGGTGCTGAAAGCAAGGGGCGGGCGCGGGGGCGGCGAGGCGGACTGCTCCTCCGAGCGCCCCCCTCCTCGCTCCGCGGCTCCTCCAGCCCTCCCCTCCTCCTGCAGCCATGTTCCGCGCTCGAGGAGGGGCGGGGGAAGGGGAGAGGGACGGGGGATCCGGGCGGAGAGAGTCTGCTCTGCCTCGGGGAAGGAGGGGATGAGAGTTGGGGAGAGCAGAGGGAGGAAGAGGCGGGGGCAGCGGCTAGCGAGGAGCCAGCGCTGAGTCCTGCAGTAGGACTCCCAGGAGCCACCATCATGGTGAAGAGGAAGAGCTCCGAGGGCCAGGAGCAAGACAGCGGCCGTGGTATCCCCTTGCCCATCCAGACCTTCCTGTGGCGGCAAACCAGGTGAGGGGCGCAGAGGGCGCACCGCGGGCGCCCAGGGCTGGGGGCGCTCCTGGGGCCGCCGGGGTTGTGGTCGCTGCTGCTGAGGCCGCGCCACAGCTTGCAGCTCCCTCTCTGGGGCTGGAAAGCAAGCCCTCCAAACCCGCTTAAAAACACGCATTTAAAAAAATATTTCAGTGAAGTTTGACGACAAGCAGATTGGCAATATACGTTATTTAGGGGGTGAGAGGGCAGAGAACCTAGGAGGAGGGGGCGGGGAATTAGGGGAGATAATTATGACTGGTTGTGCTCCTGTGTCCAATTCCCCCTCCGTCTCCTGCTGTAATTCCAGCTCGTTGACCTGTTGTTTTTCCAGCTCCTGCTTGTCGAATATCTGCTATGCCCACTTGTTAACCATTTTTGCTCGGATCCAGTCAGTGTAATCTTCCTGGTTAAAGACTCTGAGAAGACTCCTTTTTTTAGAAGAATTTTCTTTTTCCAGAAAAAAAAAAACCGAAAAACCTGTAACCTATTCCAATAAACAGAAAACAAGGTTTCCATTATTATTATTATTATTGTTAGAGATTCGTCAGATAAGAAATTAGATTCTGAAAATCATAACCTACAAGCTGGGTTCATTTTTCAGGGTTGAGTATGACTGTACATATGAGTAATGCAATACTTCTGACCACTGGCAATTTAGGATCCAATTAGATAACAAGTCTTCAGAACAAGAGTTGATACAGAAAATGTAGAAATTCAGACCTTTTTCATATATGTAATTGCACATAAAAAAGCAAATGTCAGCTGTTTAACACCTGCTCATTAACAAGGCATAGGGAGGCATGAAATTTGACTTTTGCACGTCTTATCCATTGAAAAATATCATAAGGATGCTCTAATAATAATTTTGCCTGTGTTTATAATAATTATCTTTCTTAATTTTTCAGTGCATTTTTGAGGCCTAAATTGGGAAAGCAGTATGAAGCCTCTTGTGTGGTATGTGATATTCATCATTTAATGAGTATTTCCACATATCAAGTGGTAATTTGAAAGAATGATGTTACATGTACTGACTATACATGTTAATTCACTCAGCGAACATTACTGAGTACCCACTACGTGCCAGTCACAGTTCTAGATGACAAGATGGAGCAATAATCAAAACAAATAAAGGGTTTGTATTCTACTGGGAGGGGGATGGAACCCTCATAAATGAATAAAATAGATAGCCAGCCAAATGGTGATATATACTATGGAGAAAATTTAAGCAAGAAAGGAAATTATAGAGCACTAGGGTGAAGTTTTCATGTTAGAAACAGTGGATAGATAAGGTTTGCCTGCTTATGTGACCCTTGGACAAAGATTTGAAGGAAGGTACTGAGGAATAGCTGAGAGAAGAGCAGAGGGATAGCGAGTCTAAAGGCCCTAAATGGGGAGGAGTGGAGCAGAAGAGAGAGTGGGGAAGTACCAGAGAATCAAGAGATGGAGGGCAAGTTATAACAGTCAAATCCTTAATCAACAAAATTGAGAAATGTTATCAAATCAATAAGACGCTATATTATGTAGTGGAAGCTCATAAAATGCAAGCCTATGAACTACTCAAAAGTAATATGCAATATTGAACTTTTATGTCTTCCATTTTGTGTGCAGCTCCAAAGTGGATGATATGAAATAATTATGAAAATAATGCTATGAATATTTATGCAAAATAGAGTGCACTTGTCCTGAGATTCTAAGGAAATCTCATGACTTAAAAATTGTCTCTTTACAAGTTGAAGACAAGATAATAAACTGTGAAACAAAATTAAAATGGGATTTTTACAGACTTCATTAAAAATTGGAGCTCACATAAAGGTCTTTACATTGTATGTGAAAGTGAAAGTCACTCAGTCATGTCTGACTCTTTGCAACTCCATGAACTGTAGCCTGCCCGGTTCCTCTGTCCATGGAATCCTACAGGCAAGAATAATGGAGTGGGTAGGCTATCCTTTCTCCAGGAATCAAACCGGGGTCTCCTGCATTCCAGGCAGATTCTTTACCATCTGGGCTACTGGGGAAGCCCCATATTGTATATATTATAGTCTAAAAGTAGAAGCCTACTCATTTGGATATTGCCATGATATTTGCAAATGACCAGAGAATAGATGACCTTCTAGTAAGGAGCTCTGAAATGTGTTAGGGCCACAAACTATTACAGAAGCCAACTGAAAAATTAAACACCCCACATACACATACATATATGCATAAAACACACTCAACTAGGAATTTATTTTGTTGTGTTTCCTGCTCTTCAAAATTGTCACATATATTTTTTATATCTAACTTTTAAATGGAATTTATTGTACTAAGCTCAGGTTAAAGTAATTTGACACTTGAAATCTCTGCGTCTTCCTCAAACCAAGCTTACAGTTATACTAGCTTAAAATAACCCTGACTTTTCTCTCTTCTTGGCAAAGATATGTCTGATATTTTAATGTAGTCACATAATATCGAGTAACTAAGTCACATTCATAGCTGCAGATAGACAGTGATATAAGTATAGAAAACAATTTCCTTGGTTTAAAATGACAAAAAGTTATATTAGTAACATTTAAGGAGAAAATGACAGTAAGTATCTAAAGCTTCCTGAGGTTATAAGGTATATAACTCATTCTCTAAAAGTGCATTCATCAAGACTGTATAAATCTTTATAATCTTTTAATGTCTAACATACACAACCTTTACTTAATGAATAGTTAGGAACCAAGGGCTGAGGAATTTTAAAGTGTTTGGATCTGCCTTTATCTAGTTTCTTTAAGAAAACCCCAGAGACTATATCTCTGATCAAACTCCTTACCAAACCCCAGCATGCCTTTCATTATGAAAGTGAATTTGTTTTCTTTCTTGAGTCAAATTGAAATAGCTTTCTTTGAAGAATCTCTGTATTAAGTCATATTTTTCTTGTATATCCTAGTAATTCCAATAATACAGCTTGAGCACTTGGGACTGGTATTATGATTGTGGAGAACACAATTCTCTAGACCATTTGGGACATCAAGTAGCAATCGGGCTCTGTTCATACAAGTCAAGTGTTTATTAAATTTATTCTAATATTTGGCAACTACACTTTCCCCAACACCCTACAATAATATCTTCCTCCACCTTCAAAAAGAAAAAAACAACTCAATAGGTCAAACTTGTTCTGGGGGGAGGGGTTTGCTTGCTGAAAGTACTGCATCCTTGACCAGGACGGAAGGTTTAATAAACCAACAAAGCAAAAAAATGGCTTATTTTCCTTCTCTCTCCCTCCCTTAATCTCGCCCTCCTTTTCTTTATTTATTCAATAGGTATATTAACTATCTTATGGTTCCAGGCATTATATAAGGGGTGTCCTATGCCAGGTCTTTGCTAGGCACTTGGAGTAATTCAGGAACTCCAAAATCAGATCTCTTGTAAGAGGTCTAGCTTATTTAACATTTGTTTCATGTTCACAAAAATTCTGTCCCTCCAGATACTTTTACAAAAGACATCTCACCTTGGTCTGCAGCAGTGATAGCTCCTTTAGATGATCCAACCACATTTTATAAAATACTACTTATAAACATTTCATACAGTTAAATGTGTTGTACTCTTTTTGATGGGAGCTTATTTTGGTGGAAATAAAAATCATTTAATAATTCTGGCCATATACTTTGGATCAAAAACTTAAAAATGGGTGTACTCATTCGTGTCCAATTCTTTGCAACCCCATGGAGCCCCGCCAGTCTCCTTTGTCCATGGGATTTTTCCAGGAAAGAATACAGAAGTGGTTTTTCATTTTCTTCTCCAGGGGATCTTGTCGATCCAGGGATCAAACCTCCATCTCTTGACTCCTGCATTGGCAGGCGAGTTCTTTACCACCAGCGCTACTTGGGGCCAGGTGGCGCTAGTGGTAAAAGAGTCTGCTTACCAGTGCAGGAGATAAGAGAAGCGGGTTCCATCCCTGGGTTGGGAAGATCCCCTGGAGTAGGACGTGGCAACCCACTCCTGTATTCTTGCCTGGAGAATCCCATGGACTGAGGAGCCTGGTGGGCTATAGTCCATAGGGTCGCAAAGAATCAGACATAACTGAAGCGACTTAGCATGCAGGCCAACTGGGAAGCCTGTTTGAAAATGGGTAGATAATAGGAAATTATCGTTGACTCATTTCATGTCAACATGTACAATGAAATGCAGTGTGAGTTCTCTCTAAAGAATTTGGACTAGTGATTTGCATCTTTTAGGTTATACAATACCTTGTCTATTTTTCCACCCATCAGAATCTCTAATTTCTCATTTTAATCTTTTTTTTTTTTTTGGTGTCTATAGTCCTTTGAACGAGTGTTAGTAGAAAACAAGCTGCATGGCCTCTCTCCAGCCCTCTCTGAAGCCATCCAGAGCATTTCCAGATGGGAACTGGTACAAGCTGCTTTGCCTCATGTCCTCCACTGCACTGCAACCCTGCTGTCAAACAGAAACAAGCTAGGTTGGTGAACCTGCATTTCTTCTCCATAACACATCATTGTCCTCATTCATGGTAACACTTATAACACCCACAATAGCAACCTGTATTACTACTTTCCCAGGCACTTGGCACACATTCTCATTTAATTCTCACAAAATCTCCCTTAGTTTCATATCAATGTTATCTCCATTTTGCCAATGAGGGAACTAGCTCTCTTTTTAAAAATTTTTTAATTTTGCAAGTAAACTGTGAATATTTCCTCCTTTTGAACATTAGAATATTATAGAGAAACTAAGGACTCTTGCCTCTTCAAGACGAGTTCTAACCAGAGTTGTCCTTTAGTCCTTCCAATGTCTAAAGCAACCACCTTCATGAATTTGGCATGCTCCCCTCCAGATCTTTTCCCAACCTTGTAGTACTGTGTGTATGCATGCATGCCTGCACATATGTGTTATTTTTCTTGCTTAGATTATTTTGCAGATTGCTTTTCCCACATAGCATTATGTCCTAGCCATGTATCCCAAGCTCTTCTCCATCTGGTTCCTTCCCCTTATGTGGATCTTTACTCGAGTGTTCCCTTTATAGAGGGGTCTTTCCTAATCACACCAAGTCTTCCCAGGTGGCTCAGTGGATAAAGAATCTACCTGCAATGCAGGAGACTCAGAAGACATGGGTTTGATCCCTAGATTGGAAATAATGAGCATACATGCATGCAAAATGGAGTAGCTATCTTCAGAACCAATAGCCTTAACCATTGTACTCTTTATTTGGAAATATATGTGGGTATCTGACTGAAGAGACGTGAGGCATGCAGTTTCTTTCCCTGTGGCAACGTATCATTCTATAAAGACTGCAGCCAGTTAGAAAGTCCCCAAACAAGAATGGACCCTTCTCACAGTGGCTGTAAGTGGTGCAGAGAAATGCTAGTGTCTCCCAGGAAATCAAGCCACGGAACCTTAAAACAAGGATGTTCTTCCCAGATGCGAGGCTGACGTCATTGTCCTGGGCACAGAGTCTGCCTTACCCTGACTGTGTGGTTGTGCTATGCAGGACACCAGGATAAGCTGGGTGTTGCTGAGACAAAGCTCCTTCACACCCTGCACTGGATGCTCCTGGAGGCCCCACAGGACTGCAACAGTGAGCGTTTCGGGGGCACAGACCGAGGTTCCAGCTGGGGTGGCAGCAGCAGTGCGTTCGTCCACCAGGTTGAAAACCAGGGTTCTCCAGGGCAGCCTTGCCAAAGCACCTCCAATGATGAGGAAGAAAACAACCGAAGGAAGATTTTCCAGAACTCCATGGCTACTGTGGAGCTCTTTGTGTTTCTGTTTGCTCCTCTGGTACACAGGATCAAGGTAAGCAGAAAGCTGATTAGGGTTAAGGGGGACTAGAGGTCAGGTGAGGGTGGGCTTCAGGTGATATTTCCATATTTGTGTGCCCATGTCTTTGTATGAGCTTATAGGAAGAGAGCTTTGTTTCTATTTTAAGATATTAAACATTATTTCAAAACCATGATTCTCCTACTTAAAAATCCTTGATAGGTCTCCATCTACCCCATGATAATGCCCAACACATTAAATATGACATATAAAGTCAACCATGATCTGGAGCTTAAGTCCTCTCAACTGACCACTGCCAATCCCTACTGCCCACCCCATGATCCAGTTCTGGGAGCCAGTGAACCATTCCCTGAATATGCACTTGCTATTAGCTCTGCCCTCCTTTTGCTCCGTGGTTCTTCAAACTTCAGTGTCATCATTTCCATGAAGCTTTTCCTCTGACCTTCCCCATGGAGACCTAGTCACTGTCTCTTTTGTATTTCCAGAACATAATGCAGGGTCCAGAGCAGAAGCTTTTACTTTTTATGTGCTGCAGACTTATTGACAGTTTGGTGTACCATGTATGAATTTCTTTTCAAAATGTTTTTCAATGCATAAAGTAGAAAATGTATTTCATGGAAACAAATTGTATTAAAATACAGTTATATACAGGTACCCCTTGGATCTGAAAGAGACAATATTACCTTAAGTCACTGTGCTACCACTTTCTAGCTGTATGATCTAGGTGATTTCACTTAACCTCTTGGATCTTCCGTTGCATAAAATTTTGGATATTTAAACACAGGGTGAATAAATATGAAGACACAGTACGTGAAAGTACATGGGGAAAAAATCAAGTACATGGAAAGAAATCAAGAACTATTTGTTACTTCTGAAAATGAATAAATTACAACATTCCATCTGAGTGCTTTGATAAGACATGGAAGGAGTTAATACGCTCAACTATTCTTTAACAGAATATTAGAATCCTAATGAATGTTTAATTTTTGCAATATATTATATATATATGATGGAGGAGAAAATGGCAACCCACAGCAGTGTTTTTGCCTGGAGAATCCCCATGGAAAGAGGAGCCTGGTAGGCTACAGTCCATGGGGTCGCAAAGAGTTGGACACGACTAAGCAACTAAGCACATATATATGTGAAGGTGGTTGTAAGACCATGAACAGCCATTATGGGCGGATGGACTAGAGAGTCTTTTCATCCGTTTTATTTTCAGTTAAAATTCACTTTTGATTGATTCTGTCCCATTGCTGATAGGACTAGAACTGAAATTACCTGTGGACTCCGAAAGTGCTTCACATGCACTGGCCATGTTGTCTCTCAAAATTATTAAAAAAAAAATCAAATGTGATTTAATTAAATTTCTGCTTTAAAAACATTACACTTTCTATTTTTAAAAGTCTTTGATAAAGGTTACGCTTAATGGAAACGTTAACTGAGAGTGTCCCCTTGGCCAATGAGACCTGAAGGACGTGAATTCTGCCCACCTGCCTGGCTTCATCTCTCTCAATTTCACTGGCCTCTCTCTTGTTCCAAAACTTGCAGGCTCACCAGAGGCTCACCTTCAAACCCAAGAAGGTTGTCTTTGCTTTCAGATCTTTGTGCTGGTTTTTTCCTTCTATTTGAATCATATACTCCCACCTTCCACCCCTAGATTTTCACATGGTCGTGTTCTTCTCATCAATTTACTCACCGTGTAGTTGTTACCAACCCAGAAGTACTTCCTTGGCTACTTTAGTGCCACTAGGACATGATCTACGTTTTTCATTGTTTCTTTCTTTGCACTTATCAGTACCTGAATTTATTTTTTATGTTTCTTTACATGTTTTTACATGTAAACATGTATGTTCTTTACATGTAAACATGTTTACATGTTTCTTACCCATCACCCCCACCAAACCCGAGGTTCTTGAGCAAAGGGACACTGCCTGTCTAGGTCACAACGGTGTCTGATGTGTCTAGAACAGTGTCTGCATATATGAGACAATCAATAAATATTTAATGACTGTCACTGAATAAACCCAAGTTACTATCAGAAGCTGATCTAGGTGCTAAAAGTAGCAAATACACATAGGCACATAGTCCCTTAAATGGAAAGGGCAAGAAAGAAAACTCCTTAAAAAAATATCTATTTGTAAATAATAACATATCTATTTGTAAAGAAATATTATCTAGATTAAAAAATTTGGAAGTCTCCAGAATGACTATAATTTTATTTGGAAACATGCAGAGTGTCAGTTTTGGAAACAGTCCTGAGTTAGAATCCAGTGCTTGCTGCTTTGTATTCTACATAGAAAGGACATTGAACAATTAACTTCTTTAAGCCTCAGTTTTTTCAAGTATAAATTGAACATGAGAATAATTTTATGGAGTATTGTGAGGATGAAACAAATTAAAGTGCTCACCTGATGCACAAAAAGGCGTTAATAAATGGTAGTATTTGGCATTGGCACTTTATAGCTATCAGCATTATGAATTATGAGTAGACAAGTAGCCAGATCTTCTTTCAGGGGAGACTACACAGATAGTTGAGAAAAGCTGGCTCAGGGTCCCCAAGTTTATCTCTGGCCTGGGATTGGAGTATTTATAAGGAGGTAAAACAATCCCTATAAAACATGGCACTGTGATTAATACATAGTATTGTATTCTAACAATTATTGCTGACTATTATTACTAGCACTATTGTGTTTATCATTTTTCTAGATGCCATAGGGAATAAAAATATTAATGAGTCAATAGATTTCCCTCTAAGGCTTTTTTTTAAACCTGAGTGAGGGGTTTGCCTTTTTCAGCGGGGAGTGTGTAATCCCTTGATCGGGGTTTCTTAGTTGTGGCACCATTGGCATTTGGGGCCAGATAATTCTCTGTCCTGTGCTTTGCAGGATGCTTAGTAGCATCTCTGGCTTCTACCCACTAGACGCCAGTAATACCGCCTCCCTCTGATTTGCTGCAAACACAAATGACTCCAGACATCGCCAGATATCCCTAAGGAGTGGGGAGGGGTGAGAATTGCCCTGGATGGAGATCCACTGACCTGGCTTTTTCGTTTGCCTGCTAGTTATCAGGCCCTATCTTCCTGCCATATCTGTGCTCTAGCCATGTCAGCTGCTCCTCATCAGCACCATTAATGGCCTCCTTATTCTTCCATTGCATTTGATCTTCAGAACTCCAGCCCAAGATCAAGACCAAAAGCCACCTTTTCTTTCCAGCCCCAGCGATCTGCATGCTCCTGGGGCAGAAACCAACAGCCATCTAGACTGGTATGCCTGCATATTGTGCCATCAACTCCATGCGATGCCCCACTTGTCAATCCTTGTCTTGTCTCCCTCAAGTCCCCACCCCATGCTCACACAGACAGTGTTGTAGGTTGAGGCTTTTATAGGACATGGTGTTCTGGGAGTCATGAAGGGCTGAAATCCAGTCTCGGCATGAGCCTGTGCTTCCACTTCTCACCTTCCCAAACCCTTCCACTTGCTCCTGCTTTCCTCTAGTATGTAACAGTTCTCGCCTATCATTTCTAATTTTTACAAACACTCACAGGAAGGTAGATTTTACCAAAGAGGAAACTGAACTCCAGAGAGGTGATAATCAAGCTCATTAAGTAGGCAAGGTGGGATTCAAATCCAATTCCATCTGACTTTCTACAAAGCTATACTGTTTCTTGGTTTCTGTGCTAGAACTGTTCTAACCAGGGTCATCAGCCACCTTGGGCTATTGAACCTAATCTTTACTTTGCTGTCTTCAATTCATTAAACCTCAGCTGCATTTGAACTTACCTTCATTTCTTCTTGAAGATTTCCATTCCTCTGGTGACACCACACTCTGCCAGTGTTCGTTGCATCTCGGGCTCTTTCTGCTGTCTCCTTTGAGAGCTCATCTTCTTTGCCTACCTCTCTAACATTGGGGTTCCCCAGAGATGCAACCTAGACCCTTTGCACTTCCCACTGTATCTTTTCTTTGGAAGACCTCCTCTCCTGCTTCATTTATTTACCATTTGTGTCCTGATAGGCTGAGGTCATCTAATTTTATATCTCTAAACTAGCCTTCTCTCCTGGACTCTAGACCTTTTCAACTAGTTTCTCCAAATAGATGATCTATAGACATTTCAGATTTCCCCTGGAATGAGCTCTTGTCCTGATGTTCTGTATTTCAGATGATGGACCCATTCACAAAAATGCAAAACCTGGGAACTTCCTTTGATTACTCCTTCATCCTTACCTACACATTCTGCTAATCACAGAGTTCTACACATTTTGTCTCCTAAATATTTCTAATTTTTTTTATCCCTATTTACTCCATAACCCAAGCTTTCATCATCTCTTCCTTGGGCCTCTTACTTGGGCCAGTGTCTAACTGAATTTACATGTCTCCTGGCTTGTCTCCTAAAATCCAACCTTAAGACCAAAGTGATCTCTCTAAATGCAGATCTGACTATATCACCAATATGCTTAAAGTAATTTGCTAATTTCTCGCTATACAGAGGGTGAAACTCTAGCTTCTTTGTGTGATAAATGGGGCCTCCATGTTTTGTGGTTTTTTTGGCTACCTCTCCTGCCTATGAGCGCCATTTGCTTGAAATCTCCCTGAGAATATAATGTGGTTTATTCCAAACCTATTTTCATTCTGGTCATGTTACCTGGAATGCCCTCATAACCTGCACGTCTGCCTAGAAAATTCCTACTCATCCTTTGTAATTTCATTTAAGATCTAAGGTCCCCTCTTCTCTATCTGTATAATATTTTAGATGTATTTTTATTGTTATTTTTAGTTTATTTATTATTCTTATCTCTTTGTGTGTCCATCTCTCCCACTAGATTGCAAATGGTTTGAGAATAGAAATTATCATTGTATCTGGGGCAGTTAACATTAATGTTTGTGTTTTGTAGATATTTAATAAATATTTGTTGAATGAATTAGTTTACTAATTAACAAATACATCTAAATGACTCATTCTTTTGTAGGACAGTGTATAATTCAATGGATTTTAATACTTTTAACTTAAAACTAGCTCAAATATTGTGTAAGAAAATTAATATTCTGAATATTCTGTCAAATATTATAATTCTAGGCCAAATATAAATGACAACATGTGTTACAACTAAGGAATCCACTTTAAATGTGCTGTCAGTATTTTCTTGATTTGATTATATTCACTTATTCCTTCAGTAAATATTTATTGGATGTCTACTGAATGCTCGGCACTGTTCAAAGTGCTGGAGAAACTGCAGGGAATTAAACAAAATACAAGCCCTCAAGGAGAATTTTATAAAATTCATATGTCTAAAGTAAACAACGTTAAAACAGAATTTAAAATAATAGTTGTTTAAGCAGATGTCTCTAAGTTACTAGAAAACACATTTAGAATTGCTTCATGTCATCACAGAAAGATTTTCATTGCAAGCTAGAAAAGAAACTGTAATGTGAAAATGTTGATTTTTTGAATGATTACACCTTCTGGTTTTTCTTAGAACCTTCCCAGACCATTCACCCCACAGCTATTTGAATGATAAAGAGCACCTTCTTCAACTACAGAGCTTCTGTTCATGTGTGCATATATCACACTGAGTGAGCCATTGAAGGGGACTCTAGAAGTGTAGTTAGCTCTTAGAGTTTATGCGTCCATCCAGCTTAAAAGGATGTACAAAGGAACACATCCACATAAACAGTTGGCCATAGCTTCTGCAGGTATTTGGGTCTAAAGAATGATCAGATTGAGCTGGTGTTACTTGGAGAGTCTAATGTATGTTCAGTTAATCAACAATTATGTATTGATATTCAAGGAAAAATACACAGAAGGAGATCTCAATTTATCTTCAAGAAATATACAGTCTAGCTGGAAGTATATCAAATAAGAAACAAAATAATGACAGTGACTGTCACTGAGGGTTAATTGTCACATTGAGAGAGCAGATGTTAAAAGCCAGGATGTCAGTTTAAGAGAACTCACTTCCTGTTGCCATGTCCATTGGAGTTTTGTGCCAAGATGACTTAGAAGAAACATGGAAAAGAACCCATCTCTGAAACTAATAAATTATCAAAACCTGATGAATTGAGCATTCTGCATTTCCGGAGATAAATCTGATATACTTTGCACACTGTTAATTCCTTGCTTGCTGAATCTAATACCACACATGATATCAGGCAGTCTTCCCCATGTTTATTTCAAAGGAAGAGAGATTCTTTCCCTTTAACTTCAGACCTGTCCATTTAGTTGTTTACTCAATAAGTCTGCTGCTGCTGCTGCTGCTAAGTTGCTTCATTCGTGCCCAACTCTGTGCGACCCCACAGACGGCAGCCCACCAGACTCCCCCGTCCCTGGGATTCTCCAGGCAAGAACACTGGAGTGGGTTGCAATTTCCTCCTCCAATGCAAGAAAGTGAAAAGTGAAAATGAAGTCGCTCAGTCATGTCCGACTCTTAGCAACCCCATGGACTGCAGCCTACCAGGCTCCTCCGCCCATGGGATTTTCCAGGCAAGAGTACTGGAGTGGGGGTTGAATGTCTAACAGACCTCTCAAGCTTAACATGTCTAAAACTAGACTCCTGATATCCCCAGATTTGTTTCTTCTTCATCTTGCCCATCTTTATCAGTGACAAGGCCAAAGATCTTTGACACCTTTTTCTCCTACACTCAACCTCTAGTCAATCAACATTTTGCCCTCTATTAATTTTATCTTCTACTAACCCCCTAGCCAACAAAGGTCTGTCTGATCAAGGCTGTGGTTTTTCTAGTGGTCATGTCTGGATGTGAGAGTTGGACTGTGAAGAAAGCTGAGTGCCGAAAAATTGATGCTTTTGAACTGTGGTGTTGGAGAAGACTCTTGAGAGTCCTTTGGACTGCAAGGAGATCCAGTCAGTCCATCCTAAAGGAGATCAGTCCTGGGTGTTCATTGGAAGGACTGATGCTGAAGCTGAAACTCCAATACTTTGGCCACCTGATGCAAAGAACTGACTCATTGGAAAAGACCCTGATGCTAGCAAAGATTGAAGGCAGGAGAAGGGGATGACAGAAGATGAGATGGTTGGATGGCATCACCGACTGGATGGACATGCGTTTGAGCAAGATCTGGGAGTTGGTGATGGACAGGGGAACCTGGCGTGCTACAGTGCATGGGGTTGCAAAGAGTCGGACACGACTGAGTGACTGAACTGAACTTATTATGACCCATCAGGCTATATTATTTGAAACTCAATAATGTCCCTAAACTTATTTTTTCTACTCTTCTGTCCTTCACCTGACTCCAGGCTCACAGTCTCTAGGCTGTTTCTTGACACACAAGACATACCTAGGACCTTTACACTTGCTGATTCCTTTTTATAAAATGCGTTTTTTGGGAAATACCTACATGGCAGCTCCTTCATTTCATTCAGATCCTTACTCCAAAATCACCTGCAGGAGAAGGCCTTCCCTGGCCTTTCTGTCTAAAACATTGACACCTTGTCTGCCATTTCTCTCCATCTGCTTTACTTCTCCTTTGCACTGGGGAGCAGAGATTTTTTCTGTATGCTTTGTTCCCTGTTGTATCCCAGAACCTGGAATAGAACCAGGTACACAGTAGTGGCCTGTAAATATTTGTAGAATGACTGTTGAATGAATTTGACCAAATGCTTTATGTGCTTTTCCAATATGGCCACTAGGTGCTTCTCCGTAATGAGTACCTCTGTGGTGCCAGGATCTTGGTCCATAGCTCAGAGTCCCCTCTATACCAACATAGAGATTGATTCAGGGATTTCAGCTAGTCTTTCCAGTTGAGGCTTCCTTTGGTACTGAGCTGCATTGATTCACCATTTGCAGAATCCTTGTCTTCCCAATTTTTTCAATTTTTTGCTAGCTCTTGTTCTTCTAGATCAGTGGTTTTCAACCGTAGCTAACGTGGGAGTCACTAGGGGGAACTTAAGCAAATCTCACAGTGATTCTAACTTAATTGGTCTGGTTAGGGGAACAAGTGAGACCTGAGCCTCCTAGGTTTTAAAAGCTCCCTGGGTGATTATACTACATACAAGCCAGGGTTGCAAATCACCACCCTAAGTGAATTCCTGGGTCTCAGTTGTGCTCATTAATCTGCAATCACACTCTCTGCTTTCATGTCTACGTTGATTTGAGAGGCTGCATTGTTGAAAATGTAACCTCAGAGCGTTATATGTTTGTACTTACACAACTGCATTATAAACACCTCAGCCACTCAAAGTGATGTAATGAAGCAGAGAATGTGCTTCCTGGCAGAGACCTTCAGTGGTAGACAAACTGAATGAGTATGGGCTGTAAAGTCAGTGTAATTCAGCAAATGTTTACTGAGCACCTATTGTGCACCCAATGCCTAACTCTGAATTTAGTATTGTGATGGTGACAGAGGATGTGGAGGAGGAGAATGCCAGCTACATCTCTGCCCTCAGGCAATTGGATTGTTGAGAAGGCAGCAAGAAAAAATAATGTACTAAGAAGGGTCTAACTGTAGGTTACTGATTCCATGAAATGCAAGAACAAGAGAAGGACTGGAGAATAGAAAGTCAAAATGGCCAGCATCTGAGGATATTGCCTTATGAGAGAGAAAGAGGACAATTAAATCACTAAGAGGGATAATATCAATATCAATAACCATAAGTAAAGAGATCTGCCTAGGCCCTTGAAATAAAAAGGACTCACTGAGTGCTAATAGAAAACAATAATTTGTATTTTGTGCTCTGCCCAAAGTTCCATCTTAATTAATTACTAATTTTGCCTAAAGGAAATCACCTTGATTTTTGTAGTAATTATGATGGTGATGTGTGTGTGCTCAGTTGTGTCCAACTCTCTGTGGCCCCATGGACTGTAGCCCACCAGGCTCCTCTGTCCATGGAATTTTCCAAGCAAGAATACTGGAGAGCGTTGCCATTTCCACTTCTAGGGGAACTTCCGGACCTAGAGATAGAACCTGAGTTTCTCCTGTGTCTCCTACTTTGGCAGGCAGATTCTTTACCATTGCACCACCCAGGAAGTCCATTATGATGATAATTTAAGCCTATTGATTTACCCTAGAAACACTCATCTGAGTGAGGAAGGAAGATCTTGAAGATCAGCCCTACTTTGAAAATAATCTTATGAATGATGTTCTTTTTTAATACAATCTTAAAAAGTTACTTCCTGTTTGTAGTTATTACAAAATATTGGCAATATTCCCCATGTTGCACAATACACCCTTAAGCCTATCTTACACACAATAGTTTGTGCCACAAACTATTGGGTGAAAGATGTTAATTGTTGCGTTGACTGTTCCCTTCAGCCAGTTCTTGGACATAGATCTTCTTTCTCTTCTTCTAGGAATCTGACCTCACATTTCGACTGGCCAGTGGACTTGTTATATGGCAGCCCATGTGGGAACACAGACAGCCTGAAGTCTCCGGCTTCACAGCACTGGTGAAGCCCATCAGGAACATCATTACAGGTTTGTGACTCAAACACCTAGTGGGATGGTCTCAGCATACATAGGAATGAAGGTGATGGGTGATTTGCTCTTAAGAAACCAAGAGGAAGAAAATTCCTCCAGGGAGTTGTCTAGGGGCCCCTGGGTGCAGGGTTCATTTACATGATGAGAAACTAAATCAGGAGCACATGCTATGGATAGTATGACTTTGGGTAAGTCATTTAAACTTCCTGTGCCTCCATTTCCTCATCTGCAACATGGGAGTTACAGATAGAACTCCCATATAAAGATAGTGTAACAAGTACTTACAGGATTATGATGAAGAATAAATGAGCTGATATATGTAAAATTGCTTAGAAGAATGCCAGGCACATAGGAAGTAAATAAGTGGTAGCCATTATTATTATTTCATCTTAATCATTATGATGGAGGGAGTAGCAGCTCCTTCACAGTCTCGCTTTAGTGGAGGTTTGTTGTTGTTTGCTATCAAAGCATTTCACTGCTGGGATTGTCTAATGAAAGTCCTGTTGTCGAGCTGTAGAAAGAGTACAACATGATAACTTGAAAAGTGCCTGGAAAGTTCGTGCCTCACCCCAAATCTTTTATCATGTATATAACCTGACCTCCCCCAAATGCTTTTATGTCTTTAAAGTTTTAGTTGCTCAGTTGTGTCTGACTCTTTGCCACCACATGGACTATATAGCTTGCCAGGCTCCTCTGTCCCTGGAATTCTCCAGGCAAGAATACTGGAGTGGGTAGCCTATCCCTTTTCCAGCAGATCTTTCCGACCCAGGAATCAAACCAAGGTCTCCTGCTTTGCAGGCGGATTCTTTACCAACTGAGCTATCAGGGAAGCCCCAGGTTCCGTGCTCCTTAACATTTTCATCTGTAAAATGGGTCTGGTAATATATCATAAGCTACTATAGGGCTATTGTAAGTATTAAATGAGTTGATATATGTAAAGACACTTAGAAAAGAACTTGACAGATATTAGGTAGAGTGTGTGCTCAGTCACTTGGTCTTGTCTGACTCTTTGTGACCCCATGCAGCCCAATAGGATCCTCTGTCCACAGGATTTCCCAGGCAAGGATACTGGAGTGGGTTTCCATTTCCTACTCCAGGGGATTTCTGACCCAGGGATTGAGCCCACATCTCCTGCGTGTCCTGCATTGGCAGGCTGATTCTTTACCACTGAGTCACCTGGGAAGCTCATGTTAGGTGCTATGTGGATGTTAACTGTTACAATTTTCAGTATGGCTAATTTTTTAGCACCTTAACCTATCGAGTTGGACTGAATAGATGAAGAAATCTATATTGATAACCTAGAAATGCAAAGATTTTTTCATCGGTTGTTTGATTTCTCTTACAATACATGCTATTAAATGTCGTCTTTCAAGGTTTTAATGATCTATTAAAATGGGTTTTTGATTCAAAAAAGAGATGAACTTCCCTGATGGCTCAGATGGTCAAGAATCTGCCTGCAGTGCAAGAGACTCGGGTTCGATCCCTGAGTCAGGAAGATCCCCTGGAGAAGGAAATGGCTACCCACTCCAGTATTCTTGCCTGGAGAATTCTATGGACAGAGGAGCCTCGTGGGTTACAGTTCATGGGGTTGAAAAGAGTTGGACACGACTGAACACGCAGGCACACATTGAAACATATACGTTACCATATGCAAAAAATAAAAGAAAAAAGGAAAGAAAATACCTTACATAACTTATATAATCTTATAAAATTTGTGATGAGATTTCATCCATATTTGCAGCTAAGAGAAGCTCTCCTGTCAATAGTCAAAGTCAGACCTGTGAATCACCAAATCAAGACACAAGACACCGAGAGGTGAGTATATTATAACCATAAGAAGAAAGGTAGATATTCCTTGAACATAGCGAGGTTTAAAGGGTAGGATTTGACCAGTGCTTTATCTTAGTAGCTAGCCTGTAACACTTAATAATTGTTAGTTATCATTATTCATTCCACATTAAAGTATCTTGTTCTCAATTACTGAATCTCCTAATATTTGCTAGGCAACCCTAATATAAGTAACATAATACCATAGCAGATGTGGAGGAGGAAGTAGAGAGGAGGCTTAAGATGCAGTCCTACCCCTAAAGGAAACTAAAGTTTAAAGACAAATCCACATAAAACAGAAGATGTGTAATAAAACAATATAATTTGATGTATGTTCATCATGCACTACTTGATTCAGAAAAGAAAGAAATGAAGGCCAGGGTAGTTCAAAGTCACATAGAAATGTATACCATCATTAATTTAATATGTGTTAGATGACCTGCTTTCACATTCAGTTCAACATGTGGAAAATACAATTTACTGTTATCCATCAAAATTGGATCCTCTTTCCAACTCATGCATTATTGCCAGGATTATTATTATTATGCATTATCATCATCCTTTTTACCCTCAAAACTGAAAATGTTAACATCTTAATATGTCTCCTACAGAGCAATTGTTAAGTATAGACACTGTGCTTTATATGCTATATTTCGTCTATTCTCAGATATAAATTTTTTCACTTTTAACACATTTGAAATATAGTGTATTTTTCATGATCTTTGGCCTCTTACAATCTCTCTGCCTGGTATAAATTTTGATGTGATTGTCATTCTTGTGCAGCAAAATGTGATCATTTCGGCATCTAAGTTTGCAGAATCAGGGTCAGTGGCTTAGGAGAATGTCAGAGGGGATAGTGGAACACTCTTATAAGAAATAACACTTGATGGAGCATAAATTATTCTGTGGGAAAAATATATATCAACAGCTCTGAGTTGAAATTTATAAATGTGAAAACACTTTAAGAATACCTACACCAATTTATTTCACTTATATTTTCCTTTTTACATATACATGGGATGTATTTATACTTCTCAAGTGGCTCAGTGGTAAAGAATCCAGCTGCCTATGCAGGATATACAGGAGATGTAGGTTCGATCCCTGGGTTGGGAAGATACCCTGGAGAAGGAAATGGTAACCCACTCCAGTATTCTTGCCTGGGAAATTCCATGGACAGAGGAGCCTGGTGGATTACCGTCCATAGGGTCACAAAGAGTCACACAAAAACAGCAATGCACATGCATGGGGTGGATATATAATCAAAAGATCTGCATAAATAAGGCTAAGTAGACCTTTTTAATAACTATAAAATAAAAAGTCCTCACTACTAAGAACTTAACTAACAGAATTTTATTTTAGATCATACATAAAATAACAGTGTCTTATAACTGAAGACATCTTAGATACAATGAAATACATAAATTCAACATTTCAGTCTTTTTAATCCTCTCCATTTGATTTCTTGCTGAGTTATATTTTCTTTTCATTCTGTTGCTCAGATATGCACTGCTATCTTCTAAATCCAGGTCCTCCTGTGTAGATTGCAGCTGGAGCCACCTGATTGGATTTTCTACCTCTAGCCTCTCCTACTTCATATAAATATAGTTCATAAAGCCTGATTAATCTTCCTAATGGATCATTTATTTATTAACTCATCATTCCACAGAGGCTCATTATATACAAGGGCCCACCCTTTTATTGCATCCTTTCCTCCTTAGGTGCCTTTAATGTGTCCCCTCACCTCAAGACCAAACTCCTCTCCCTGGTTCTCTGTGCCTTCCACCACCTAACATCCTCCTTCTTAGGTGACCTCAATTATCCCTTCAGTTAGTAAAGCGCTGCTCCCAGGATGCAGGGCTTGCAGCATTAGCCTCTGAGGCTTTGCTCAGACAATTCCCTCATACTGGATTGCTCTTTCCTCCCTTCACCTATCTAAATTGTATCTTTCCTTTAGGGACCAATTTAGACCTTGACCTCCCTTAAACTCTTATCTAATTGCTTTAACCCGCACTGTCCAGTATGACAGCCACCAGATCCATTTGGCTACTGAGCACCTGAAATATGACTATTTTGAATTGATCCAATAGTCTAAACTGGTGTTAAGTGTAAAATGTACACCATATTTTGAAGTAAATGTAAATATCTTAGAAATGTTTTTACTGATGACATGTTGAAATTAAAATTTTGGATTAAACAGAATATATAGTTAAAATTTTAATTTTGCCTATTTCATCTCACGATTTTAAAAATAAGATATGTGTCTCCTATTTGTGGCTTGCATTGTACTTTTTTTTTTGCATTGTACTTCTATTGAACATGATGCTATAATCTGTGTTTACTTGTTTTAAAACTTAACTGTAAGTTCTTGATTTCAAGGCTCAAATTCATCTAATATATTTTATATCTCCAAAGCATCTAACATGAAACATACATAGTATGTTCTTGCTTAAGGATTCTTTGATCAAATTCAGAAGACTTATTTTATCAAACTTCTACCTGTATTCTATTCTCTCTATGCATCATGGTTGAACAATACTTTCTTATTTTACATGAAAATACAACAGAAATTGTAAGGGGGTAAAATTCTATGATCAGTTTTTGTGGATCTGTCTTTTAGCAAAGAAATTTATCTGTAATACTGATGGGAAAATATCTCACATTGGGCAGAATTACATTTATCAGATAAATGTAATTAAAGTAAGCTACTCTGTCAATAAAGTGAAATGAATTTGTGCTTACAAATAAAGGTTATTGTATTCAATTGGGAAAATGTCTTACATCTCCTCTCTGATGAATGATGAAAAACTCTGAACCTTGCACTTTTGTTTTCATGTTTTGGCTTTGATTTGATTAGCTGTTTCTCACTTACCCTTGTTTTCTGCCTCATGCCTCTATTCCATTCACCTCAGTACTGACATATCTTTGATGAATTATTGTTTTGTAGCTCTTCTTCTGTAGATACTGGATATGGAGGTGAAAAGAGAAAAGAATCAAGGGCAAAATGAAATAAAGGACATAAAAGTACTTAGCCTAATAGGCTTCTAATGATATAGGGGCTTTTTAGAAACCTGTTTCTCTTCCTTCTTAGATGAAGGCAAAATCCCTTTGTCTATGACATATTTATGCTGCAAATTTTGTTTATTTAGAAAACAACGTATGTACAATACGATAATTCTAGAAGATATTCCTGAAGAAAAAAAAACCCCACTAATCTACTATCTCCAACCCCAAAAGGGACTCCAGGTGGTCTGTGAAACGTTCCAGTCAGATTCCATCTCCCCCAAGGCCACCATTTCAGGCTGCCACCGAGGAAACTCCCTTGATGGAAGTCTGTCCTCCCAAACTTCCCAGGAAAGAGGACCATCACACTCCAGGTACATGACTGCAATATGATGGACAAAAATGTATTTCCAGATCCTCAAAACTAAATATGCATTTCCAACTACTTATATAGCCTCTCTGTCTCTTAAATTGTGTAAATGTGTGATATTTGTATACATATTCTGGGTCAAAGTATAATTAGGTGACTACATCCAGAAATGAGTTATAAATAGCTCATTTAAATACATCCAGGCAGACGTGGTAAGACATGATTTAATGAGATGTCTGAATTGAATAATATTTTAAATATTTAAAAGCAGAAGCTCAAATGATGCTACCAAAAGATTATGTTGCAGGAATGTGAAAGGATCAACTTTAATGTATAAAAATACTTTATACTAGCAGATCCTTGTATTAAGAATGGGTGCCTCTAAAGTATGCACAGGGAATTCGGAAGTCTGTTCTTTGTGAACATTCCAAAGCTGCCTCTGTTAACTGGTGTCATAGTGAATTTGCTTACCAATGCCTTCTCTAGGGACAAACATTAGTCCACTTCTTCCTGCTCCCTGATGAAATTAATGAGGTTTGCCTTTGTGGCCATCCATAAACTCCAGTTAACAGGGGAGGAGACCATTTGTATATACCTGTTTTCAAATAAGGTTACTGTCTAATGGATAGTGTTTTAAAAGGAGGTATGTTTAAAATACCTTTATTGAAGTATAATTTATATACCATAAAATTCACCCTTTTAAGTGTACCCTTTAATGGCTTTTAACAAATTTCCAAACTTCTGCAACTATCAACACACTTCAGTTTCAGAACACTTCTATAACCTCCCCCCGCCCCAAATATCCCCTCTATCTCAGCCACTGCCATTCCCACACCCTGATCTGAATGATCTCTTATCATGCTTTTTGTCTATATATGGTTGCAATTCTGGATACTCCAAATAAGTGGAATTATACCATGTGTGGTCTTTTAACAGTATTTGACTTCTTTCCTTTAGCATGGTGTTTTAGATCATTTCATATGTCAATAGTTCATTCTTCTTTATTGCTGCAATATATCCGTACAACAATATTCTGTTATTTGGATGTACTACATTTTGTTTATCCTTGCATCAGTTGACAGGTGTTTGGGTTGTTTATAACTTTTTGTCTATTGTGAATAATACTTTGACGAACATTATATATAAATTTTTGGATGAACAAATGTTTTTAATTCTGTTGGATAGACACCTGGGAATGAAATTGCTGGGTTGTATGGTAAATTTAAGTCTAATTCTTTTTTGAGAACTATCCAACTGTTTTGAAAAATGGCTATACCATTTTACCTTCCCACCAAAAATATCTCCATTTTTCTTTATATCCTTGACAGAATGTGCTATTGTTGTTTTATTATAGCCTTTCTAGTGGGTGTGATGTGGGATCTGACTGTGGTTTTAATTTATATCTTCCTAGTGAGCAATGATGTTAAGTATATTTTCATGTCTTTATAAGCTATTTGAGTATTTCTTCTTAGGTGAAATATCTATTTAAACATTTTGCCCAAGTTTTAACTGGGTCATTTGTCCTCTTATTATTGAATTGTAAGAGCTTTTATGTATTCTGAATACAAGTCTTTATAACTCTCCCCACCCTGGAAAAAGATCCATAGATATTTCCTCTCAGTATTAACTTGCCTTTTTGTTCTAAAATGATCTACCTTCTTCCGGCACCAGACAGATAAAAGAGAGTAAATGCATAAATAAATTATTTTCAGTTTAAGAATAAGAAGGCAAACAGGACGGGGTGGGCTCTTTCTCTTAGACACCTAAATAATATGGAGGAGATGGCCTCAGGAAGATCTGGGAAGAGCAACCCAGGCAGAGGGAACAAGCCTAAAGGCTTTGAAGTGGGAATAAGTTCACCGTATTCCAGGAATGGAGGGAAGGCCAGTGTGACCAGGGGCTAGTGATGAGCAAGTGGGCAAGGTGAGGGAATCAAGCCAGAGAGGCCATAAGCAGTCAGATCAGGGAGCAGCCAGGAGGCCATGGTCAGAAATCTGAATTTTGTTCCAGGTGTGATGAAAAGTCATTGAAGTTGTTTGAGCAGTGGAGTGTAATGTCACTGAATTATACCTCTTAAAGATCACTCCAGATGGCTTATGAGAATAGAGTTGGAAAGAAAAGCAGACACAGAGGTTAGTTAGGAGACACTCGCCATGGTCGGGGTGGGAGACCAGGTGGCTTGGTTAGGGTGGAGGTAGTGAGGGTAGAAAGGCTGAGGTGAGGCTGCGGTTGGGACATTTTTAAGATAGAGCTGCCGTGACTGGATGTGAAGAGTGAGAAAAAGGAAAGAATCAAGCATAACTTAAGGTTTTGGCTTGAATAATTCTGTGAGTAGCTATTAAATTTATGACAGGAGGAAGACTGAGAAAAATCATGTATGAAAGTATTCTGAACCTGCTTTCTTCTACCTATGTCTGTGGCCCCCACCATACTGTCCAAGACACGCATCACCTCCTGCCTGGAGTCCTGCAAGAGCCTGCTTACTAGTCTCCTCTTATTTACTCTTGTAACTGCCCAATAAAGGATATACAGTCATGAAAAACTTAATCATGCCACTCCCATACTTTAACTTTTTCAATGGCTGCCCACTGGTATCAAGATAAAATTCAAAATCCTTGAAATACCCCTCAAAGCTCCACACTATCTGGCTGCTATCAAGTTCTCCTGTCTGACATCAGGCAATTACTCACATCCTATCACTCAACTCCAATGTCTTTTGAGTTCTTCACATGCAATGTACTTCCTCTTTAGCTCTGAGATTTGGAGTATGTTTTTCCATCTGCCTGGATGGTTCTTCCATCTCTCTTTACTTAACCAGCTCCTCATTCTTCAAGACTCAATTTAAATATCATTTCCTTACTTCCTAAAAAAGCTTTGGCAAATTTTAAATCTGATCACAGAACTCCCTGTGTTCTCTTACAGTACAAATGGCAACCATAATCCAAAGACCTGTGTTGTCTAATAGATTAGACAACAGCTAATAGACTAGTTGTCTAATAGTTATCTCCTTCACTGGACTGTAAAATGCATGAGCAAGAGACCAAATATCTTTTATTCATTGCTTTATTTCTAGTGCCTGGCACATGGCCCTAATGAAGGGCACTGAATAAGTGAATAAATCTAATCTTCACAACAGCTGCACAAAGAAGACACTATTCTTGTTTTAAAGATGAGGAACTGAAGCATAGAGAGATTAAATGACTCATTCAAGGACACACAGCTAGAAAGCAGATCTAGATTTGAGCTTAATGTAGACAGTTGCATGGTCTACACTCTTCACTACTCTTCCACAAGAAGACTGGTCTTTAGGTGGAGCACAGTGGTTCCTATAGCAAACTACCCATCTTCTGATTTATGTTTTTATGGAAGCCTCTTTGTTTTTAATCCCTCATTAAATTAAAGGAGGAAGTGTTGTGGTTCTTTGCCATCATTGGTCATTTTGGGGAACAAATGCTTAACATCACCATCCCTGACCTCTCCCAATAGACCTGAAACTCAGTCTGTATTTGGTTCTGACCTACTTGGATCTTTCAGTACTTTAACCCGCATGGCCATTCTATCCTTCCTGTCACTTTCTCCTCTTCTTTTGCATGTTATGCTGGTTTCCTTCCCCTTACCTTTCAAGCTGAATCTTTGCAGACTTTTCCTTTGGCTTCTCCTCCATGGCCCTCTTCTTACTGTTGGTGTTTCCCTCTCCTCCCACATTCTCCCTCTGAGTAGTCTTTATTTGCGCCATAGTTTCAATCACTCACTGTATGTTCAGTTCAGTTCAGTCGTTCAGTCGTGTTGGACTCTTGGTGACCCCATAAACCGCAGCAAGCCAGGCCTCCCTGTCCATCACCAACTCCCGGAGTCCACCCAAACCCATGTCCATTGAGTCAGTGATGCCATCCAACCATCTCATCCTCTGTCGTCCCCTTCTCCTCCTGCCCTCAATCTTTCCCAGCATCAGGGTCTTTTCAAATGAGTCAGCTCTTCGCAACAGGTGGCCAAAGTACTGGAGTTTCAGTTTCAACATCAATCCCTCCAATGAACACCCAGGACTGATCTCCTTTAGGATGGACTGGTTGGATCTCCTTGCAGTCCAAGGGACTCTCAAGAGTCTTCTTCAACACCACAGTTCAAAAGCATCAATTCTTTGGCACTCAGCTTTCCTCACAGTCCAATTCTCACATCCATACATGACTACTGGAAAAACCATAGTCTTGACTAGATGGATCTTTGTTGGCAAAGTAATGTCTCTGCTTTTTAATATGCAATCTAGGTTGGTCATAACTTTCCTTCCGAGGAGCAAGTGTCTTTTAATTTCATGGCTGCAATCCAAATCTGCAGTGATTTTAGAGTCCAGAAAAATAAAGTCAGCTATGGTTTCCACTGTTTCTCCATCTATTTGCCATGAAGTGATGGGACGAGATGCCATGATCTTAGTTTTCTAAATGTTGAGCTTTAAGCCAACTTTTTCACTCTCCTCTTTCACTTTCATCAAGAGGCTCTTTAGTTCTTCTTCACTTTCTGCCATTAGGGTGGTGTCATCTGCATATCTGAGGTTATTGATATTTCTCCCAACAATCTTGATTCCAGCTTGTGCTTCATCCAGCCCAGTGTGTCTCATGATGTACTCTGCATATAAGTTAAATAAGCAGGGGGACAATATACAGCCTTGATGTACTCTTTTTCCTATTTGGAACCAGTCTGTTGTTCCATGTCCAGTTCTAACTGTTGCTTCCTGACCTGCATACAGGTTTCTCAAGAGGTGGGTCAGGTGGTCTGGTATTCCCATCTCTTTCAGAATTTTCCAGAGTTTATTGTGATCCACACAGTCAAAGGCTTTGGCATAGTCAATAAAGCAGAAAGAGATGTTTTTCTGGAACTCTCTTGCTTTTTCGATGATCCAGCAGATGTTGACCATTTGATTGTTGGTTCCTCTGCATTTTCTAAAACCAGCCTGAACATCTGGAAGTTCATGGTTCACATATTGCTGAAGCCTGGCTTGGAGAATTTTGAGCATTATTTTACTAGCATGTGAGATGGGAACAATTGTGCAGTAGTTTGAGCATTCTTTGTCATTGCCTTTCTTTGGGATTGGAATGATTACTGGCCTTTTCCAGCCCTGTGGCCACTGCTGAGTTTTCCAAATTTACTGGCATATTGAGTGAAGCACTTTCACAGCATCATCTTTTAGGATTTTAAATAGCTCCACTGGAATTTCATCACCTCCTCTTGCTTTGTTCATAGTGATGCTTTCTAAGGCCCACCTGACTTCACATTCCAGGGTGTCTGGCTCTAGGTGAGTGGCAGTGATTACATCATGATTGTCTGGGTTATGAAGATACTTTTTGTACAGTTCTTCTGTGTATTCTTGTCACCTCTTCTTAATATCTTCTGCTTCTGTTAGGTCCATACCATTTCGGTCCTTCATTGAGCCCATCTTTGCATGAAATATTCCCTTGCTATCTCTAATTTTCTCAAAGAGATCTCTAGTCTTTCCCATTCTATTGTTTTCCTCTATTTCTTTGCCTTGGTCACTGAGGAAGGCTTTCTTATCTCTCCTTGCTATTCTTTGGAACTCTGCATTCAAATGGGTATATCTTTCCTTTTCTCCTTTGCTTTTCACTTCTCTTCTTCTCACAGCTATTTGTAAGGCCTCCTCAGACAGCCATTTTGCTTTTTTGCATTTCTTTTTTTGGGAATGGTCTTGCCCCCTGTCTCCTGTACAATGTCATGAACCTCTGTCCATAATTCATCAGGCACTCTGTCTGTCCCTTAAATCTATTTCTCACTTGCACTGTATAGTCATAAGGGATTTGATTTAGGTCATACCTGAATAGTCTAGTGGTTTTCCCCACTTTCTTCAATTTAAGTCTGAATTTGGCAATAGGGAGTTCATGATCTGAGCTACAGTCTGCTCCCAGTCTTGTTTTTGCTGACTGTGTAGAGCTTCTCCATCTTTGGCTGCAAAGAATATAATCAATCTGATTTCAGTGTTGACCATCTGGTGATGTCCATGTGTAGAGTCTTCTTCTGTGTTGTTGGAAGAGGGTGTTTGCTATGACCAGTGTGTTCTCTTGGCAGAACTCTGTTAGCCTTTGCCCTGCTTCATTCTGTACTCCAAGGCCAAATTTGCCTGTTACTCCAGGTGTTTCTTGACTTCCTTCTTTTGCATTCCAATCCCCCATAATGAAAAGGGTATCTTTTTTGGTGTTAGTTCTAAAAGGTCTTGTAGGTCTTCATAGAACTGTTCAACTTCAGCTTCTTCAGCATTACTGGTTGGGGCATAGACTTGAATTACTGTGATATTGAATGGTTTGCCTTGGAAACGAACAGAGATCAGTCTGTTATTTTTGAGGTTGCATCTAAGTAGTCCATTTTGGACTCTTTTGTTGACTATGATGGCTACTCCATTTCTTCTAAGGGATTCCTGCCCACAGTAGTAGATAGATGACCCTCAAACCTTTACATTTAACCTAGACAACTCTTTAAAGCTCCAAACCCATGTTATCAAGAGACTGATAGAAAGCTCTTCTTGTTCCTCCAAGGTACCTCAAACTCAGTCTGTCTAAAACCAAATGCATTCTCCTGCCTCCTGTATTTCAGTAGATGGTACCACTATCAACCCAGACATCCTAGTCAATAATGTGAGGTTTACTCCCTTCCAAGACCTTTACATCCTGCCTTCTTAATCTCTCTCAAATCCTCTCCTCCTCTCCAAACTTAGAGTCACTAACTTAGTTCAGATCCTTATCATTTCTTATTTGGATTTCTGTAGGTTATCATAATGATATCTCTATATTCAGTGTTGCCTCCTTTTAGTCCATTACCTATATAATGTTACAAAAGTAATTTAAAATGCATATCTCATCATTATATTCCCTTGTTAACAAATCCTCAGTGGCCATGTATAGTTTTTAGGATATATTTCAAACTCCTTAGTCATCGTACCTAAGTCTTCATGGTCATTCATGCCCAAGCTCACCTTTCTCAATTTTTCACTTGACACTTCTTTCTCCATGCTTATTTTCGATACCAAAATCTGCATTAGCTAACAATTGCAATACAAGTTACCAAAATTTCTTAGCAGCTTAAAATGAAAGACATTTATTATCTCACACAGTTTCTGAGGATCACATATCCAGAAACCACTTAGCTAAATGACTGTGGCTCAGGGTCTCTCAATAACAAGCCAGATCTGCTGTCATCTGAAGACTTGAATGGGCTGGAGAGTCTGCTTTCAATGTGATTCATCTAGCTGTTGACCAAAGGGTTTAGTTCTTCAACACTGGGGCTTCTTCAAAGAGCTTCTGTTGACATGGGGCAACTGGCTTCCCCCAAAACACATTATCCAAGAAAGTGAATGAGGATCCAAGATGGAAGCTTCACTGTCTATTGTAACCTAATCTCCAGATGGAATCTTCAGACTCTTTTATAACCTAATTACCAAGGTAAATGCCATCAATTCTTCTATATTCTGTGTATCACACCAATCAATCTTAGTATAGTGTGAGAGGACATTGCACAGGGTTGTGAATACTAGGAGGCAGGTATTGAGGGCTATTTTGAAGGCTAATTTTAATAAACAATAATGATAACAATGTAACCATCATTTTATGTATAGAGATATATATATAGATGACTGTATGTCTATATTTTTATTATGTTATTAAGGATCTTCATATGCCTCCTTCACTAATTCTGTTATACATATTCCAAGGAGTTTAATTTAAATGTGATTTCTTACCTCAAATATAATACTGTGGAAAAAAAAAAAAAAGAAAAGAAAAATATAATACTGTGCCTCTGCCTGACTTTAAAAAATTGTGAAACAATGTTAGGGTGAAATATTGAGGTCATAAAATACCCAGAAACTTAAATTTCCTGCATAATTTTTCTCAACCATAGTAAGCATAGAAATTTGCAAATATAAATAGCATATGATCTTTTTTCCTCTGATAAAATTGGTTGTTAATGGCTTTATTTTGATTTGCCGGTAAAGACAAAGATAACAATGATGTTCAAAGTTCCTCTTTGTAAAAGGACTTTGTTTTTTCCCATTTTTGAATATTGCCCACTCAATCATCTATCTATATATGCATTCTTTGGTATACATATATATACACAGTCACCCATAGCACACATAAAACTACATGTGGGAATCAGTGGCACTTTAGAAAAATGAATTATGCCTCCTCTTTGCCTAGCTGCAGTGGCTGGTTGCCATGGAAATGATGTACAAGGTAGACTTTTCAGAAAATGCTAATTCTAATGTGTCTTCATTGGAGGAGTTATGTATTAATCAGAAATAAAGAGAACTTTATTAACAAAACAATGTGAATATGTTAGGAACAAAAGCTATCTGCTTTTATCAAAGAAATCCAATTCACCATCTCTTTTGTCCTGACCTTGACTGAGCCAAGCATCACTCTTTATGGAACTCTGCAATCATAGAAGAGATAGCTAGTTTTTTAAAATTAATGTCAGATTTCATCTTTAATTACCATATACATCGAGTTAATTTCTGCTTCATTAAGTACTGCACGGGGTCAGGACTAATTTCCACAGTTCTCTGCCTCCATAGATTATCTATTATTTCTAAAGTGTTTTGCTGCTTCAGATGCACTCTACTTGCATCTCCCAACACTAATTAATAATAACTTGCTTTCCTTAAAGCCATAGTTGCTTGGAAAATATACTAAGACAATTCCTATCTTTTTTTGATACCCTTTTTTGTCATAATGTATTCTATGCATATCAAAGAAGTATATGCTTATTATGGAAAAAGTTTTAAGGTATCAAATATTTTTTAAAAATTGAAAATCATCCATGAGCTTATCAGGTAGATATAAGCATTATAAGCATTATTTTTTTGTATATATACTCCTCTTCATTACTTTTGCATATAACATTTAGAATAAAACTGATATTCATCCTTTTAGAAAGTTTTCATTTTTTTCCTACAAAATAACTTACAGAATCATAGAATATTAAGGTTGGAAAGAACTCTTCTATCATATTATATAGTGAGCTACTTTCATATCATCTTGACTCAAGTGAGTTTCTTTCTCGCATTTAATTAGGTAAACAGTTAATTATAATTAGTTAATTACAATAACTTTTATTGGTTATTTAGTGACAAGTTGATTGTCTGATACTTCTGACCTAAGTGAAAAATTATTGTTTATTCTTGCCCTTTGTTAATTATTCACCCCAGTGTAACTCACACTTTAAGCCACATAAACTAGTACTTGAGTAACATTTAAAATTGAGGTACTTCATGTTATAATATTTGCTATAGAAAGAGCTGTTAATATCATTTTTGTTTCAAATAGAGTTTCTTTAAATATTAGGCAATTGAAATGTGAATTTACTTAGTAAATTTTGATTGCCTAAGTTACAGACTCATTTTTAGTCTCTGAGTGCAGCTCTTTATCGGTGGGAGTTTTACTGTTATATGTCTGATTATCAGTTGACCTTATCTGTTAGAAAGTAGTTAATGACTATGAGATTCAACTGTACATTAGTAATTACTTTCAGTCAAATAAACTTTGTGTGTAGACATAAATATAATCATCTGGCACCCTCAGGGAGACAAAACTGTCAACATATCATTCCAGTTAGTGCTTCCATGTAGGAATTGTTTTGGATGTTGGCTTACAAGTACAAAAGTCATGCATTATTTGTTTCTCAAGGGCAATTGTCCTCCAATCTTATTAAAATTATTTAAGAATTACCTGGAGAAATTAGGAGTATAGGATGAACAGATATAAACTGCTATATGTAAAATAGACAAGCAACAAGGATTTCTTGTATAACACAGGGAATTGTATTTAACATCTTGTAATAATCTATAATAGAAAACTGAATCATTTTGCTGTGCACTTGAATCTAACATTTTAAATCAAGTATATTTCAATAAGGAAAAAAAGATTACCTGGAGATATAAAGACTCCTATGTCGTACTGCCAGCAACAGTGGCTTAGTAAGTTTGGGATAAGACTTGGGAGTTTTTCATTTTTACTAACTCCCCTTCTCCCTACCCCCCTCTTTGAGGGGCAAAGGGGCAGAGCAGCTGTGGGGAACTCTGTGGAGGGTGATTAATAAGATCTGTGACCTTCTATGACAGCCATAAGCAGATCTCTGGGAGGGAGGAGTCTGGGGAAGGAATCGGTGTCCTTTTCCCTTCCCACATCCTGTGGGAGCCTCCTTCTGCAGAATTCATCCTGGAGCCAAAAGCCTGGGAGCCTCCTGTACAGTCTGTACAGACCAATCTTTCCAGACATGGAGGTGGAGAAAGGAGGAGAGTGGATGGGGTCAGGGAGCAGGGGTTGGAGGCAAATAAGAGATATACTGCCTCCCAAATTACATATATAAATATTTACATTATATATTCATTATATATTTATATTTTATATATAATGTATATACAGAGTTCTGTATAAAAATGTGTATATCATACAAAATATATATAGTATATATATGAATAGACTTTCTGTATACATAAGTAGTGGATTTTTAGTCCATATTGAGAAAGTTCAGGGTCTTAGTTGGCTGAAATTCTCTAAAAACAGAGAAAAGTACACAACACTGAAGTGGTTAGCTTCATGTATTTTCCCAGGTGAATACGCTAGAGTAATTAGCACCCAGATAAAACAGAACATTACAAGCACCCCAATCTGATAGATCATGTAACACCTAATTCATGTTTGTTAAATGTATATACTACCAGCATTTATTTGCCCATTCTCCTTTGGCTGACTTTGAAAATGTTCTGTAGTTTTTTATTGTAACAAAATTGCTGCAACAAACATTCTTATGCATATCTTCCTGTGTACATGAGCAAGAATTTTTCTAAGGTAGAATTTCTGGATCATAAGGTAGGGACTAAAGTCGACTCACTTCAGTTCAGTTCAGTTCAGTCTCTCAGTCATGTCCGACACTTTGCGACCCCATGAATCACAGCACGCCAGGTCTCCCTGTCCATCACCAACTCCCGGAGTTTACTCAAACTCATGTCCATCAAGTCGGTGATGCTGTCCAACCATCTCATCCTCTGTCATCCCCTTCTCCTCCTGCCCCCCAATCCCTCCCAGCATCAGGGTCTCTTCTAATGAGTCAACCCTTCACATAAGGTGGCCAAAGTATTGGAGTTTCAGCTTCAGCATCAGTCCCTCCAATGAACACCCAGGACTGATCTCCTTTAGGATGGACTGGTTGGATCTCCTTGCAGTCCAAGGGACTCTCAAGAGTCTTCTCCAACACCACAGTTCAAAAGCATCAATTCTTCTGCACTCAGCTTTCTTCACCATCCAACTCTCACATCCATACATGACCACTGGAAAAACCATGGCCTTGACTAGATACTGCCAAGCTGCACCCTGAGAGAATCTGCCAGCAGTGTATGAGTATTCCCAAGTATTTTTACCCTCAGTAATACTCATGTCTTCAGTTTTCTGTAGTCTCACAGATCTGTTGAGTGTGAAGTGGTATCCCATTGTGGTCTAAGTCTACATTTTCCTGACTATTCACAAAGTGAAGTCTCTCTTATGTTTATTCCCTCTTTATGTTTTCTTTCTGGTGAAATTTCCTTCCATACCCTTTGCCCCATTTGAGCTATTTGTCTTCTTTCTGTCTTAAAAGCATTCTTTATTAGGAAGAAGACTAATCCTTTGCAGGCTAAATACATCGCAATTATGTTTTACATTTAGTAAACTTTTCAGTTTGTTTATGTTTTTAATAGAGGCTTCACATTTGAAATAGTCAGATTTATCAGTCCTCTCTTAAAATAGTTGGGGATGTTATCTTCTTTAAGAATCCTTTCACCCATACTCACTTACGTCCAACGCTGTGACTCCCCACTGACTGTACCCCTCCAGGCTCCTCTGCCCATGGGGCTTCCCAGGCAAGAATACTGGCGTGGGTGGCCATTGCTTTCTCCAGGAGTTCTTCCTGACCCGCGGATAGAAGCCATGTCTCCTGCATTGGCAGACAGATTCTTTAACACTGAGCCACCCGGCCCCTGGGATCCTGTCATACTAGGTCATAAATATTCTTAGTGTCTGTTTTGGCTTTTCAAAGTCTCTAGTTCATCTAAAGTTGCCTTTTTCTTTTTTTTGATACATGATGGTATGAAATAAGGATTTTGTTCTACCACATAAATAACTCAATTTTTCTCTCACCATTTCTTGGATGGTTATTTTCCTGCAAATGTGTAACTTTATTGAGTATTAGGGTCAGTGTACACATATGTGAGAGTATAATTTTGGTTCTCCATTCTATTGCATCTCCCTGTTTGCCTGATTCTGCCAATGTACTATTGTCTTGTTATTATACTTGTTTCTGATTTTTGTTATTGATTTTAATAAGTTAATAATAAGTTTTATAAAAGGTTTTCTATATCTACTAAGAAAATCATGTGGGTATGTTCTCTTATAATTTTTTTTAGGTAGTAAATTACTTTAATAGACTTTCTAATAGTAAGCCATCCTTAAATTCCTGGGGAAAAACCAACTTGTGCATTGCTGGATAGAGTTTGTTAATATTTTGTTATTTTTACATCCATGCTCATAAATATGCCTTGTAGTTTTCCTCTCCTGACTGTTCTTGTCTGATTTCAGTAGCAAATTTACAATAGTGTCATGAACACCCCTTCTTTTTCTGTCTTTGGAACACTTTGTATAAAACTAGAAATTTCCTTTTCCTTAATGTTTAATGAAATTTGATTGTAAACTTTCTGGACTTGATACATTTTTTAAATAAATTTTATTTACCACAATTTCCTTTTTAAAGGTGGTGGGCTTATTTAGGTTTTAATTTCTTCTTGACTCAGTGCAGTTGGATAAATATGTGTTCATCTGGGTATTCAAACCTTTAATCCCATTAATCATAGTGTTTCCCTCTATTTCTGAAACCATCACCATATCTAGTTATGTCTGCTTTTTCAATGATTGTATCTTGATCACACCTTTTATTGTATTTCTTGATTAATTTTTATTAGTTTTGTCAAAAAATAACATTTGATTTTGTTAATCCTATTTTCCTTTGTTTACTATTTTATTAGTATATGCTCCTCTTTTACTTTCCTGTCTTCTGTACTGTTGGGGATTTATTACTCTTTTTTTTTTTTTTTTAACTTATTGAAGTATTAGCTTGGCCAAGAATTTCATTCAGATTTTTCTATTCCATCTTAGGGAAAAACCTGAACAAACATTTTGGCCAATGCAGTGGATACTTACTCATTATTTTTTACTTCCTTATGGTTCCTTTAAACTGTAATAGTCTTGTAATACTCTAAATGTTCTTTTCATTCCACTTTATCTGTATTTCACAAGTTTTCATATGTGGAATCATTATCATTCCATGTAATATTTTAAAAATTCTCATTGCAGCTTTTTATTTGACCCATGAGTTATTTCAAAGTGTGTTTCTAAATTGGCTAACTGATTAGAGCTTTATCTTTTTGCTGTTAATTTCTACAGGAACTCAACTATGGCTAGAGTACTAGGTTTATGTGAGATGTTGAATTTTCCATTTCTTTTGAGACTTAATTTGTAAACATTTCAAGGTACAAGAAAACCAATGTTAAGTGTAGTATTCAGATCACTTATGGTCTTCAGTTCAGTTCAATTCAGTTGCTCAGTCATGTCCGACTCTTTGCGACCCCATGGACTGCAGCACACCAGACTTCCCTGTCTACCACCAACTCCCAAAGCTTGCTCAAACACATGTCCATCAAGTCAGTGATGACATCCAATTGAAAGGTTGTTGCTGAGCCATGAAAGATGCCGGGATTCTTGGCCTCCAGAGGAGAAAATTCAATCCAGGGTCAGTGATGAGGCTTGATTGCTCAGAGCTTTTGTGTAATAAAGTTTTATTAAAATATAAAAGAGATAGACAAAGTTTCTGACATCAGAAAGGGGCAGAAAGAGTGCTCCCCTGTTAGCCTTTAACAGTATGTTATATACCTATCAGCATGCTGTTAATTAGAGAAAGGAAATGTCTCAAAACTTAGAGTGGCACCGCGCCCCTCACCCACATGCATTTTGATTGGCACAAGGTGAGTCATCCCAGGCCATGAATCTTGAAGAACGGCAGGTTTCCAAGTAAATATATAGTTTTGTTAACATAGATTAAGAGAACAATGTATGACTAAAACATACTGGTTTGTTGAGCCCTTATCAGTTCTGAGTCTTATGGGGAACCCACTTGAAGAAAGACTGAGTCTAGGGTAAATGCATAGTTCATTAACATAGCTTAAGAAAAACACTTCTTTTAAAAAAAAAATGCATTGGTTAGCTCAAGTTTTGAGAAAAGTTAAGGTCAGGTGGAACCTGGTGTTGTCATGGCAACACAGAATTTTAAGAGAAAGCTCCTTTTAATTTTGCATAGAGAAGGGAAAAAAATCTGACACTTGTATTTTGTTTCCTCTTGCCACTTAAGAGACAGAGAAAAAATGTCTGACACTTGCAGTGTATTTCCTCTGTTTGGAGACCCCTAGCCTTCCTGCCTGTTACCCTCTCACAACCATCTCATCCTCTGTTGTCCCCTTCTCCTCCTGCCATCAATCTTTCCCAGCATCAGAGTCTTTTCCAGAGAGTTGTTTCTTTGCATCAGGTGACCAACGGGTTGGAGTTTCAGCTTCAGCATCAGTCCTTCCAATGAATATTCGGGACTGATTTCCTTTAGGATGGACTGGTTCGATCTCCTTCTAGTCCAAGGGACTTGCAAGAGTCTTCTCCAACACCACAGTTCAAAAGCATCAATTCCTCAGTGCTCAGCTTTCTTTATACTCCAACTCTCACATCCATACATGACTACTGGAAAATCCATAGCTTTGACTAGGCGGACCTTTGTTGGCAAAGTAATGTCTCTGCTTTTTAATATGCTGTCTAGATTGGTCATAGCTTTTCTTCCAAGGAGCAAGTGTCTTTTAATTTCATGGCTTCTGTCACCATCTGCAGTAACTTACTTATAGTCTTACTCATCTCTGTATGCTTGATCTGCTATTTGCTTGAAAAATGTGTGTGTGAAAATACCACTATTATTGTTTGTTTATTTTCCCCTTGCATGTCTCTTAGCTTTTGCTTTAAGTGTTTGGTAACATTCTTATTAGGTATATACATGTTAAGAATTAGCATAGCTTCTTGGCTTAGTTTTCCTTTTAACATTATGGTAACCATCTTTATACCTAATAATACTATGGTAGGAAAGGGGACCCTTTCCAAAACTGGGCTCTTGTCTAGCACTCAGAAATGAATTGTCTGAGGAGACACATGTGCTGACAAAGCAGGAGATTTTTTTGGGAAAGGGCGCCCGGGTGGAGGGAAGGAGGCTAAGGGAACCCAGGAGAACAGCTCTGTCACATGGCTTGCAGTCTTGGGTTTTATGGTGATGGGATTAATTTCTGGTTTGTCTTTAGCCAATCATTCTGACTCAGAGTTCTTCCTGGTGGTGCACGCCTTGTTCAGTCAAAATGGATGTCAGAGAGAAGGATTCTGGGAGGAGGTCGGACATGTGGTGTCTCCTTTTGACCTTTCCGGAACTCTTCCGGTTGGTGGAGGCATATTAGTTCCCTATTCCTTAGCAGGACCTCCTGTCATAAAACAACTCACGCAAATGGTTGCTATGGTGCCTGGCCAGGGTGGGTGGTTTCAATCAGTGTGCTTCCCCTAACAATACTTTCTACCCCAAAGTTTTTTTTTTTATTATTGTTACACCAACTTCCTTTCAATTATATTTACGTATCTATACCTATTCTCTCCCTTCCTAACTTTCTGTGTCCTCAAATATTAGGATTTTATTTCTTAATTAAAATGTGACTAAACCTTGTTTTGTAAATCCACTGTAAACATTCTTGTCTTTTATCCCATTAATGTATTCAGTATTCATTTTGATAACTGACATTTTGGATTTATATTTTCCATTTTATTTTATTTTATACTTTTTATATACTTCTGTATTTTATGTTTATGTTTTTCCTTCTCTGTCAACTGATTGTATTTTCTCTAATCTCCTTGTTTCTTCTTTTGGAAGGAGTTTTCTATTATATGGCTACTACTGAAAGTATAACATGGATTCTTATCTATTCAAAGTCAGAATTAAATGAAATCCCAATGTTACAGCTCCAGTCACTCTGTGCCTTATTATATACTGTCATATACACTTGTGAAAACATCACCATAATCAAGATAATGAACATACCCATCACCCTTTAAAATGTCCTTGTGCCCATTGCAATTTTCCCGCTCCTGAACCCCACTCTTTCTTCATTTTCAGGCAGCCACTGATCTTCTTTCTGTAACAGTAGGTTAGTTTGCAATTTTCCAGAATTTCGTATAAGTGAAAACATACTCTTTTTACCCAGCACAATTATTGAATATAATACTTTTCTCCTTTTTATTGCTAAGTAATATTCTGTCATATGAATATATCACAATTTGTTTATTCACTCACCTGTTGATATACATTTGTATTGTTTTAAATTCAGAACCATTACATTCTTATAAAGTTCTTTTCCACTCCATGTCAGTTAAAAAAAAAATAGCCAAATTTTTTTCTAGTACTTTTATGGCTTTATATTTCTGCATTTAAATTTTAATCTATCTTGATTTTATTTGGTGAATAAAATATATTAATTTAAGATAGGCTAAATTAAATTTTTCCTGAGGAGTAAGTCAATTATGCCACTATTATTTATTGACTAGTATATTCTTTGAAGTAATTTGATTCTTGATCTTTATGTATATATTAAATATTTGCAAATACTTGAATCTTTTGTAGCTCATATTTTATACTACTGAACTCTTGTTTAAACCCTTTACTAAATATTGTTGTAAAACACAGATTAATATCTTGTAATTCATACTCTTTACATTTTTTGTTAAACCTTTCTTGGTTACTCCCAATTTTTTTTCATCCATTCAATTAATTTCTTTGGAAATTTCATTGGAATTTGTGATATTGTGATTTATAAAAAGAAACATATAATATTTTGTCTTCATCCTTGTTTCTGGCACAAAGTCCCCATAATCCTTAGGGTATCCTAAGTGATGAGTGGAACAACTATCTTTTACTATGTTAATAAGGAGACTTTTGGACAGCGTGTAAGTTTAAGGGCTTTTGTTTGTTTACTTCTTTACAGTTTCCTTGGCTCCTTTACATAATATTATCAAATTTAAATTTAAAAATCCTTATGAAGTACACATAAGGATTATTCCCATTTCTATCAAGGTACAAGTCAACCTAATGACTTAGTATAAAAGAAACATCATGATATGAACCTCATCAGTTTCTATAGACCCTCATCATTGTCCACCACCACCCAAATTACTAACTGTACCAACTACTCAAGTCTCCTCCACCTGTTTGAAATTCATGACTTCTTTTTAAACTCCATTCCTTCACAGGCACTGTTTCCTCTGACTGAAATGCTGACCCACTCTCCTGACCAATCCTCCATTTTGCCTGGATAACTGCTACCTGACCTTCAAAACTCTCTCCAGTGTCTCTGCTTCTAGGTAGTATCTAGCAGAAGTAGAATGAGTGGGACCATTTAGGAGGATGGTAGGATGAAACAGACAAGCGACAAGTAAATGAGTAAATGAGCCAATGAGAAAAGCGGAGCTATAAGCCATGTTTGGCCACCCCTTGGAATGTATGACTTCTGATATAACCATGTGCTTTCTGCCTTTGGAACAGGGTCTCTCTCGTGATACCTCCATGCCAAAGGTCCCGCTATGCCACCTACTTTGATGTTGCTGTTCTTCGCTGCCTACTCCAGCCACACTGGTCTGAGGAAGGCACTCAGTGGTCTCTGATGTACTATCTACAAAGACTGAGACACATGTTGGAAGAGAAGCCAGAAAAGCCCCCAGAGCCAGATATTCCTCTCCTGCCCAGACCCAGGAGTAGCTCCATGGTGGCAGCAGCTCCCTCACTAGTGAACACACATAAAACCCAAGTAAGAGCATCTCGGGTCCACTGCTTTTTCAACAAACAACTTTGCCATAACAGAGTCTTTTTTCTTCTGTGTATCCAGCTCTTATTTATCCCATTGCTGACTGATTGGTGGGTTACTCTGATACTATTATCCTTTCCTTTCCATCTTTTACTACTGGACCATTTTGCTGCTCTGTTTTGCAAAATTCCATTTTGCATTTAATTGACCATCCAAAGAAGTGTTTTCTAAATGCCTCTTACACACACTAATCTAGAGTAAACTTCTGTTGCTCCATAATAATGGAAAATGGGTCTTCTGGCTAATCAAAGTGCTAGTTAATAAAGAGTTTTTGTATGTAACTGTCAATTACCAATATTATAAAGTGCATGACTCTGGTGTTTTACTGAATATGATTTAACTTCCTTTGCATAGCTCAAAATTTTCCTGTGCCTCAATGTCATCTTTCACAATACTGGTTTTTGATATATAGTCTTGCTCTTTATTATAGATGTTTGAAGGAATAAACTGAATATGTACTGATGACATCCCCATGAAAATCACTTTTTGATAAATGAAAGTACTAATAGCAGCTTAAACACTTGTTCTCTTTTTCAGCATGTTAAATATGTAAATTATGATCTGCAATGTGTTGCAGTTGTTTGAGTTTATTGAAATGTGAATTGGCTGTATCTGAAATGTCTGCATATTCTGAAAATAAACAAGAGTGATATCAGAATGAAAAGGAAATATGTTCTGTTTTAGTAATAGATGGTTCTGCCCAAAGTGAATATCTCGCTTAGTGAATCACTAAATGGAAAAACACATTTTTAAAATAGAAAAAGAAATACCTACCCCCTTCTTATTTTCTTGGCTTTCCTAAATCTGGAACTTTGTGGCCTCACTGTTGAAATCTCCAAAGAGAAGTTACAATTAATATGAAATATATCTCTATTGTAATATGTAATATATCTCTAAATCCTTGACCATTAATCTATTTTTATTGTCTATTAAGGATCTCACCATGAAGTGTAATGAAGAGGAGAAATCTCTCAGTCCTGAAGCCTTTTCCAAGGTTTCATTGACGAATCTACGCAGGTCTGCCATCCCAGATCTTTCTTCAGATCTTGGCATGAACATTTTTAAGAAGGTGAGTAGAACCACTTAAAAAAAAAACCAAACAGCTACAAAAAAACAGCAGGGCATGAAATGCTTCTGACTGTGCTGCCGAGGCAGGTGGGTTGAGGAAGGGAGCTCAGAGTAGAGGCCCGCTCCCAGCTATAGCACTGACTTGCGGCGTGACCTTGGGCAGCATGACCTTTCACATTCTCTCCCTGTGCAGGAGTGCGTCCCATTTTCCACATTATGTGGGGTTGTTAGGAGCTCAATCCTGATATGTGTAAAGTGCTTCTAGTAGTGTGGTCATGGAGATAGTTGTGGTAGCAGTGATGGTATCACTCGTCTGTATAGCTCATCTCATTCTACCAAGCACTTCATATAAATAATTCTTATATAATCCAGTGAGACCTTTATTCTCCACAATTTGCGCCTACAAATCTGAGTCTTTTTGCAGTTCTTAGAGTAATGGGATCATCATAGAACACTCATTCTTGAAGTCATTTCCATTTTTAAGGCAATAGAAAAACCAAGCTTTGTGATAATGTAGTAAATCCTTATAACTGACCACTAGCTTTACTACGGTCACTTCTGTTTGTGAGTGACAGTGTAGGTTTCCATTCAGCAAACATTTATTGCACATTCACAAGAATCTAGAACACTAAAACTGGGAAATTAAAGGTGAGTCTTTGTGTAAATAAACTGACTTGGGAATCAGTTGATTGGTTCAAATTCCACTTCTACCATTTTCTACCCATGTGATACTGGCCAAATGATACTGGTTTCTTCACTTATAAATGGGTACATAATATACTTACCTCAAAAGGTTATGATAATTGAGATAATGTGGGTAGAGTCTTATTGGGCCTCATACTTAGCAAGTACTCAATAAAGGTTAACTATTATTCTCAACAATAAAAAAGAAAAAGATTGCACCTTAGAAACTTTAGGTAGTTTTAGAAAGGTTGAGTCCAAACTCAAAACTAGGTTTTCTAACTAAATATTTCATGCTCTTGTTAATCCACTCTTTGCCTCTCTTTTTTATAAGCAAATGGAGCTAATCAAATAGAAAATAATATGTGTAAGCTGATGTATGTGTGGTGGCTTATTTTTTTCTTTTGCAAAGTGACTAGTTTGTGTCAATGAAGAACACAGAATTACCAACCTATCTATAAGCTCAGAGTTTGCTATGCAACATTGATAATGCAGTAAAAGACAAATGCTGTAGTTTTTCTAAAACTGCTAATCAGTGGGGCGGGGGGGGGGGGGGGCGTGGGGAAGAGGTTTTCAGTTCTGATTGCATATGAGAATCTCTGCAGAACTTTTAATAAATCAAGGGCCCAGGACTGACCCTGGACCTATGAAGTCACAATTGCTGAAGATTAGGCCCAGACATTAATACATTTTAAAAACTTCAAGCAATTCTAAACTCTTAGATATACTGGATCTTGAATTTCTTTGATTGATAGGAGTTATAGGGTTGTACCAATGCATATTCTGCATCTTCTTTGCCTCTCCTATGAACAGAGGTATGCATCTGAAGTCATTTGGCTGAAACAATGAATCTGTCTTGAAAAATGGAATAGAAAAAGAGTGTCTGGTCTGTGTGATGACTCAAGACTCCTATACACTAACCCAGGGTTTCTCAAGTTTTACCGAGCATCAGAATCACCTGCAGGAATTGTTAAACATTGCTGGCCCTCCCCTTTTGGCTTTCTGATCTAGAAAGATCTGCATTTCTGACAAATTCCCAGGCACTGATGCTAGTCCAGGGACCACACTTGGAGAAACATTCCTCAAGCCCAACCCGGCAGAAAAACCTGGGAAAATATGTTATCTTTTTCTTAATTTCTTTCACTCCTTTGCACATTGTGGAAATTTCTCCCATCTCTACTGGATGACATTTGGTGACTTTCTGGGTCTCCTTTTCCTGGAACATTTCCTGAATTTTACTCCAACCCTTTGGGAAGCAAATGGTAACCTCGCCTTTGCCCTATGCCTGACCTTCGTCTCTCATCCCTGTAGTTCAAGAGCCGCAAAGAAGACAGAGAGAGGAAAGGTTCCATCCCATTCCACCATACCGGGAAGAGGCGGCCTCGGAGAATGGGAGTGCCATTCCTGCTGCACGAGGATCACCTGGATGTGTCCCCAACTCGTAGCACGTTCTCCTTCGGAAGTTTCTCTGGGCTCGGAGATGACAGGCGAGGCATGGAAAAAGGAGGCTGGCAAACCACCATTTTAGGTGATCACAAGGACCTTCGAAAGTAGGGCAGAGCTGCTTTGACCTGTTTAGAAATCTGGATCTAGGGCTCCCAGGGAAATCTGTACCTTTCTTAAACAGTTCAGTCGAGAAATCTGGGCCCAAATACAGCCTCCCCAGGACCCAAATAATACTGTGTCTTTACAGACAAAGAAATGGAAATAATTGAATTATGCAAGAATCCTGTATAATTAGACAGCCCTATTTCTGATCATTCTATACAATGATTCTCTAAATTTTATTGAAGTACACTTTATATATAATATGTTGATTTCTTCTCTATAGCAAAGTGACTCAATTATATATATGTATTTATATATTTTTTCATATTCTTTTAATATTTCATATTCTTTTCACATGATATTGAATAGAGTTCCCTGTGCTATCCAGTATGACTTTGTTGTTTATTCATCCTATATATAAGTTTGCCTCTGCTAATCCCAGACTCCCATTACTTTCCTCACCTACTCTGCCTTCCTCTTGGCAACTGCAAGTCTGTTCTCAGTAGTATATCATCCTAGGCATGGAAGCATGGTCTTAGAGGGCTCTGTGCATTAACTTTGTGAATCCAAAGGCAGACTTTTCTTTCACTCAGATATTAAAAAAGAAGATGTAAAGAAAAGAAAAGGGAGCTTTTTTTTTCCTTTCTGGATGTCATATTAAGACCAGCTTAAAATCAGGAGATGACAGCTAGCGGGGGCCTAACAGATGGTTTCTGACATTTGGCTTAGATTGGGGCTGACCTTCTCACAGGCAGCTTCATCAATCATCTCAACCCTGAATGTTCCCAAGGCAGATTTCATTCCTGCTAGTCAGCTGTGCCTTGCAGACTTCCTAATATCCCCTGACTGTCACTGCCATCCTTTGGACAGACAAAATCCTGGCAGAACATCTTTCAGATTTCCTAACCTTCTTGTGGTTCCTGTCCTTCTCAGGGAAGTTTACCAGGCGGGGCAGCTCCGACGCGGCCACCGAGATGGAGAGCCTGAGCGCCAGGCACTTCCATTCTCATCACACGCTGGTGAGTGACCTGCCCGACCACTCCAACAGCCACGGGGAGAACACCGGCAAGGAAGGTGGGTCGGAGGCGGCCCCTGCAGGCGGGACTTCAGGTTTCTTTTCCTGTTTCCTGTTTTCTCTCCATGTTCCATTTTCATTGTAATCTGGCTCCATGTGCTTTTTGAAAACGTGCATTTGTGTATTTTATGGCTGGATTATTTGTGAACCATCCTTAAAATTTCCTTAGTAGCAGGAGCTATGGCATAGCACAGTGTGAACACCATGCCTCTCAGAGGAAAAACAAGGGCAGCCCATTCTGTATTTGTTTTCACAAGAGCATAGACCTACAGGAAAGACTTCGAGGACATCTGTCACATCCCTCTGAAGGGCTTGTCCATCTCCAGGGGAGGAAAGTCCCTACCTTCTAAGGCCACTGATTCCCTTTCCAGACAGCTGCTATTCTGTGCTTTATGTGGAGCAAACGTGTGCCTCTGGATGAAATTCAAGATGGGTTCTTAATCTGTGCTCTTCTTAACCTATGAGTATAAATTTAGTCCCTCTTTTCCCTGGACTGTATTTCAAGTATCTGATGACATCTATTAGTTACCACCACAAATTTATGTTCCATAATTCTTTTTATTTATTAAAAAAAATTTTTTTTTGTTCCATAATTCTTAAGCAGAAGAGAAAAAAGAATCTTGTTTTTTGTTGCCTAAATATATTAAATAAAACCAAATATTTTCACAGCTACAAAGTTGTGGGGAAATATTTCAACCAAACTAGCTTAACTATTGGAGAAGGAAATGGCAACCCACTCCAGTATTCTTGCCTGGACAATCCCATGGACAGAGGAGCCTGGTGGACCTAGTTCATGGGGTCTCAAAGATTTGGACACAACTGAAGCGACCAAGCACAGCACAGTGTAACTAACCAGTAGGGTCTATCGTCTAACTGCATAAAAAGCACCAGTTAGACAAAAAAATTCTATCCTGGGTCTCAAGAAAGCCAGCTAAGAACTCACATTTTCTATAGCCTTCACTGTTCATTAGATATTATTATACATGACTCAGTACCATGGGAGTTGACGATAGCCTTGAGACTCTCCATCAAATGTATGCTATAGCTGTGATTGTGGTCATGATTTAAACAGTAGGTTAAGTGGCTAACATGATCTTGTAGGTTCATATGGGGGAAGTAAGACATTGCTTTCCTTTTTCTAGTGCGATCTCAGATCTCCACTATTACAGTTGCAACCTTCAATACCACACTGGCGTCGTTCAACGTCGGCTACGCAGACTTTTTCAGTGAGCACATGCGGAAGCTCTGCGACCAGGTGCCAATCCCTGAGATGCCACACGAGCCCCTGGCGTGTGCAAACCTGCCTCGGAGCCTCACAGACTCCTGCATAAACTACAGCTACTTGGAAGACACAGAACATATTGATGGGACCAATAACTTTGTCCACAAGAATGGCATGCTTGATCTTTCTGTACGGAGCAAGAATTTTTCTTACTGAAACTCAAAAGATATTGAATCTTTGGTCCAGTTTTTACAATGTTGGGTAAAATGGACATATAAGTTCTTAGAAATGTTAGATCTTTAAATGTAAAAGCTGCACTTAAAAAAGAAAAAACCTTTTACGAGTGTATCACCCATCTTAGATGCACCTTTTCTTTTTTTTTGAGAATTACTTTAGATTTGATCTGACATTAGAATATTTTTATAATTGAAAAACACTAGTGAATCCTGAATGCACTTAGTAAATATCTGTGTATTTGTATTTGCTAAGTCCCTCATTTTCTAGACAAGTAGTAAAAAATTTTGCTTGTTTTCTTTTGTTATATAGGCAACATGACTATAAACCACCCAAACAGCAAGAGAGAATGAATAGAAGTCCATTAAAACATTTAAACCTTCATTCTCAAGAATGCCTATCTTGATTATAGTTATTAGCAAATGAAAGGGTTGTTATATGTTACAAATATATTTCACGCAATTTTTTTTATTTCACATTAGGCAACCTGGCTCAGCAAATAATTTAAAATTTTAAAATCAATAGAAAGACATAATTTAAACATGCAAATACTTTGCATTTAAAATTGAGTGTAAATAACGATGCAGTTGCAAATATTCGTCTATTATATGCCTAAGGAAACTTTTGGTCTTCACCGATTATTAGTGGAAAGGATTATTGGCAGAGGATTAAAACACTTTGATTTTAGAAATCAGTTGAGCAAGTTTCCATTTGGGCAAATAATTGCTCTCCCATTAATCCATTATGCTTTGTTATCTCCATTAACTGTCTATATTATGGCAATTTTAGAGTCCTTAAATGAGATAACACACTTATACATTTTTAATTCCTTGGGTGATTTGTTGATTAAGCACGTATACAAGGCTCCAATGCAGCATAATAAGATCATCTGAAAATTACCCGAATTATTTATACTTACGTGCATAGAACAGCCTAAAGGAAATGCAATAAATGGAATAGCCAAATCTATTTAGAAAGAGGTAATTCAAGTAACTTAATTACTCTCTGATTACTTTTGTCTTCCCCCAGGTGGTTCTGAAGGCCGTTTATCTTGTCCTTAACCATGACATCAGTTCTCGCATATGCGATGTGGCGCTGAACATTGTGGAATGCTTGCTTCAGCTTGGCGTGGTGCCCTGTGTAGAGAAGAACAGAAAGAAGAGTGAAAACAAGGAAAATGGAACTGTAGAAAAAAGACCAAGTGAGGGAACTTTCCAATTCAAAGGAGTATCTGGAAGCTCCACCTGTGGCTTTGGGGGCCCTACAGTGAGTGGAGCTGGAGATGGTGGAGGAAATGAAGGAGGAGGTGGTGATGGAGGAGGTGGAGGAGGTGATGGAGGAGGAGGTGGAGGAGGTGGAGGTGGCCCCTATGAGAAGAATGACAAGAACCAAGATAAGGTATGAATGAACCAGCTTTTGCATACTCATGAAAGGTTATTCCTGATTTCTTTCCATATGCTTGCCAGCAATTTGTTGACTCAATAGCCGCTAGTCACTAGTCCATCATAAGCAGTATGCATGCATGCCTGCTGAGTCACTGAAGTCATGTCCAGTTCTTTGCAACCTTATAGACTGTAGCCCACCAGGCTCCTCTGTTCATGGGATTCTCCAGACAAGAACGCGGGTGTGGGGTGCCATGCCCTCCTCCTGGGGGATCTCCCAGATCCAGGAATTGAACTCACATCTCCTGCATCTCCAGCACTGCAGGCAAATTCTTTACTGCTGAGCCACCTGGAAGCCTCTAATAAGCAGAATAATTTTTCTGAAGAGCATTAAGTTCTTTCTCTTGATTTAAGGAACACATTTTAGGTAGCCTACTTTAGTCACAGGTAAAGAGAAGAAAATGGGGGATTTTTATTTAGTAAGTTGATTTCTTGGCATTAATTTAGAAGACTAGCCTTTGTCCTCTTATGTCTCAGCCTGTCACACCCAGGTGTCTATCGTTTTCATTAGTTATTGTTTCTGAATTTAATTTCCTTTGACTTGACAACACCTGATTTATGATTTCAGCATTTAGCATCAGTAATTAGTTTTCTAATTTGAATTTTAAATAAGAATTACTGCAGCTATATTCATATAATTTATGCTGATTTCAATTTGAGATCTTAGTTGGAAAATAGAAATTGAAATCAAAAAAGAGATTTGAATCTCTAACAGGTCACAATCTACACATCAGGCCAAGTGTTTACAAGTATGAGATTTCACGGTGCAGAGTTCTACTACCTACATATTATCTTATATATAAATTGTTGTTTTGTTGCGGGGTATCAGGTTTTTACATCTGAAGATGTGCAGTGCTCCTTCCTCTTTTTTTTCCCCTTCCTCTCTTTCTAGTTCTACCTCATGCCTGTTTAATTTGCATTTATCATGTTTCTTTCCTCCTTTTCCCCAATATTTGTGGACTCTCATCCAGTAATTCCTGCCCCAATATTCTTAGGTTCCCAAACCTAACTTTTCCTTTAGGATTTCTTCTACTGCCTCACGCATATTTATATGTCTTCCAGTTCTAATAGAATCTTCTGGTATTTGATGTTTCCAGCTTTTACATTCCAAAACATCACTGAGGACAATTCAAGGGTCCTCAGGTCTCATTGTAGATGAAAATTATCAAAGTGATGATATTAATCACAAGGATTTGAACTTGGATCCTAAGATTTAAGGGATTTTTCAGTCAAAAGTTATGTAGGAATTAGTAAACAAATACAAAGTATAAGGACCACATTTATAAACATGACAAATAGTAAGATTCTTAATTTAAAATTGTTTTACCTGTCAATCTAGGTGGCAACTCAAAGAGATGATAGAACTATGTCATTTTGTCACAAGATTCAAGGGAAAATAGGAAAAATGAGAGTTGTCAAATTTTGATAAGCTCTTTTCAGTAAAACTTACATATCTTCTAAATTGATGAGGCTTTGTTATGTTTGGAGCTTCCCAGGTGGTGCTAGTGGTGAAGAACTGGCCTGCCAATGCAGGAGACATGAGATATACGTTCCATCCCTTGTTGTGTTTATTGAGGATTTATGAAGTTTATTATTAGTATTTTGTTTCTGTAGGGTTTTGTTTTAGTTCTAAAATTACACCCAACTAGTATTCACATCTAATTTTTTAATAAAGAGCTACAAATGTCTTGCCTATCTAGATATTATATATAATCTAGATATTATTAATATATTATATTATGTAAATATAAATCTATTATATGTAATGTAATGTAGATATTATATGTAATATATAGATATTATAAACACTAGAAACTTGATAATATAAATGTTACTTTGACCAGTTACTTTTGATTAGGATGGGATTTTACAAAGTCAGATTATGTGTTCTCCAAAACAACCACAAAAGATGCAAATGTTCTATAATTAGTCCTGCAAAATAATATTCTTTGTAATGCAGAGAATTTATAAAATTGTACCTGAACGTAGGTCAAGCGCATTGTACTTGTGATTCACACAGGTCTGCTCTGCCTCCAATCCATCTGTTATATTCAGTGGAATTGGGAGTTTATCTAATTTTGCAACCTAGTAATACCAGAAGCATGGGGGAATTGATTAATTCAGAAAAGAAGATCTGATTTCTATTTCTATATTTGCTGCAAACGCGTACTAAGAACTTGAAATGTTATTTAATATGTGTCCTGATTTCTGCCTATAACATGCTACGTCTTTCTGAATGTCTCCTTCTGGAGGAGCTGACATCCCAAGGACATCTGAAGATCCAAAGAAATACAAATAGATATTTACAAAAAGCTTTGGGAGCTAGGAATTTTTTTAAAGGAATAGTTAATGGTTTTTAAATGTTCATAAGTCAGTCTTCCAAATCAGCTCTTTCCCAGGGTGACCTTTTCTGAGGCACGACTGCCTCTGGCCACACAGGCTGTGTACTCCACAAGAGCTCTCTGCTAAGGAGGCCAGGCAGGACTGAAATCAGGGCCAGTCAAGGCTGCTTCTACTAAGAGCACCTTTTAGTAGAAGGTGCCTACTACTCACTTTTTCTAATTCATCCTCCCAGAACAGTGCCTTTTCTAATTTGCACAAAGTTGCCCCAAAGGATAGCAGTGCCTCACACCTAGAAATGGGCTTCCCTGGTAGCTCAGCTTGTAAAGAATCCACCTGCAATGAGGGAGACCCGGATTCGATCCCTGGGTTGGGAAGATCCCCTGGAGGGAGGGCATGGCAACCTACCCCAGTATTCTTGCCTGGAGAATCCCTTGGACAGAGAAGCCTGGTGGGCTATAGTCCACGGAGTTGCAAAGAGTTGGACACAACTAAGTGACTAGGCACAGCACACCTAGAAATAATCATTAACACTGGTTTTTCTATTATTATGCACCTTACTTGTTTTGCCTCACAAACTGTGAGACGGGTATTTTATGATTTCCCTTTGTGAGGCATAGGGTGTTAAGTAGCTTGCCGAAGGTTATGGAGCTAAGATTTTAATTTAAACTTAAAACTTTTCTGAATTGGTGTAGGAAAGTGAAAGTATTAGTCGGCTCAGTCATGTCGGACTTTTTGTGACCCCATGGACTATAGCCCGCCAGGCTCCTCTGTCCATGGGATTCTCCAGGCAAGAATACTGGAGTGGGTTGCTATTCCCTTTTCCTGGGGATCTTCCTGACCCAGGGATTGAACCTGAGTCACCTGCATTGACAGGTAGTTTCTTTACCCTCTGAGCCACCCAGGGAAGCCACTGGTGGAATATATGTACCTATAAATAAATAAATATAGGTGTGTTCTATGTATGTGTATATATATGTGTGTTTGAGTCTTCCATTTGCAAGCATCTGAGCTGCAGAGTTCCCAAGAAACAGACTCGAACAAAGAGATGTGTGCAGGAGGTTTGTTGGGGTGTCCACTCGGGATCGACATCTGTGAAATGTAGAAGAAGTGGGATGGAGCCAAGAGAGAAGCTGAATTGCAATGTAGTTGTAACACAGACTTCAGCCCCTCACACAGGGGGCCCCAGAGTTGGGATGGTTCTTCAAAGTAACCCCTGGGTAAAGTAAGGGAGCCCACCTTATTCCATGACCTCCCTCCTCACCTTCTTTATGCCCTTGGCCAGTCACTGGAGGCAGACTGCTTCCAGGAGGAGAGTGTAATGTGGGTCAAGGCAGATGTCTTTAGCTAAGGGCAATGCCTGAAGAGGAACTCACCTGAGAGTTATCAGCCATCAATACTTCCAGCCTTGATTCATGGCAGGAGGAGAAGGGGACGACAGAGGATGAGATGGTTGGATGGCATCACCGACTCAATGGACATGAGTTTGGGTAAACTCCAGGAGTTGTTGATGGACAGGGAGGCCTGGCGTGCTGCGGTTCATGGGGTGGGAAAGAGTCGGACACGACCGAGCGACTGAATGGAACTGAATACTTCCATCAGCTCAGAGAATGACTGTTCAGTTCTGAAGGGGGGCGTTTCTGGGCGTCACAGCCACTACCTGAGCCTTTGGTTAGAAAAAAAATGACCCAGTTACATAACATTAGGGGAGCAGAGAGAGTGTCTCATCACATAATGAACAGCACATGATGTCTAGATAGCTCTCATACCTGACACACCCTCCCTGCTTTTGAGTATTCTTTCTATGTGGATGGCCCCAAAGTTTGTGTATCAACCTGAGCATATGACTGTGGAAAAGCCCTTCACGATTTACAGATCAAGGCTTATTCATTATTTTATATTTGGCACAGTAAACTGATGAAGTAGGAAGGGAAGCTATTAAGATCCTCAATTCACAGGTGGGAAAACTAAAACACAAAGAGATTCATTCACTTATCTAACGTCATGTGCAATTAAGGAGCAGGAGCTGGACTCTCAGGTGGCTGTGCTGACAGCAGAGAGTCACTAGAAGGACCGAGGAAGGTTGAAGCTTCCTGAAGGTTATGGTGCAGATCTGCATCATTCCTTAGCAACAGCTTCCTTATGCTTCTTTGGAAACAATTCAAGGGTTTTCTGGAAGCTATGTTCTCCACTTAAAGCAAGGATTATATGAGTCTAAAGAGAGGATAATAACAGTTCATCTCAGGGGGACTTCCTATTTAACCTCAAATGAAGAACCCATGCTGAATATTTACAAAAATTTGTTTATTCTCACTTAGTTTATACATGAGTATTACAATACAGCAAAAGCAAAAAAATTAGAAAAATCCTTCAAAAATGTCAGGAAATGCCACATGATTTCAAAGTTTCAGACTTTGAGCAGTTCCAGAAATTTAGCAGAAATCCTTGCCTAGTGATACTATTGGAACACTGTTGGTAAAGGTACCTTCTGGAAAAAGCTGTTTGCCTTCATCATTGATAGTCCACTCTATTCCTCTCTAGACAGTCATTCTGATCACCTGTAAAGAATATGAAAGCATGTCTTCTACTGAATAGGTCTACATCCATATCCTGTAGCACTAGAGGGTATTCAAAATGCATAAATATTTTTCTTTCTTGTAAATCACGTTCTAGCTTTTCTAAAAGTTACCCTGCTTGTTGAGCCCTTGACAATTCTATTTCCCAAACTTCACGGGCTCACTATAAAACATATATACTTGGTTTAATAATAAAGTAGAGTTTCAGTAGCAAAAGACACTAAGTGATTAAGTAAACAGAATCCTCTTTCTCTCTCATTCTGGGTGCTAGGATGAAAGTACACCTGTAAGCAACCATAGGCTTGCTCTAACCATGCTCATCAAAATCGTGAAATCCCTGGGATGTGCCTATGGTTGTGGAGAAGGACATCGAGGGCTCTCTGGAGATCGTCTGAGACACCAGGTATTCCGGGAGAATGTAAGAGAATTAAAGTAGATTCCATTTCCTCTTCGTCTTCCCTCCTTTCAAATTAGGAATGAGTCCTTTGACAATGAGGGTCAGTGTTCCCTGAAAAAAGAGTTCGTTTTGTGATTGTAATTAATGCTGTCATAAGGTGGGAGAATTCCCACAAGATAATCTCAAAACTTCTAAAACCCAGGCTTAGGAAAGTTTAATTGGGAAAATAACTTCTGCCTCCTGCCTAGGGCAGGCCAACTCCCAGTTGGTAAAAGGATGTATAATTGGAACATGTGAATTATAGTTTGAAAGAACATTGCAAAAATGAATATATTTAGCAAACTTCTGATAGTCTGTGACAAATGACTTTTTAATCACCTGCCTGGGTACTATGGAAGCATATTTTGTATTAGAAAAAGGGATTCACCTTTCAGATGGAGTTTGTTGTTTTTAGATATGGAAAATGGCCCTTATTGGGACAAAACAGGACTACAAAATTAACCATTTTCTGGCTGCTTTGTTTGATAATGAACCTTGACTGCTAAATATTGGGTTGGCCAGAAATTTCCTTCAGATTTTTTCATAACACCTTAAGGAAAATTCAGATGAACTTTTTTGGCCAACCCAATATTTATGATCACATCCCTTTGAACTGTGTGAAACTTGAAACTCTGCCCTGAGGTTTGCAAAAAATAATTCTTGTAATGGAACATGGAAATATAACTCTAGCTCATTTTCACTTGCCTCTGCTGATGACTACTTTTCCCTCAGACTTGGGCAATAACCCACCTCTACAACTAGTTCAAGCTGGAACAGTTGCCTCATACATATTTGGAACTGAAATAATAAGAAAATCAATTCAGTTCAGTTCAGTCGCTCAGCCGTGCCCGACTCTTTGCAACCCCATGAATCGCAGCATGACAAATAAAAGTTTGATGCAAATTTGAGTCTAGGAAACCCTTTGGCATATCTTAGCAGAGTTTTAGGGTCATGTCAAAATCCAATGCCAGCCATTTTTCTTTGGTATTAGGTTTTGTCATGAAATGTTCACACAGTATCAGCATGCTGGCTTTCTTTTTTAATCGGTCATCTACCTACCTACCCATTTATATATTATTCTCTTTTTTTTCTATTCTATTGTGTCATATTAGTTTATTATTTGTATGTGTGGGGGGGCTATTCATGATAATTACTTTCTCTAAATTCTGAAACTTGAAAACTTTGACCAAGATCTAGATTTTGGGGCCCCAAATTTTAAGAAATCAAAATGATAAATAATAATGCAGTAGAAGCTGACATTGCCCCCATCATTGCATATATGTTTATGATTTTGGGTCTTTGATTTTTATTCTATCACAGTATGAATAAATGCCTTCAAGGCTAAAATTGCATCACATCTCATGCAGAAAACTAATTCTATGAAATGAAATACCAAAATAAAAAAAGAAGCATCATGCTGTAGCTGGAGTTATAAACTGGTTCTGATATCAGGACCTGTATTTCTACACGTGGAGGAGGATAGGGCTAGTTGGATCAGAAGCCACTTGTGAGATTATTGTTACTGCTTAGTCACCATGTTTTCTTCTCTCAAGAGTACTGAGTGTTTCCTATCAGGATATCCAGTTTTCTACTTGCCTTCTAAACTTTGTTGACTTATATGGCACTACCTCCATTTTCTTGTAGCCCAGTTTTATACTCATTATTGGGATTATATTTACTTATCCATGCTTAGTAAACACATAGTCCATGAGATAGAAATTTGAGAAATCTCCCCTGAGAATGTCTAATTCAAGAAGCTAAATATTTCCAGATTTACCTGGCATTGGATTTTCAGAAGTTACTTAGCTTTAAATGCATAAGAATATTTCTTACCTCTACCAGATCAAGTCCACTATACTTTTATTTTTTTAATAAACCAATTATTATCACAATGGTATTCATCAAAGTGCCTAGTAATTCCAGGGTGTTTCTTAGAATAATTTAATCATTAGCTTGTAGTCCCAAATTATTGAAAGGGAATTCACTCTTTATATCTCTTGGAGAAGTTTAGAATATTCATTCAGAATCAAAATACTTATAGTTTGATATTCTGATTCTTTCTGAGACTTTCAGTTGAACTCATTCAGACATTGTAATGGCCTCTAAAGAAGAGATTTGAAACTATGCCTTTTTTGGTGTATTTTATAGAGAAGTACTTTAAAACTTCATTTTATAGCAAACAACATTAATTTTATAAGAAAAAAAAATTGCTTGAGATCTAGAAACGAGTAGCCTCTCTAGAATTCAGTTCAGTTCAGTCGCCCAGTCATGTCCAACTCTTTGAGACTCCATGAACTGCAGCATGCCAGGCTTCCCTCTCCAGCACCAACTCCCAGAACTTGCTCAAACTCATGTCCATTGAGTCAGTGATGCCATCCAACCATGTCATCCTTTTTTGTCCCCTTCTCCTCCTGCCTTCAATTTTTCCCAGCATCAGGATCTTTTCCAATGAGTCTTTAATCTTTCCTCTCCAGAGTTCTAAGAACTTTTCTCTGGGCCTTGATTTGTCAAAATGGTGATGTAACTTAAATTATCCTCTGATCCACCATTAAGGACCCAATTCTCCCAAATTGCTGTCCTTGCTTCTGCCTGGTTGTCCAAATTCTCCATTAAGGTTATCCTCACTAAGCCAACTGTTTTTTCTTGATTGTAGATTTTCTCCCTCAACTCAGTTCAGTTCAGTTCAGTCGATCAGTTTTGTCCACCTCTTTGTGACCCCATGGACGACAGCATGACAGGCCTCCCTCTCCATCACCAACTCCCAGAGTTTACTTAAACTCATGTCCACTGAGTCAGTGATGCCATCCAACCATCTCATCCTCTGTCATCCCCTTCTTCTCCTACCTTCAATCTTTCCCAGCATCAGGGTCTTTTCAAATGAGTCAGTTCTTCACATCAGGTGGTATTGGAGTTTCAGCTTCAGCATCAGTCCTTCCAATGAATATTCAGGACTGATTTCCTTTAGGATGGACTGGTTCAATCTCCTTGCTGTCCAAGGGACTCTCAAGAGTCTCCTCCAATACCACAGTTCAAAAGCATCAATTCTTCGGCACTCAGCTTTCTCTATAGTCCAACTCTCACATCTATACGTGACTATTGGAAAAACCATAGCTTTGACTAGACGGACCTTTGTTGGCAAAGTAATGTCTCTGCTTTTTAATATGCTGTCTAGGTTGGTCATAGCTTTTCTTCCAAGGAGCAAATGTCTTTTAATTTCATGGCTGCAGTCACCATCTGCAGTGATTTTGGAGCCCCCCAAAATAAAGTCAGCCGCTGTTTCCACTGTTTCCCCATCCATTTGCCATGAACTGATAGGACCAGATGACATGATCTTAGTTTTCCGAATGTTGAGTTTTAAGACAACTTTTTCACTCTTCTCTTTCACTTTCATCAAGTGGGTCTTTAGTTCTTCTTTGCTTTCTGGCATAAGGGTGATATCATTTGCATATCTGAGGTTATTGATATTTCTTCCAGCAATCTTAACTCCAGCTTGTGCTTCATTCAGCCCAGCATTTCTCTTGATGTACTCTGCGTATAAGTTAAATGAGCAGGGTGACAATATGCAGCTCTGATGTACTCCTTTCCCTATTTGGAACCAGTCTGTTCTATGTCCAGTTCTAATTGTTGCTTCCTGACCTGCATACAGATTTCTCAGGAGGCAAGTCAGGTGGTCTGGTATTCCCATCTCTTTCAGAATTTTCCACAGTTTCATTTCACAGTATCATTTTCCCATTTCTTTCCATTGGTAAGGACATTCTTTTTCAAGATGATCTTGCCTTATACATGATATCAACTAATCTGTTATGTCACTCCACTTCCTTTCGGTAATGGGTGGTATCTAAATACATATGAGACCCCCTGAGGGTCCCAGATAGCATTGGTGTGCCTGTCTGTGACCTTCTCCAGCCAGTGATTGTGACTTTGTTTGTTCTGATGGTGCGAATTACTCCCTTTTCCTTTGCTAGATGACAAAATTGTTTGCTGGATCATAAGAAATGCATTTTTTTGTGTAGCAGGGCCTAATGCACGGTCAATTGGTTTTCATATCCTGAAGGCCAATTTGTATTTAAATACCAAACTTCCATATTCAAAAGCAGACACATAAATAGACAAACTAAGCTTGCTTTATTTTATGTCTCTTTCATGTCTCAAGGGTCTTTCCCTGCTGACCATATAAGAGAACTCTGGATAAACACTTCCTAGAGCCCCCTTATGCCATCCATTGTTTTAAGTCACTTCAGTCGTGTCTGACTCTTTATGACCATTTGGGCTGTAGCCCACCAGCCTCCTCTGCCCATGGGATTCTCCAGGCAAAAATACTAGAGTGGGTTGCCATGCCCTCTTCTGGACCCAGGGATCGAACCTGTGTCTCTATATGTCCTGCATTGGCAGGCAGACTCTGTACCACCAGTGCCACTTGGGAAGCCTCATGCCCTCTATTAAATCGATTTAAATTCAAAATAGCTGAGTGTGGGGGAGGTTGGCTTCTTCTCCCTGTGTAAAGCCTCTGAAGTTTCTAATCCTTGATTACCAATCCTATCACCTACGTCAATTTTTCATTTTTTTTCATTGATTTCTTAAAATCTTGATCTTGGCAAAAATACTGAGCTATTCCTGGGGCAGCATTAGCCTTTAGTTTGGGGTTTTTCCTGAGGAGAAGCCCTTCTCAAAGTCATCTCCTCAGCCTGCCTCTGCTCGTCTCGGTCTCAGACGCGAGGGGCTGGCAGAGCTGGCAAATTACCAACCAGGGGGGGTGCATGGGGACCTTTGCCTTCTGAAGGCTTCTGTCTGAGGCCAATGGTATCCCCAGCGTAAGCTGGTACCTGTGACTTCTTCACTTTTCTTCCTTCCTTGCAGGCCCAGAACTGCCTCACTAAGTTATACAAGCTAGATAAGATGCAGTTCCGACAAACCATGAGGGATTATGTGAACAAGGACTCTCTCAATAACGTAGTGGACTTCTTGCATGCTTTGCTAGGATTTTGTATGGAGCCGGTCACTGACAGTAAGTAAAGCTGGGCTGAGTTCTAGGAGAAATCGCTGCCAGGTGAAGCAGGTAGTGTTTCTGAGACACCCTAAATCTGTGGTAATAGAATGGAGAGGAAAAGATATATGTTCTGTGTGTGGCTGTGTGTGCGTGCATGCAGGTGTGAGTCCTGTGTGTGATAAAATATAAATGCGAGAAGCTTGCCCATCATCTCTGATGATACATTTTGGAGGCTTTTTGAGGACAACTTAGCTCTCAGCAAATGGGAACTCAACTTGGTATAGCCATGACATCTCACCTGTAGAGCCACCATCCTCACACGATGCTCACAGCACGCCTCTCCCTCAGGAGACTTTGTTGTATGACTGCTGAGGCAAGGATCAAGGAACAAAAGAATATTTTCATTAGTTCAACAAAAGGAAGCGAGCACCTTTTATGCGCCTGGTGATTTTTTCACAACATAAAATAGGAAAGAGAAAAAATGACTGCAGTAAGCATAGTAGTAATGTAACTTCGATATACACGTACACTGAATTAAAAACAAACAAACAAACAAAAATGGACAAAGGGATCTACAGATAGGCCTATAAACTATAGCTTTATGGCTTTAAGAAAACTCCATCATGGAGCCCTATATTACAGGGATAGACCAATGAACTTACAAATGGCATCCATGGTAAATGAACACTTTCAATACCACTTGAATACAAATGCAGTAATGAAATGAAGGTGATGCATGAAGCCTGAGTTGAGTAAAATACACATTTTAATTTAAAGCCTTGGAAGAAACATCTTTTTAGTACAGGTTTTTATGATTTATATAGTATTAATGTGATAGTGGTTGATTAGATTACAATGGAGCTGTGTTTGAAGGATTTAGAAAGTTTTTCTGTTTGTACCCCAGGCTTTATTGTTTGGTTTTCACATTAAAGGAAAATATTGTTTCCCTGTAGATTCCCTGAAATAGCCTATGTTATTGAAGTTGCTTTAATCCAAGCACATAACAAATTGAAAAACAATGACATAAAAGTTGGAGTTGAGATTCTACAAGAGAAATTCTTGATTGCATTTTTTTCTCTTTTTAAACCTATTTGAGATAGAAATTATAAGAGCAGACTAAGACATTTCTTTCTTTCTGTTATCTAAAGATAACCCACAGCCCTTTGATGCAGCCAGTGAAAGGTTAGTCATAAAGTATGTAATCAACACTTTAAAGTGATGGATTCCCACTGAGATTCTTGAGAAGGTTAAGTGGCTCATAGTGAATCATCCAGCAGATGCACACATTCCTGTCTAATCTGTCTTGAAGCTGCAGGTAACTGGCCCCTACAGTCCACAGGTGGCTTGTAAGCTTGCAATACTCTGGCAAGTCCACATAACACCTGAAGTGTCCATGGAAATGGGAAAAACTGGCATAAAGTGCCACAGTGGGTGATGGCCTCAGCTCACTGGCATTTCATGTGTGAATGAGTTAGGAGGTGGCTCCAGGAGAGTTTGTAGATTTTTCCAATTTATATGCTCTTGGAGTCTCTGGAAGCAAGAAGCTGCTAGAAATCTTGTATAGCTTTTGTCCAGAGCTCAGTCTCATTTTTTGTTTCTGGGGCTGGTGTTAATTCCCCTCTAGAGCCCTGTCTCATCTCTTCCCTCCACTGCCCCACTCACCTAGTTGGCCCTGCCTCACTCCCCTTCTCACTGGCTGAACAATTTCTGCTGGGAAATCAGCATTCGTCACCACCAAAAAGGGCAAATCAAGTCTGTCTCCATTGAGGGATCACTTAGTAAATCATCTTTTTAAAAAATTATTGTCTATCTAAACACTACTTAGGTTTAAAAATTTTTGTTGGGGTCAACGGTTGTCCTCTTTTTGTTGCTAAGATTTATTGACAAAAACATCCACTAAGTGATAGAATATGTCATAGTAATAACCCCGAAGGAGATTATGAGCTGTTCATCTCTGAATCCTCACAGAAATGATCAAATCTGGAGTGTCTTCAATCCTCTGGTTCTGTATTTTGTGTGTGCGCATGCTCAGTTGCTTGGTTATGTCTGACTCTTTGCAACCCCATGGACTGCAGTCCACCAGGCTCCTCTGTCCATGAAATTTTTAGACAAGAATACTGAAGTGGGTTGCCAATATTTTGTGTACTTCACTAACTCCTGGATGCCAAGTACTTCAGTACTTCTTTAAACATTGTATCTGAAAGGAAACACTGCCTTTAATTGGTGCCTTTGCATTCCAGACAAGGCTGGGTTCGGAAATAACTTCACCACGGTGGACAACAAATCCACAGCCCAAAATGTGGAAGGCATTGTCGTCAGCGCAATGTTTAAATCCCTCATCACACGCTGCGCTTCAACTACTCATGAATTGCACAGCCCTGAGAATCTGGTGAGATACCTTTTCCTCCCACAGAAGTTCTCAGTCTTATGCCGTGACCTTGAGAAAGAGAAGTTGAAATCTAAAACCTTAAAGTTAAAATATCTATGTATTTTCCCAGTGTCACCCGCAACTCACAGTAGAAACCCAGCAATACCTTTCTCCTCCCTGTCCCTTGTCATCGTACCTACAAATAGGCTTAGCTCTTCCATCTCAGAGGTTCTGTGGTAGTTGGTGAAATAGTTGCCAGGTATTTTGAGCCCTTCAGAAAGAAGGTACTAGAGCCCAGCATGTTGGCTTGTGAAATACTAAAGAGTGCTATACCAAGCTTTTGTTTGAAACCGCATTTACTTTATAACTAATTCAGATATGCTGCTGAAATGGGTTTTGTCTTTTTTTATCAAACACTAATCTTTTAGCTACACTTCACAAAAGACTGTATTAATTAAATCACCAAGGCCACAAGTAGAGAGCGCCAGGTTTTAAAAGATTAGTGTTTATTGCTGCCAAGAAGATTGTGGTTTGGGATAGTAAAATATAGATGAAGACTGACACATCTGATATGACTAAATGAATTCAGTTCTCTCAGAGGAGTAGAGAAGCATTTCTGTATCTTACTAATCTGTTAGCCTTACTGACTCCTATGCAGAAATCAGCTCATTGACATATATGGACACTATCTGCTAATCTACTTAAATCAGAGAAATAGTTTTGAATTATTCTAAATCATTGAAACTATGTATTCACTTGAGATAAACAGAACAAAACCCTGAATGAAAAGGAATTTGATTTTGCTGATTGTCAAGCCTCCCAACAAGGTTCTCGGAGGTTGAGAATAACTTGCATACCATCCAGGTGTTCTGTTTGGTCATGGCAAGAAGTAATTTGACAAGTGAATTATAGTATATGTGAACTCCTATAAGTCTTACCCTACATGCACATGTATAGAAGAAATACTACATTTCTTAATTTTATTTAAATCAATTTAAATTTGGCTTTGAACCTCCATTCCACCAGAATGGCTAGAAGTTGAACCTCAGTCATTCTTGGGTCTCCTAACTTCAGAGAGTAGGGCAAATATTCTCAAGTCTTAGGCAGGACCCAGGACTTGTGGTGAGGCTCCATGGGTTTCAAACATCAGTTATTTTTGTTAGTTCACATGGTGCTCTCTGCTGCTTAGGGATGGGCACTGTGGTGAATGTGGAACCCTTGCTTTTTGGAGTCTTGCCTTCCATGGAGGAGCTACCACATTGCAGAGTGAGAGCATAAGGCCTTCTTCTCACAGGACCAAAAGGATACCTCATGTTTTCCTCAGTGGCCCTTCCTTCTGCTTTTCTAAAGATTGTGGGCATAACTGTCCCAGTGGCCTTAGATTTTGAAGCCCAAAGTTCTAAGGTGTTTTTTAGGCTTCTGTGTTCTTCTTTGTCATGAACCTTTCCTAAGAAGAATATACTAACTACCTTCTTAGAGAAGACAGATGGGGAAATGCTGAATGCAAAGCTTAATACCTTAAAAAAAAGAAAAAAGTCCTGCATTAAATGTTGAATCACTAATACATCGGTTTTAATAGCCTTGTGTCTTTGTAAGTCTATAGTCAAGTTCATGCTCAAATGGGCTACAACATGCATATTATTTGTTAAGACTATGTAGAAAAATGTATCATCCTTGAATGTAAGGCTCTATTAGAATTGTCTAGAAGGTTTAGCATTATTTATCACAGTGATGCTGAAAATTTGGAGAAGTTGAACAGCGAATGAAATCTGTAATCTAGACAAAATTCTGATTTCCTTATTTTTGCAGGCATCTAAGAGTAGTCCCAAGAGACATAATTAAAAGTTTGGAGATTCAATTGTTATAAAAGTGTCTCCAACTAATAAAAATAAATTAAAAAAAAGTGTAAACTGATGTCTTTCTAATATCACAGCCAACTTTCTAAATATGTAGCAGGGTGATCATCCTTTTCATACTAAGAATGACAGGCAAGGTTTTTGGTAATGTTACCATAGGAACAGTGGAGGGACAGGATACCATTAGTTGCACTGTAGTTATTTGTCTTCCTTTTATGATCCCCAGGCTCATCTAAGTCCAAGGAATTACCTTCCACCCCTCTTCCTATGAATATTGTTCAAAGACACAACTATCTTTCTTCTCCCACACTTTCCTTCTGGCCTCCAAATAGGGACTGTATTGTGACATCCGTCAGCTGGTCCAGTTTATCAAGGAGGCCCATGGGAACGTCTTCAGGAGAGTGGCCCTCAGCGCTTTGCTTGACAGTGCAGAGAAGTTGGCACCAGGGAAAAAGGTGGAGGAAAATGAACCGGAATCTAAGCCTGGAAGAGGAAAAAGGTTGGAAGCTTGAGCTCTCCTAATATGAGGGTTTGCCCAGTCTGTAGAATATAATGTCCTGTTGTATTGCTTCATGATGTGAAATTCCAGGGCAGGGATGAAGGACTGTCCTGTATGAGTGATACCACTGGCAGCAGCCCAGCTGCAGCTTAGAAAGCGGATGAGTTTCCTGTCAAACAAATGCTGCCTCTGTATGAATCAGACCTCAGTTGGTCCCGAACTTTCATACACTGGAACCTTACTTCATAGCTCTTACTTATATGGTAAAATGTTGTCTATATTTTAGTCCCTTCAATAGGTATAACTTATATTTTTTGTCCAGAAAGAAAAAGCAATTACTGATACCATATCATTCTGTTCAGTAAGTAACATTTTTAACATGGTGATAAGATAAACGACTGAGACTTGTCCAATTATGTTTTATTCTAGTAAACATGAATTTAAGGGCTTTGCAGGTGGCTTAGTAGTAAAGATTCTGCCTGCCAATGGAGAAAACGTGGGCTCACTTCCTGGGTCAGGAAGATCCCCTGGAAAAAGAAATGGCAACCAATTCCAGTATTCTTGCCTCGGAAATTCCATGGACAGAGGAGCCTGGCAGGCTATAGTCCATGGGGTCACAAAGAGTTGGACATGACTTAGTGACTAAACAACAACAAGAAGCAGAATCTATTGTATGCCTATTCTATAAGAAATGTCACTTATGAAGATTAAAAGAGATGCCTCAATCTAACACCCTGCCTGCAGTTACTGCCTCTGTGTGCAATGATGGTATTGTAGTGTTCTTTGGCAATAATGCAGCTAGGTCATAAATTAAATGGTAGGACATAAATTCCATAGCAGCATAGACTTATGATGATATAGGGGGTGTGCAGTCCATTTAGGTTGCCTGTAACAATGTTTTGCTTTATGAAGTCTATGAATGAGAAGTGATGCCCTGCTCTGCTGTGATTGGTGGAATGCACCACTTGCACAGGTCAGAGGCGGGAAGCGTGGTGGATAAAGGCCAGGTGACTGCCGCACCAGAGGAATGCCGAAGCTTTATGTCCGGTCGCCCCTCACAGACTCCAGAGCAGTAAGTAGAATTAGCTTTGTCTCCAATGCAATGGGCTGAGCACCTCCCCCTGGAAGAAATTCTATTTTCCAAGCTGCTATTTGCTTTTCCTTTCTGTTGAACTTCTCCTTGCTTCTGCCCTTTACTTTTCATTCCCGGGCGACTTATCTCTACAGGCTCAAATCACAAGTAATCAACTTCATGCTTCCAGGAAGCCTCCCTCACTGCCTTTCCTATTTCCAGCCTCTACCCCACTTCTGTCTTCCATGCACAATCTTGCAGGTAAATCTTGAAAAGGAGCATGTATAGCAGGTGCAAGGGCGATGTCATCCACTTTCTTGCTTAAAATATTGCTTATAACTCATCTATAACTGTCAATAATTGAAGCTTTATCCAGAAATATGTAAGATAATCTTCTCTCATGTCCAGCTTTACCTGAAATGACTCATCTGTTTCATCTTGGTTCTCTCCAGAGATCCACTCCAGTGCCTCTGTTATCAATTTGTTTCCACTTTTGATAATGGCAATATCAAAAGCATCATGAAAAAAGTGCCCCCAGAAAATGTTAGGATTATTGTAGAAACTAAATACAGTCTAGTTCTATGCAAGACTCATTTGTATTCATTCTTCTTTTGAGACCTGTTTACTCACAAGTGATGTTGGTCAATACTTAAAATATGGTCCTTTTAGTATACCATTCTATCTCCCAAAACCATTATTTAGTACAAAATGATTATTCTTCCAGAAATTCTGTAGGGGATTCTAGGTTTTATGGTATCCCCTCTGTACAGTCAAGGAAGTCATAGGGCCCTGGCAACCCACAACAAGCAAGCAAAACCTTTAAGGAACAAAAAGCCTGCACAATTCTTACAGCCCTTCAAAATTTTAGAAACTGCCCCTATAATGAGTGGGTAAAAGTAGTTCAGTTGCTCTATTGTGTCCAACTCTTTGCAACCGCATGGATTGCGGCATGCCAGGCTTCCCTGTCCATCACCAATTCCTGGAGCTTGCTCAAACTCTTGTCCATCGAGTCAGTGATGCAAGTAAAGAGAAGGTAAATCAACTCCATGGGTCCAGAGACCATGTGAGTTTTTACTTAACCACTACAGCCCCAGTGCCTCAATAGGCCTTGCTGGGTCCATAGTAGGCTCTTAATATATATCAAGAATGAATGTATGACAGTCAATGAAAGGATGGACTTCTCGAATTACTGTTAAGCCTTTGTCTTCTTTAATTTCTATTCTCAAAATTGAAGTTTAGTTTTTCCTTTAAAGAAGTTTCTAAGGACACAGTAAAAAATCCCAACTTAAGTTCTAAGGGAAAAAAAAAACATGAAAGGCAAATTTCGTTTCAGGAATTTTCCCTGAAAGGCAAAGATGTGTCTGTAGCTGAATAACCAACCACAAGACTAGTTAAAAGTCCTTACATACGGAATCTATCTAAAAAAATGAGAGAGAACTTTTTTTCCCCAAAATAACACTAACAACTATTGAGTTAATCTGAACAATAAGAATGATTTAATAGGTTAACTAGATTTAAAACATAAAACTATCTACCTTGATAGGTGATTTAGTTTTCTCAATTGCAAATACTCTTTCTGTGGTTCTGTAAATACCACCTGATTTCTTAGCATTTAGCACGTGTCTATTCTCTCCCTTGAGGAAACATACATGTTTTAATATGCCTCTACATAACAATTTCCACTTGGAGGAATGTCGTAGAATGTCAAGTATGGGAATTTTCCCTGATCCAAGTGGGCCCAGGAGATGAGCTGCCACGTCCTCTGTTTAGCACTGGAGAAAGGTAGGTGGGTAATCCTGCCTCCTACTCTGCCTTCTCTTTCTCTCTGTTCCCCTTCCCGGCCTTTCAAACCCTTTGCTTCTCCGTTTTCCCTCTTAAAAATCACGTTAAAAATTCCTTCTTAAAAATCAAATGAGTGACATTAAAAGCAGTTCTATGTGCCCATTTCTCGGAAACTCATGATTGATACATACCCTTTGGACAAAGCTGATTTGGCACTTTATTGTAAAGCTGATCAGTTATAGCTTCCCTGGACATTTCCCAACTCAGGCCACATGGTCAATATGCTCACCATTGTGTCACAGATTCCCCAGACGTAAAAAATGCTTCCAACACTGTGAGCATTTGATAAAATAACCGGGAAGTCAGATTCGGAAACACTGATTTAAATTCGCACTGTAGGGCTTCCCTGGTGGCTCAGACAGTGAAGAATCCTCCTGTAATGTGGGAGACCTGGGTTCAATCCCTGGTTTGGGAAGATCCCCTGGAGGAGGGCATGCCAACCCACTGCAGTGTTCTTGCCTGGAGAATCCTCATGGACAGAGGAGTCTGGTGGGTTATAGGCCATGGGATCACAAAGAGTTAGACATGACTGAGCGACTAAGCACCACAATATTTGAGAAACAGAATGTCCTGAATGAAAATATTAAATAAAGATTTTGTGCTTCCCTGGTGGCTCAGTGTTGAAGAATCTGCCTGCCAATATAGGAGAGAAGGGTTCGATCCCTTATCTGAGAAGATCGCACATGCCAAGGGGCAACTAAGCCCACGTTCCACAACTTCTGAGCCTCGTGCTCTGGAACCCAGAAGATACAACTGCTGAGCCCAGCACTACAACTACTGAAGGCTGTGTGCCTAGAGCCCGTGCTCCACAATGAGAGTAGAAATCACGATGAGAAACCCTCCCACCACAACTAGAGAGTAGCCCTCACGGCAGCAAAGACGAGCACAGCCAAAAATAAATACATAAAATTATTTTTAAAATGATCGTTAAAGGTTTTATTACTCTCATGATGTTTTGAGAGAGAAAACCTGCATCCCTATATAAATATCCCCAGAAAATGATTGCTTTTATACAGTACTATCAGATTTTAGGTAGATCCCAGGTTTAACCCCAATGCTTATAAATAAATCATTACCTAAAACCCCCCAAACAAATTTCATCATATGTTACTATTTTCTCTAACCTTTTCTTTCCAAATGACTGAAGTAATATATGTTGATCAAGTTGCCAAATGTGGAAAACACACAAAAAAATAGAGAAAAACAATTTTAAAATCAAAATATCTTCAACTAGAGATAACCACTATCAACATTTGGTATATTATGCTGAATACACATTTGAGCATTGCACACAGACACATATCACATGTGTGCTTCTTTAAAAATAATTAAACTGATGATAACCTGCTTAATCCATTTTGTTGACTACTGCCTTTTAATTTAACAGTATATCATGAATGTACCCCATTTCGTTAGTCTTATGAAAATAGTGTTTTAATGCCTACAGAGGGTGCCATCATATGGAAGTCCCACAATTTCTTCAACTCTTTTCCTAGAATTGAATACTGAAATTGTTTCCAGTGTTTTGTCATTGGCCCAAAATCTCAGTGAGCATCTAACCTTCTTATATGTACATCTTAGTATATTATTCCATCATTTCCTGGGGATAACTTCCGGGAAGTTGAATTTCTGTGTCATTGTTGTAGCTATAGGCTTTACCTCACATATTACCAAATTACCTCCCAGAAAGGTTGAATCATTATATCTCACCGTGACTGTATCATAGTACCCTTGCTTTCTCTCCATTTCCCTACCCCTTCTTAATCTTTGTCCTTTTAATGAGTGAAAATAGGGATCTGATTTCAACTGACCTTTTTTTGTTAATACCTAATGAAATTAAACTCCGTATTACCATTGGCCACTTGTCTTTCTCCTCTTGTGAAATGCCCTAGTCAAAAATCCCTTTGGCAATGTTCCCATTTGTCTTATTAAGTCAGACTAAACTTTTTTTTTTTTACTTTTAAGCCTTAAGATTCTTTCACATAAGAAAGCTAAATAATCAGGCATTATAAAAATAACAGTGAAAAATTATGATGCATTCCCTGGGTGTGGTGATTGTATTTTATTTATTCATTCATTCAAATATTTTTATGAGTTTATTTAGGGCCAAGAATTATACGGTCCTGGGGTGGAGATGGGCGTAGGATATGGTACTACACACTGCTCAGGGAACTTCAAAGAAAAGGTTAAATATTTACTGACACTGTAAGTATTTTTTTATGATCCACACTCACAGACGATTACCTGCAATAATATTTAGTCTTACATGATGGTTGAAACAAAATGATGTCCTCAACTTGACAGCTGAGCTGTAACTATTTTCAGGAAGAGCTCAGGGAGTCATGCTGGGTCTTCCTCCTTCCACTCTGCCCCTTGCTAATCCCAGCCCATCACAGGTCATCTTGCATGATTTGCCTCCATGTCACTGACAGGAGCTTGAAAGAGATTTAAGAGACTTTCACATGTGTTGTCAGGCATTTAACCATCCCCTCTGCCTGCTTTCAGCGATGAACAAATGCAAGGGGGAAACCTGGGGCGAAAAGATTTCTGGCGCAAGATGTTCAAATCCCAGAGCGCGGCAAGTGACACCAGCAGCCAGTCTGAGCAAGACACTTCTGAATGCACCACTGCCCACTCAGGGACCACCTCTGACAGGCGCGCCCGCTCCCGGTCCCGCAGGATTTCACTCCGGAAGAAGCTGAAACTTCCCATAGGTAAAAGTATGTCTTTTTTGTTTTATGGATTCTCTTATTCCCTGCCATGTCCTCAAATCAGCTCATAATCAGAACAGAGCAATACATGGGAAAGTAGAGAAGGGGAAAGCTTTCAAGTCACAAACATAGGGTGATTCATTCATTCATTCATTCCTTTCAGCAGGTATTTCTCAAACCTTTATGTAAGCTTCTAGGATGCGCAAACCCTGGGCTAAACCTCAGTGATTAAATGATGAGCAACATTTCACGGTGTCTGACTTTGCTGAACTTACAATCTATGAGGGGTGGCAACCACTGAAGCAGATCATTATGCAACAAAGTATAGTTGCAAGCTATGAATTTTATGAAGGAAATCTACATGGTGTTGTGAAAGCATGCAATAGCAAGACCCAATCGCAATGGGAAGAGGAGGCAGAAATCAGGGAAGGCTTCCTGAAGGAGGTGACATTAATATCTGCTGAGTACTTGGGAGAAGGAGGAAGGAGAACACTCCAAGTGATTGCAATGCAATATGCAAAGGTATTAGGAGGGAGGGACGTGGAAGAACTGAACAAGAGCGGCTGCATGACAGTGGTGGAGCCATAGACACCAGAGTATTGTGGGCCTTGCAGGTCACTTGGCTCTTCATCTATTAGCCCTACAGAGGCCAGATGGGATGTTGAACAGGGGGGTAACATAAGCCATGATCAGGTAAATTTTTTTCTAGAAGATCACTGTATGGAAACATACTGGAGGCAGCATGAGTGGATAAGGGACCAGAGGGAAAGCTGCATTATGGTCCAGGTATAAGTAACAGTAGCTTAGACTGGGTGGTGACCATGTAGATGGAAAGAAATGGACATATTTGAGAGATACTTTGGAGGTAAAATCAACAGGACTTAATGGAAGATACGAAGTTTGACAAGGACTACATGGATTACACTTTTAATCACCTGAGAGGCCCAGGTTCTTTTTGTCCTGATCTTAGTCATGCGTTCTTATAGTCCAACAGTGAATGTTTTTGTTCAAAGCATGTACATTTTGAAAACAATTTTTGTTCACTTTTGTTTACATTGGGTCATGTAACTTTCATTGCTTTTTGGGCCTATGCTAACGTTATTGTCTAATCCATTTGGGACAAAATGCTATAATGGTCTAATTTTGTAAAAAATTATTAACCAGGAAACTGGCTGAAACGCTCCTCCCTCTCGGGCCTGGCAGATGGCGTGGAAGACCTCCTGGACATCAGTTCTGTGGACCGCCTGTCTTTCATCAGGCAAAGCTCCAAGGTAAACCGAACGTTACTTACGTAAGGGAATGTTGTAGTCACTAATAGAAAAATGTCAGGGCTGAGAAGTGCTAAACACCTGGAGGGGCTGAAGAAATTCTCTTCAAGTTAAGTAAGTTTGGGGAACTTAAATGAACTATGGAAACTAAGATGTCTTAGTATTAGGCAATCACAGAAAGGAAAAAACTGACAAAACTTTAAATAAAACTGTAACGCAGCTATAAAGAGGTATATAGCTATTTGTGCTCGTGCTCAGCTGTGTCTGACTCTTTGTGACCCCATGGACTGTAGCCCACCAAACTCCTCCATCAGTGAAATTTTCCAGGCAGGTGTACTGGAGTGGGTTGCCATTTCCTCTTCCAGGGGATTTCTGGGCCCAGGGTTCGAACTTGCGTCTCCTGCATTGGCAGGCAGATTCTTTACCACTGAGTCACCTGGGAAGCCCCATATAGATATTAATTCCCAGCTACTTTTAACACACATGTGAAATCCTCACATCTTGAGATCCTATCGAAGGACACATAACTGTACAGTGTGTATATATTTCTTTTAAACACACACAGAGTTTATCTTTGTTCCTTCCTTTTTCTACCATCTGAACCGTTCTCCCCATTGACAAGAATAAAGAAGTTCAGGGTGATTTTTCCCACTTCTGGCCTTCATCTGTTAAGCATTGTAGTAGCCTGCAGTTTGGAAAAGGTCATAACTCTTACTGAAAGCTATTTCTGATAAGAATCTCCCTTGTGACTGGTTCATGCTCTGCTCACAGTAATCGTCAGTGTGTGATGGAAGTTACATTCCTTTATATACAAATTATTTGCCTAAACGTTTTCTTCTTAGATCTCACTAAAACCAATTTTCTTCTATCTCTTTCAAAAATAATATTTTGAAATTATAAAAAGAATATAGCAATATTATGAGACATTTAGAAGATATATTTATAATTCCTCCTTCATATTCTTTTTACTAAAAGTTGGCCAAGTATTTGAGAGTCTGTGAAGTATATAGCTTCTTTACTTTGCTGTAAACAAACACATTTTAAGCATTAGGGGGGAAAGCATGTTATTGCACTTTAATTACAGGACACCTTGTGAATCCATTTTTACTGATTCTTGCATAGAGATTTGAAATCTTTTATTTGGCTATCTTTTACTTTCATCTGATTCTCAGCTGTGGTGTTTTTTTAATAAAGGATGAATAAGACTTGTTCATAAATCTGAGTTTGGACTTTAGCAGAACTAAACTCTAAGAATATCTCAATTGCTTACTAAACTATTTTCACAGTGCCCAATTATTTTATTTTCAATCTATGACCAAGACTCTCCTTCAAAGTATAGTTCTAAGTGATATCTTTTTTGGTACATGGAAATAAACTCTAAAGATATGGAAATAAACCAGATATGGAAATCTGAAGAAATGAAGTGACTTTTATATTACAAACAAATTATTTTTCAAGGTAAAGGTTCATTCTAGTCACTAAGTCGTGTCTGACTCTTTGCGACCCCATGAACCCCAGCATGCCAGGCCTCCCTATCCATCATCAACTGCCAGTCTACCCAAACCCATATCCATTGAGTCAGTGATACCAGCCAACCATCTCGTCATCTGTCGTCCCCTTCTCCTCCTGTCCTCAATCTTTCCCAGCCTCAGGGTCTTTTCCAATGAGTCCGCTCTTCACATCAGGTGGCCAAAGTATTGGAGTTTCAGCTTCAACATCAGTCCTTCCAATGAACACCCAGGAATGATATCTTTTATGATGGACTAGTTGGATCTCCTTGCAGTCCAAGGGACTCTCAAGAGTCTTCTCCAACACCACAGTTCAAAAGCATCAGTTCTTCAGTGCTCAGCTTTCTTTATAGTCCAACTCTCACATCCATACATGACTGCTGGAAAAACCATACCCTTGACTAGACAGATCTTTGTTAACAAAGTACTGTCTCTGCTTTTTAATATGATGTCTAAGTTGGTCATAACTTTCCTTCCAAGGAGCAAGTGTCTTTTAATTTCATGACTGTAATCACCATCTGCAGGGATTTTAGAACCCCCCCAAAAAAAGTCAGCCACTGTTTCCACTGTTTCCCCGTCTATTTGCCACAAAGTGATGGGACGAGATGCCATGATCTTAGTTTTCTAAATGTTGAGCTTTAAGCCAACTTTTTCACTCTCCTCTTTCACTTTCATTAAGAGGCTCTTTAGTTCTTCACTTTCTGCCATAAGGGTGGTGTCATCTGCATATCTGAGGTTATTGATATTTCTCCCAGCAGTCTTGATTTCAGCTTGTGCTTCCTCCAGTCCAACATTTCTCATGATGTACTCTGCATATAAGTTAAATAAGCAGGGTGACAATATACAGCCTTGAAATACTCCTTTTCCTATTTGGAACCCATCTGTTGTTCCATGTCCAGTTCTAACTGTTGCTTCCTGACCTGCATACAGGTTTCTCAAGAGGCAGGTCGGGTGGTCTGGTATTCCCATCTCCTTCAGAATTTTCTACAGTTTATTGTGATCCATACAGTCAAAGGCTTTGGCATAGTCTGTAAAGCAGAAATAGATGTTTTTCTGGAACTCTCTTGCTTTTTCGATGATCCAGCAGATGTTGGCAATTTGATCTCTGGTTCCTCTGCTTTTTCTAAAACCAACTTGAACATCAGGAAGTTCACGTATTGCTGAAGCCTGGCTTGGAGAATTTTGAGCATTACTTTACTAGTGTGTGAGATGGGTGCAATTGTGCGGTAGTTTGAGCATTCTTTGGCATTGCCTTTCTTTGGGATTGGAATGAAAACTGACCTTTTCCAGCACTGTGGCCACTGCTGAGTTTTCCAAATTTCCTGGCATATTGAGTGAAGCACTTTCACAGCATCATCTTTTAGGATTTGAAATAGCTCAATTGGGATTCCATCACATCCACTAGCTTTGTTCGTAGTGATGCTTCCTAAGGCCCACCTGACTTCGCATTTCAGGGTGTCCGGCTCTAGGTGAGTGGCAGTGATTACATCTTCATGATTATCTGCGTCATGAAGATCTTTTTTGTATAGTTCTTCTGTGTATTCTTGCCACCTCTTCTTAATATCTTCTGCTTCTGTTAGGTCCATACCATTTCTGTCCTTTATTGAGCCCATCTTCACATGAAATGTTCCCTTGGTATCTCTAATTTTCTTGAAGAGATCTTTAGTCTTCCCCATTCTATTGTTTTCCTCTATTTCTTTGCACTGATCGCTGAGGAAGGCTTTCTTATCTCTCCTTGCTATTCTTTGGAACTCTGCATTCAAATGGGTATATCTTTCCTTTTCTCCTTTGCTTTTGGCTTCTCTTCTTTGCACAGCTCCTCCTTAGACAGCCATTTTGCTTTTTTTTTTTTTTTTTCATTTCTTTTTCTTGGGGATGGTCTTGATTCCTATCATCTCCTGTACAATATCACGAACCTCCATCCATCTATCAGATCTAGTCCCTTGAGTGTATTTCTCACTTCTGCTCTATAGTCATAAGGGATTTTATTTAGGTCATACCTGAATGGTCTAGTGGTTTTCCCCACTTTCTTCAATTTAAGCCTGAATTTGGCTTAAGGAGTTCATGATCTGAGACACACTCAGCTCCTGGTCTTGTTTTTGCTGACTGTATAGAGCTTCTCCATCTTCGGATGCAAAGAATATAGTCTTATTTCAGTGTTGGCCATCTGGTGATGTCCATGTGTAGAATCTTCTCTTGTGTTGTTGGAAGAGGGTGTTTGCTATGACCAGTGCAGAACTCTATTCACCTTTGCCCTGCTTCATTCTGTACTCCAAAGCCAAATTTGCCTGTTACTCCAGGTGTTTCTTGACTTCCTACTTTTGCATTCTAGTCCCCTATAATGAAAATGACATCTTTTGGGGGTGTAGGTCTTCATAGAACCGTTCAACTTCAGCTTCTTCAGTGTTACTGGTTGGGGCATAGATTTGGATTACTGTGATAATGAATGGCTTGCCTTGAAAATGAACAGAAATCATTCTGTCGTTTTTGAGGTTGCATCCAAGTACTGCATTTCAGACTCTTTTGTTGACTATGATGGCTACTCCATTTCTTCTAAGGTAATTTCTTTTGAGTTGAGTTACCTGACTTCTTGTTTTTTCCTTAGGTCAAATTCACCAGTGCTGTGAAGCTTTCTGAAGGTGGGCCAGGGAGTGGAATGGAAAACGGAAGAGACGAAGAAGAAAATTTCTTCAAGCGTCTTGGTAAAAATCATTTGACCTAAGAATTGCATGCAACTTTCATTACATGAAACAAACATTTGATTAGATTAAATGATCTACTTTATATTTTCCTTGATTTCTTAATAATTTTTTCCTCATATGTATGTTGCTTGTGTTACTCTTCACTAAGTCATTACTGACTCTTTGTGACCCCATGGACTGCAGCCTGCCAGGCTTCTCTGTCCATAGGATTTTCCAGGCAGAATACTAGAGTGGATTGCCATGTCCTACTCCAGGGGAGCTTCCCAACCCAGGGATCGAACCTGCATCTCCTGGATCTCCTCCATTGACAGGAGGATTCTTTACCACTGCACCACGTGGCAAGCCCTACCCTTTAAATAGAGATGTATATACATATGTCTCTGTTAACCATTTGGTTCAGCTTGTATTAGTGGAGGTTCTACTGTGTTCCTCATTCCCTAGTGGGCCCTGGATTTACAAAGAATAAGGCACAGGCTTTTCTTCTGCTGTTCTGTCCTTTATTAAAAATCTAAGAGCTTTAAAGAACCTTCAGATATCCTTTTATCCACCCACCATCTACTTAGGAATTCTGCACAGTAAATCCCTGACAGGTGGCCAGCCACCCTCTGAGCACTTCCACCGAGGAGAAGCTTATGACTGTACAAAGCAATCTGTTCCAGAACTAGACAGTTTTCATTGTTAGAAAGACTTTCCTTATATTCTGAAAATATACTTATCCATACTTTTGACTCACTGGTCTAGTTTTGATATCTCTAGGCAGCAACCCCCCCCCCACATACACACTTATACACTCATTCATATACACATTTTAGTTTCACCTGTTATCTATTTCATGTTCTCTCTTTTGATCTCACTTCTGCTGGTTAAATATTGTTGGTTCATTTTGTTTTCCTTACATAGAAACGTCTCTAGATCTATCACCATCCCAATTCTATTTTACTATGTACCATAATTAGATGATATGCTTTACAAAATGGGGTGCTTCAGATGGACTGTAATACACTGTATTTGCTTTAATCAGTGTAATAGATAGTGTAACTGTTAAGCTCCAGGGGTATAACTAGTAGATGAACACAATTTAAGACCGCGTTGTCTGTTTTCACATCACAGAGTTGGTTTGTGTTGAATTTGGGATTAGCCTTTGCCAGTTGTCCTTTACATGAATGAATAGCATGTATTATTTCAATGTAGCTATTATTAATTCTTCATCTCAGAATAAAGAATATGTATTGTTTCATTAACATGAAGGGTAGTTAAGTCACTTATCCAGGAGGGAAGTTAAGAGATAGAACCCAAAACAAGTTAAATTCTGAATCTTCTGTGCAATTGTGCTATAAAAATCCATCAGCAGGGATGTCCCTGGTGGTCCAGTGGTTAAGACTCCACTCTCCCAATGCAGAGGGCATGGGTTTGATCCCTGGTTGGGGAACCAAGATCCTGCATACTGCAAAAATCCATCAGCAGAGACATACACATTTCCCTATTTTCATCCAAGTTGTTGATATTATTACTAAACAGGAAAATACAAACAAACAAATAAACAAACACAGCTCCTAGAATACATATGGTTGACTTTTATTGGTTAACAACTTGTGGCTACAGTTTTCAGCCAATGATGCATTTAATATACTAGTGATCAGCAAAAACTTTCCCCACATTATTACAAAAACATCATCAGACTTTACCAAAAAATTGTCTCACTGATACCTTTATAACTCTGTCAAAAGGAAGAAAGTAATTTAGTTTAACATGATATTTTCTTCACGAAACCAAGTGGTTCCTATGTGGTTTTTGTTTTGTTGTACTTTGTCTTTTTAGTGATCCTCTCTATCTAATTCTCTCTTATAGAATTTGGCTAGGCATGCATACATCAAGGGGCTTCCCAGGTGGTGCTAGTGGTAAAGAACCTGCCTGCCAATGCAGGAGATGTAAGAGATGTAGGCACTGGGGGGAAGCCCCTTGGGTTGGGAAGATCCCCAGGAGGAGGGGATGGCAACCCACTCTGGTGTTCTTGCCTGGAGAATCCCGTGGACAGAGGAGCTGGGCAGGCTACAGTCCATAGGGTCATAAAAGGTCAGGTCTGAGGTTTCAAGAATCTTCCTACTAATTGGGAACTTTGTCATTTTCAGTCCTCTTGCACTCTTTCCACTCATATTTCAGAGAAGATACAGCTAATGTTCAAAGTTGTTGGTATTATAAACAGATTTTTGTGGTGGTTGTTTGAGAAGGGAGTGTGGAGCTCAAGTACATTATCTGATGTGTGCTGTGTTAGCTGGGTGCCATTTGACTAGTACTGTGATTGCACCTTTAAGTCCCTTCTGTGCCCTGGAGTATAATTTGATGGAATTGAGACCTAACCTCAGAGATTTGGGACTCTAGCATTTGTTGCCTTCTTAATGAAGCTTTGCTGTACTTTCCCATTTGTGAATTTTTCTCTTTAGTAGAAAAGAAGAAAGCATGATTGAGTTGTTTATCCACCTTTTGAGTTGTTTATCTCCCTTCCCTTCTTCAAGTAATAGGTCAATATTTTTATTCTTATTCTTATTCCAAACGTGTTATCATTAGTCTTGCTCATGCACCTTAGTTTCTTCTGGATTTTGTGTTTTTCTCACCGCTGTTCTTACAGACTTCAGCCATTGTTTCACATACTCTTTACATTTCATTCATAAATAGAAAAGACCTGATACAAAATATTCACACATCCTGAGTCTAGGGTGAGTTTGCGTCAACAGTACCCATAGTACAGTCTCTACCTGTGTGTCTAGAAGACAAAATGATAAAAATTTGGAACTGATTCTGGGATATTTAATGTGTTTTTGACTGAGAAAAGAATATGGTTTGTATATCATCATTCTTTGTCCATAATCTCTGGCTTGTTAAAAATTTTAAAATTATTCTATGAGATAATTCTTTTGGAATGTTTTGCAAAAGACAGATATCCCCAGCTATTCTACAAAATCAAAACATTATCTGCTCATCTGAGTACTTTGTATTTTGCAACAACTGCCATTCTTGACCTTGTAAACATCTTAACTTTGAATCCTGCTTTTACTTTTTATTTCTTTCTTTTCCTTTTTCTAATACTTTGAAATCTGTGAATAGATGATCACTGTGCATCCATTATAGATGCATTGTCCGTTTCTTTCTCATTTAAATTACTTTAATTACCTATTTTCTCTGTTAAAGTTGTTGAAGAAAACAAATACCAAACATTCTTATTCTCAGTTTCAATGTAGTATCCTAACTTTACTGGGTTAAGATAAAATGCAATACGTGGTTGAATTTTTTTAATCTAAGATTTTATTCAACAAATGAAAAATACATCTACTAAATATTTTACAGAACTGAAATTACATTCAGAGACTGGCCATCTTTTTATTCTATATTTTCCTATTTGCTAAGAATATTTCATTTTAGAAATCATATTGTCTCTATTTGAAGGAAGATATTTCATTAACTAAAACAATGTTTTTTTCCCCCAACTGATCAGGAAAATTGACTGACTTCTTCGTGCTCAGCGCTATCACGAATTGTATGGAAAATCTTCTTAAAGAAATACTAGATTTTGAAATGTCCTTTGAGATCTAGCAACCTTTTGGAAATGCATCCTATGTAAATTATACATCAGTTAATTTAATGTAAAAAATAGTAAATAAGTGTAACTAGAATGTATTGAGACTAAAAGATTAATCATGATGGAGCAAGCCAAGAGGCATCCTTACGTTAGTAAATGTATATAAAAAATTAATAAGGAATAGGTAGTTTTTTTTTTAGGAATAGGTACATTTTATAAGCAAATTGCTTCTAATGTTTCTTTCAGTATCACAATATGAAAGGTCAACAGGGTACAACTAGACAGTCTGTAACATGTACAGTATTGATTAATTTCTTACAGTAAATTTTCCTGACATAATCACAACCTTCAGCAGGATGTAAAAGTCTTCAACATAAACATTTGGGTATTCTAAAGACATAGGGTGGCCTGGTGGTAAGAGAACAGGCTGTTTGTTACTAGTTTGAATTTGAATTCTGACCTTATCACTTTCTGTTGCATGAACTTAAACAGGGTTAGTTCATCTGTCCCCCTCTTTATCTCTCTGTTTCTATTCTTTCTCATTCTCTCTTTTTAAAACCATTTTAAAGATCTATCTTATGTAGCTGTTATAAAAATAGAATAAATCATACCATATCTCTCGTACAGTACTTGGCACATACTAAGAGCTCAAAGAGTTAGTAAATATATTGTTTTCTACTAACACTCTATGGGCTTCCCAGCTGGCACTAGTGGTAAAGAACCTACTTGCCAATGCAGGAGACATAAGAGACTCAGGTTCGATCCCTGGGTCAGGAAGATCCCTTGGAGGAGGGCATGACAACCCACTCAAGTATTCTTGCCTGGAGAATCCCATGGACAGAGGAGCCTGGTGGGCTACAGTCCACATGATGACAAAGAACCAGACATGACTGAAGTGACTTGGCGCACAAACACATTAATGCTATATAGATACAATGGAAAATTTCCTTGGTATCTTAAATAGCTTTTACTTATAGCTATGTACATAAATAGCTTCTGCTTATAGTATGATCCTTACATCCTGGACTTGTGGGGTTTTTACCAAGTGTGCATCATCTGTGAATGATTCTTCACAGAATAGGTTCTTACCAACAGTGATTGTTTTGATCATTTCTGTTTTCATTATTTTATTTATACTTCTTAACTGTGTTGTTTCTGAAGTCCTTTCTATCAAAATGACACTTTCTTGGGAATTCCCTGAAGGTTCAGTGGTTAGGACTCTGCAGGGGGCAGAGATTCGATCCCTGGTTGGGGAACTAAGATCCTATATGCCACCTGGCGTGGCCAAAAAAAGAAAGGAAAGGAAAGGGAGACTTTCTTTAGTAATATTGAATACATATTTTAAGAAGTAATTATCTTGTAAAAAAATATTGAAAAAATGAAAAAATTGAAAAAATTTATTAAAATGATGAAAACTTTTAGATAAATTAGTTAAATAAAAATAAATTTTTTTGACCATCCAGTCTATGTTATACATTAGTTCTATTACAAATTTGAGAGTTATCACTTAATGTATCTTAAATCTTGATTATGGTAAGAAATAATGGAACAACTTGATTCACTAAAAGGAAAAATCTTATTATTTGGGAATCTATCTTAAATTCAAAGTTTAAATTTAGGTACAATTAAAGTTATAAATATTTAATGAATGAGATATCCTGTGACATGTGTATCTATTAAAGGACTGTATAAAAATGATTAATAAAGTGATATATAGATAGGAAAAATAACAGGAAGTTACCTGTTCTAATAGTTTTGCTTATGTTCAATGAGTAAATAGAATAGTATTTTGAAAGACAGCTGTCTGAAGACAATGTTGTTCAGGAAATGTTTGGTCATTATCTGTAGCTTCTAGCTATGCCTTCTTAGGACCATTTGAAATTCTGTCTTCTGAAATTTTTTCCACCTTCAAATTCATTTTGTGCTACTTCCTTTTGCGTTTGATACAAAATATGCTTACACTAACTAGAAAAAAATACTGAAGGTGCTGAATATGGAACTTTTATTCTAGAATATTTATACTTGAAAAGGAAACACACCCATAAGGAATGAAATATAGGAAATGTTGATAATGATATTTTCATCCTGAGCCATTTTTGTACTTATGAAAATTTTCAAACATAGACAAAGAGTAAAAAGGGTGGTCCAATGGATTCCAAATATCTATCACGCACTTGTAATAATGAAAAATTTTTTTGCAATTTGCTTCATCTTATTTTTGAATATGTTTTAGAACAAATTCCACACATCGTATAATTTCACACCTGTATAATTCACCATGATACTGAGATATTTTGAAAGCTGTTGACCAGGAATTGGTAATTATTTTTAAACCATGCCATAGTTTTTTAGCTTGTGGTAATAAGTCCAATGGAATCTGTTCCCTGAGCTTGAACTGCTTTCAAAGAATGAAAAACAGGTGCTGACCTTTTTCCACTAGTAGACATGATGGCTGACATCCCTATATGGGACACACTATCATGGTAATCCAAGCTCATGACTATAAATACCACCCTTTTATTTACAAAGAATGCAAGTAACTAAAAGGGTAAGTCTAACTCTGGATTTTATTTTTAAGTGCAAATTTGTGAACATTAGTGTTTAGTAACAGAAACAAATTATTCGCCATATATCCTGCAACTATCAATTACAACACAGGCATGTAGGGCACTTTAGTTGAGAGCAACAGCTATAAGAGCCACTTTTTTGCTGAGGCAGCAAGTGGGAAAGTGGGGCAGTGCTTGGGCGAGATTAAGGTATTTTTTATAGAAGAGGTGAGAAAGACATTTCCTATAATGGCATCTGTGACTTAGTGAGGACCTGGAGTTTGCAACACTGCGAATGACTGGTGTCAGTATACATTAAGCCAAGCACTATAATCAGCCTCCTGGGGGTATATTCTGAAGTGCTAAAAGCCCTTTTCAAAATCATGGGACGCAACTTGGGCTTGGTTTTTAAAGGTATACTCAATATTATATGAGAGATTATATATATGTAATATACATTATATAAGAGAAACTAAATAGTATATGTATATGTGTGTATACACACACACACACACACACACACACACACTAGAAATTATAAGAAAACTGTGAGATATTTAGGTTTTTTAAAAAAGGAATTGTTCAGTTGCTCAGTCGTGTCCGACTCTTTGTGACCCTGTGAACTGCAGCAGGCCTGGCTTCCTTGTCCTTCGCCATCTCCCACAGTTTGCTCAAACTCATATCCATTGAGTCAGTGATGCCATCCAACCATCTCATTCTCTGTCACCTGCTTCTCCTCCTTCCTTCGATCTTTCCCAGCATTAGAGTCGTTTCCAATGAGTCGGCTCTTTGCATCAGGTGGCCAAAGTATTGGAGCTTCAGCATCAGTCCTTCCAATGAATATTCAGGGTTGATTTCCTCTGGGGAAAAGTACCTGGGGTTAAAAAAAAAGATGAAAAACAGTGCTCTGTATTTATCTTCCTTCATGTGTGATTTGTAGACTTCCTGTATTAAAATCAGTGACATGTTTGTTAATATTCATATTAACAGACCTATGGAATCAAAACATATAGCAACAGAACGTGATATTATGCATTTTAAGAAACTCCAGACAGATTTTCATTCTTATGCAGCTTAACTGGAAAAATAAGTGAAGATCTATCAGTGGTTGCCAAACCTCTGATTACTGTGTGGTCTCAAGCTGGCAGTGTCCTTATCATCTATGAGGCTTTACAAAGCTCACTTTCTCATGCTCCTTCCAGAGACACTGGTTCTGAAGTTCTGAATAAGATTCAAAACTTCCCAGATAATTCTGATGCACAACCAGGTTTGGAAATCTTGGAATTAAATGAGCACCTCCCAAGTCCTTTACAACTCTCATTTTCGATGATTCTTTGCATTGGCACCAAGATATCAGGATACTGTCTTTGATATAAGTTTTTTGTAACAGACTTGAAGTTGCACAGTGATATTGCATCTTCCATAAAAGCAGAATTTAGCTGTTGATTACAGGAAGAATTATTTTCAATAATCCCCTTAGCAGTGTTAGAGAAGAGACCTAGTATAAAAATGATCAGGCCCTATATTCCCTGGTGGTGCAGATGGTAAAGAATCTGGCTGCAGTGCCAGAGAGCTGGATTCAACTGGGTCAGAAAGATCCCCTGGAGAAGGGAATGACTACCCACTACAGTATTCTTGCCTGGAGAATTGCATGAACTTTAGGAGCCTGATAGGCCAACAGTCCATGGGGTCACCAAAGAGTTGGACGTGGCTGAGCGACTAACACTTTGACTTTTATATTTATCTTTTTAATTTTTAATCTTTAAAATTTATTTTATTGACACATAGTTGATTTACAATGTTGTATTAATTTCTGCTGTATAGCACAGTGATTCAGTTCTACATATATTTATACATTATCTTTCACGTTCTTTTTCATTATGGTTTATCACAGGATATTGAATATAGTTATCTGTGCTATCCAGTAAGACCTTGCTGTTTCTCCATTCTGTATGTAATAGTTTACATCTGCTAATCCCAAACTCCCAATCCACCCCTCCCTCACCCTCTTCCCTCTTGGTGACTATGAGTCTGTTCTCTATGGATTGGACCCTATATTTAAATAGTTGTGTAACACCCCATGTTTACATATGCAATGTGTCACCAAATGCTTAAAAGTCAAGGCATGGCCAAATCAAGCGTTAGATAGACAGGAGGGAGGTGTAGGTGAAGAAAATGTTCTCAGGCCAACACTACAGAAAATGTATTGTTGAAACTTCAAAGCTCTTTTTAAACTTACAACCATTACACTATCTCTCCTTCTTTCTTCCAACATGGGAAAACCTCCACAGGTTGCCACAGTTTCGATGACCATCTGCCTTCCAACCAAGATGGTGGAAAAAGCAAAAACGTGGTGAATCTTGGAGCAATTCGACAAGGCATGAAGCGTTTTCAGTTTCTGTTGAACTGCTGTGAGCCAGGGACAATTCCTGATGCATCGATCTTGGCAGCTGCCTTGGATCTTGTAAGTTGTTGCAAGAATTTTCTCACCCTGTACTCCATTCCAGTTAATTCTGCTAATGGAGGAAAGCATGAATCCCTAATCCTAACCCTAACTGTGGATTTATGTTTTGGCCTTATTTTTTTCCCCTCAGCATTAGTGGGAAAAGGAGGGGAAAGGTGGTGAGGTAAAAGAAGAAAAGAAATGAGGGAAATTCTTAGTAAATAAATTCTATATAGCATCATAATTTAAAGCTTATGAATCTTTTTAAATATAATACATATATTAAAATATATAAAATATATTCTGTATAGCATCATGATTAACAGTATATGAGTCACATTCCAGAACAGTATGAGAATTCCTGGCTTAAAATCTCTCTGACATCTGTTAGCCAAACACTGTAAAATGATATTAAATGTAATAAGAGTAATAATAATATTATGTCTACCTCCTAGGGCTAGTGTGAGGATTAAATGAGATACTGGATGTAAAGTCTTCATCACAATGCCTGAAATATAGCAAGTCCTCAATAAAGTAGGCCATTATCATTGTTAATTGTTATTAGTCATGTCTGTCATGTATTTATCCTTTACACTCTATCTTGGTTTAATTACCTGTTAGTTGAGGGAGAATATGAAGCAAGGATCAATTGAAATTAATAGTGCAGAAACACCTTGAGCATCGTGTGGCATTATTCACATGTAAGAGATTCAAGATTATAATGTGGATCTTGTTTAGAAAGTATTTTTGTCAGGTAAACGAAGTCCAGACATGAGTTTAGAACTGTCTCTCAATTTCCTTTATTTACCTTCTGGTTTAATAAATTCTTCATATGCTATATAAATACTGGGTACAAAATGCCAGGTAAATATCAAGAAATAAAAGTCTTTTATATTAACATTTTTAAAAGAATTAAAGTAGACTTTTTACAGCAGAAACCCTTTAGCCCATTTTATAACTCACGATCATATAAATGCTGGCCACTCATATTTTTACCTTGGAATATCATCTAAAGCTTATAATTCATGACATTTTTCTGTGACATTAATAGTTTTTACTGTCATGATATTTAGTGACCGGCAAGGTATGTAGCTTCACGTAAGCCTGAAATGCAAATACCACTGTAATCTCCCAAAGGTTGTTTATATAAAATTTTTCAGTCAGTTTCTCAGTCTTGGATATTGGCCTTTGTAAATATTTTTCTTAATTCCAAAGTGGTTAATGTGTATTGATATACGCTATGGTGACTGTAAAATGCAGAGTCACAGGTCTCCAGGAGAGCTGAGGCAGGTGGCAATATACAAAGAATGAGATGCCTCTCTAAAGCCTGACAAAGCAGAGAGCCAATTTCTTGTTATCTAAGTGGGAGAGTGGTAACTAGCCTGTCACTCTCTTGAGTCATACATGGTTCTTCTTAATCACATCTTGATCTACTCTGAAAGGAGCACATTAAAATAAATTAATGTAACAAATTGATAAAGAAAGGACCACTGAACCTTTAGAAAATGAGTAAGTATGTGGCTAGTTCACAAAAATTACTAAAGCCAATAAAGTGTGCCACATTTTGTTTGCACTTCAAAAATGCTCATTAAGATAGCCATAAATTCCTGTATTATAACTGTTAGATTTATAATGATTAGAAAGTGCTCACAGAGTATAAAATATCATGGTGTTGGTAGCAGTGCAAGCAGCAGGATTTGATTAGGGAACAGAAGAAAGTATTGGCATAACAGGGTGAATAACAGTGAGAATGCAGTAAGTGTGAGCAGAGTTCTCAGCCTCTCCTGAGTTGTTAGTTTTTGACTGGATCTAGTCAGAGAAGGAAGAGAAACATATATTTGATATATCAAATATCAAATGGAAAGGATGTTGAAATTTGAAAGCCTGGAAGTCAATGTGGCTTACAAGATACTCATCATATAATAATTGATTAATTAACTCAGCCAATATCTCTTGAAGATTTCCTATGTGCCAGGCATAGTGCAGTAAACAATAACACAACAGAACTCAACTGGAAAGCATTACCTGTTTTGCAACTTTCCTTATGAAGATAATATTTGTATGATGATCTCTTTTCTAGACAGAGTGTACAGCATTCTTTGGTTGACAGGCTAATAATTAACACTTACTGTGTGCCTACTGTATTAAAAAAAAAAAAAAAGAAACTCAGAAAGACCAACTGGCCAGGGCTTGAAGTCAACAAATGATAGAGCTGGATTGGACAGACCCTGTATTTTATACAACACCATGTTGACTCTCTCATTTAAAAATTATGTGAGATCACTATAGGAACTATAAAATGTGAAAAATAAGAAGTTCTATATTTTAAACCTGATAGTTGAAATGTGGTTTTAAAAAGTGATGATGACAGCAGCTATTTGAACAATTTATTAAACACACAATAGCAATGGTGCATTAGAACTTTATGGGTAATCTGTGCTATAGAGTTCCAAATGTACTATTGTGTCCATCTTTGTCTCAATTCTGAAGTCACAGATACTTTGGAAAATTTTTAGACAAAGGAACCATCAAATTTTATTAACATTTACTGATGGTATAAAACAGAAGGAATAAATACTTCCTACATAGAAGGCCTTTAAGATTTATAAGTTATGTGGGCATGGGAAAAACAGGAGGCTTGTCACCAACAGATTGGTATACTTGAAGATTTAATAAATAACCCCAGTCAAGCAAATTAACACTGGCTTCTGAATGGTGATTATGTTAATAAGAATATTGATGAACACTTTGATAGTCATCAATACTTTGTCTTGATGCTGGAATTTTATTCCTTCTCATCAGATGTTTCCATACCTATATAATCTCTAACTTCTATAATGCTTAGAGTTTCCAAGGAGATTTAATTAGTGGCAGAATACCATAGAACTTTTAAAATTATTCTACATCTTCCAAATAAGATTGTGGCCAGTTAGTAATAAATCACTAGATTCTCCTTTCTTCCTTTCCTATTGGACCAATTCTGGTCTGCTTGATCTTCTCAATCTTATTAATCTCATGGTAAGAAATAAAATAAAGGAGATTTGATGTTTATAAGCAATATCTTCAAGCTTCAAAGTAAAGAAGCATTTTCTGATCATTATAGATATTCAGTGATGAAGTAGATACATTGAGAAGTAATGAGCTCTTTGTCCTTACACTGGACTCAATGGGGGAGGTTTACAGGGGGACTTAGGAAGTAGGTGGTTAGTGTGAATTTCTTTATTATCTGAGAGTCTTTGATTCTAGGTCAAGGTCAAGGAGCATCCAGAGGTCAGTATCAGTCAAGATTAAAAGGAAACAGAGGAATTACAGGCAGACCTGGTTGGTTGGAAAAAAAAAAAACAACAGATGAGATAGATGATGATGGTGTGATGGTATAAAAAGAAGGGCTAGATGATAATGGTGGTGATGGTATAAAAAGAAGGGATAGGTGATGATGGTAGTGGTGATAAAAAGGGGATAGGTGATGATGGCGGTGATGGTAGCCATTCTGGTGGTGGTGGCGATGATGGTAGTCATCATGATGTTAGTGATGATGGTGGTCATCGTCGTAGTGGTAGTGGGGGCAGAGATGAGGGTAGAGAATAACAAAGTAACATTTTCATTATTTATCGTAGTTTATAAAGCACCTTCATATTCATTATTTTATTTGGTGATATAAGAGGAAAGGATTAAGCCAGGAAATGGTCTTCAAATGAGGGCACCCTTAACTTCAATTTCTTGGATACAGAAAGGTGAAGGAACTGAAATCACTGGTGAATGCTGGCAAGAGGACTGAGAGGAAGGAAAGTGTAGCTGCATGTCCAATATGTTTGAAGCAAAGTGGCATTCTGTTTTTACCATCATTTATGCAACTGTGGCAATGGCAGTTGTTCATACCTGTTGATTTGGGGTTAAGAACCCCTTGAGATTAATATTCGCAAATGTCTTTTATTAGATATGTTATTAAATTTTGTATCCTCTGTGTTTGGTTTCACTTAATATCTAACCTCACCTCCTTCCTGACTTTCAGAAATGCTTCACTTTTAAATATGTTTTGCATGTTTTCCAATGCATTTGTGGTTTTAGCATATAAATATATAGGTATAGAAATATGTAGCTACAGATATCCATCTAGTCAAAGCTATGGTTTTTCCAGTAGTCATGTATGGATGTGACAGTTGGACTATAAAAAAAGCTGAGCGCCGAAGACTTGATGCTTTTGAACTGTAGTGTTTAAGAAGACACTTGAGAGTCCCTTGGACTGCAAGGGGATCCAACCAGTCCATCCTAAAGGAGATCAGTTCTGAATATTCATTGGAAGGACTGATGTTGAAGCTGAAACTCCAATCCTTTGGCCACCTGATGTGAAAAACTGACTCATTTGAGAAGACCCTGATGCTGGGAAAGATTGAAGGTGGGAGGAGAAGGGGACAGCAGAGGATTAGATGGTTGGATGGCATCACTGACTCAAATGGACATGAGTTTGAGTAAACTCCGGGAGTTGGTGATGGACAGGGAAGCCTGGTGTGCTGCAGTCCATGGGGTCTCAAAGAGTCGGACATGACTGAGCGACTGAATGGAAATGAACTGAGATATAGATATAAATGACATAGATGGATAGATTGATGATAGATACAGATGTCAGATATATATGCAGATGCATATGTACATACAGATAGGTACAGATAGGTAGGTAGATAGATACAGATATAGGTATAGGTTCTACTATTTCATCCTATATGATTTGGGAGAGGAAGGGAAAATGAGTATATTCAGTTCATCATCATTTTATAGTCTAATACTCTCCCATCTCCTTTTTGTTGTTTGCTTTTGTTGGATGTTGCATTCATTTTTTTAAGTACAGCTTAAATGCAATGTTTACCTTATGATGTGATTTTTATTTCAGAACAATTTTCATTGTCTCTTTACCTGCATCATAGAATTTCAATGTGATTTTTTTCTAGTTTACAATTTTATTCAGAATTAAAAAACATTATTAAATGAAAGAAATGTCAGTGTTCAAAGTCTTGCCCATCTGAAGGTTTTTGTTTTAAACAATCCTCTTGTCATTTTTACTATGACTATGAAGGGATAATTGGTTCAGTTTTTATTTCAGCACAGCTCCTCCTCACACTGTTTCTCTTCTGTATAAATTTAATAAATGCAACTATAAGACATTTTTTAAAAGACATGTTTTAGAAAGGATTTATTTCATCTTTAAGTTGATATAATCTACAAGCATAAAAAATAGAAAAATTGTGCAGTTTGAACAAAAGGCACTTTTGTCTGTTTTCTATATATTTCAGGTGAAATTATCTTTCATTTTTTATCCAGACAAATACATAGCATGCACAGACATAGTAATGTCTCATCTACTGGTAATTTACTGGCATGAATAACACACAATAATGTCAATTTGCTTTAGTAGCAATTCCATGAATATAAGAGAGTCCATGGGATCATAGTTTTCTCCCTAGTCTGTGGAAAAAGAAAACCTAATTCATGTTAAATTATAATAGCTTCATAAATAGATAGCTTTAGGAGGAATGATTATATAATTTGTATTCTAACTGGGACACTTTTGAGAGTGAAATGTGTTATCAATAATCATACCAATTAGACAAAAACTAGAACTCTCCTGGGGAAAATGAAACATTAGGTTACCATATAGTCCTACTTTTAGGTTCACTGCAATAAATTTAATCCACATTGGAGTTTATCATCATAAAACTACTTGGTGATCAATTGAAATTACCTTTTTTCAAGGAGTTAGGAATATATGCAGACTGGGAACTCTAAAAGCAAAGTAATATTGTGTTTTCTTTTGAATCATAAGAAAAATTGAAGTAATCCAGAAACAGTCAAAGCTAAATGGTCCAATTATTCACTTTATTCTAGTGGTACTCCTATATTGAGTTTTTTTAAAAAATCTGACTATGAAATGTCGCAGTCGGGCACATTTCAAATTTTTTTAAGTCCCTTGCATTCCTTTCCTAATCACTCACCCCTACTTCCCAGAAGGCCCTGCTGTCTTGAACTTTAATTTTCCCTGTGCTTGGCTTATTTTGCTGCATGAGTTTGTATCCCTAGAGAATATGTCATTTTGTTCTGTTCCCTCATGCTGTATTTTAATATATCCATTTTGATATAACTTATCAAAATTTTCTTTAATGGCTTTTTTTTAGTCTTTTTAAAGAAATCCCACAGTAATAATAAACACATGTTACATTTTCCTCTAAAATTGTAAAGTTTACATTTCACATTTAGGTCTTTAACTGGAATTTACTGTGTGTATAACGTGGGATTCTTTCCTTTTTTCTTTTTATTTCACATGAAAAAAAATCCTAGTGTGTTATTTTGACTAACTCATTCTTTATTATCTAATATGCAACACCATCCTAATCATGTGTCCATTTTCTGTATATGCATGGATGTGATTCCAAATATTTTTCTGTTCCATTTCCTGTGTACTCTGGGTTACTCTCTGTTAACAGCTTACTCTCTCTTAATAGTTACTCTCCTTAATAGCTCAAACTTTGAACATCACCTAATTATTCTTTGCTCTTCCATGTAAATTTTATAATTAGCTTGTCAATTTCTCTGAAAATTCTTTGATATATTCTTGGAATTACATTGAGCCCACCGATAAATTTAGATATATTTAAAATTCAAATTGAGATTCAGAGTTGAACTGATTATTCAAAAGTTCTATTTCTCTCTGAGTCAGTTTATGTAATTTTACTTTTTTCAGTAATTTGTCAGATTTACTTCAATTTTCATATTTGTTGGATTAAAATTGATAATTTTCTTATTAATATTTGTAGCATCTGTTATTATTTTATCTGTTTTTATTCCTAAAATTGTCTCCATTTTTCTTGATTAGACTTGCCAAGTATTTGTCAATTTTTTTAGTCTTTTTTAACAATCTTGTTGATTCTCTCTATTGTGTCTTGTTCTCTAATTCTTTAATGCCTTATTATTTTTTTTATTGAGGTAGAGTTGATTTACAATGTTGTGTTAGTTTGTTTTAGGTGTACAACAAAGTGATTCAGTTTTATATATATACATATAATTTTTTTAGGATTTTTTCCCTCATAGGTTATTATAAAATATTGAGTATATCCTGCCCTTATTTTTTATTCTCCTTATTGCTTTGAATTCATTGCATTATTATTTAGCTTATTAGCTGATGGCTAGGCTCATACTTTTATTTTCTTCTGTTCAAAAACTGAGCATTAGAATTTTAGCATTACTACTTTAATCACATACCATAAATTTTGATAAGTAGTATGTTTGTTACAATTTATATGTAAGACTTTTAAAATTTAATTATTTCCTTTTCCATGAGTCATTTAAATAGATGCATGTGCATTTCAACTTATAAATTTCAGAGTTTTGCTAGGTATCCATTTTTATTGATTTATAACTTCATTTTCAGATACTGATTCTTTGGAATTAAAGTTGCTTTATAAACTAGATCATTATATAATTTTCATAGCTGTTACATGTGTAGTTGAAAAGAATGTTCATTCTCTAATATTGGGTATAACATAGTAGCTTTTCTTTCCTTTTTCTTAATTGAAGTATAGGTGACAATATTATATTAATTTCAGGTGTAAAGCATAGTGATTTGGCATTTATATGCATTATGAATTGATCACCATAAAGCTAGTAACCAACTGTCACCATACATGTTATTATGTTATTGACTATATTCCCTATACTGTATATTATATCCCAATGACTTATTTATTTTATAATTGAAAGTCTGAAACTTTTAATCCTCTTCATCTGTTTCACCTAAGCCACATTCCCCACCCAGCCCCCTAACCCCTACCTGTGGCAAGCACCAATTCTCTATGTCTGTTTCTGTTTTGTTTGTTCATTTTAGCGTTTGTTCTTTAGATTCCAAATATCAGTGAAATCATACAGTGCTTGTCTTTTTCTGTCTAACTTATTTCACTTACATATTCCCTCTAGGTCTATCAGGGTATGGTGTTTCATATTCAAGCCTTGTACATCCTTTTTTTTCTCCTCACGACTTAATCTGAGATGACAAATCAGTTTAGTCGCTCAGTCATGTCCAACTCTTTGAGACCCAATGGACTCCAGCACTCCAGACTTCCCTGTCCATCACCAACTCCCAGAGCTTACTCAAACTCATGTTCATTGAGTTGGTGATGCCATCCAACCATCATCCTCTGTCGTCCCCTTCTCCTCCCGCCTTCAGTGTTTCCCAGCATCACGGTCTTTTCCAATGAGTCAGTTTTTCACATCAGGTGGACAAAGGATTGGAGTTTCAGCTTCAGCATCAGTCCTTTCAATGAATATTCAGGGCTGATTTTCTTTAGGATGGACTGATTGGATCCCCTTGCAATCCAAGGGACTCTCAAGAGTCTTCTCCAGCACCACGGCTCAAGAGCATCAAGTCTTCGGTGCTCAATTTTCTTTATAGTCCAATTGTCATATCCATACATGACTACTGGAAAAACCATAGCTTTCACTAGACAGACCTTTGTTGGCAAAGTAATGTCTTTGCTTTGTAATATGCTGTCTAGATTGGTCAATATTCAGAAAAATAAGATCATGGCATCTGGTCCCATCACTTCATGTCTAATAGATGGGGAAACAGTGGAAACAGTGAGAGACTTATTTTGGGGGGCTCCAAAAATCACTGTAGAAGGTGACTGCAGCCATAAAATTAAAAGACACTTGCTCCTTGGAAGAAAAGCTATGACCAACCTAGACAGCATATTAAAAAGCAGAGACATTACTTTGTTAACAAAGGTCCGTCTAGTCAAAGCTATGGTTTTTCGAGCAGTCATGTATGGATGTGAGAGTTGGACTATAAAGAAAGCTGAGCACCAAAGAATTGATGCTTTTTAACTGTGGTGTTGGGAAAGGCTCTTGAGAGTCCCTAGGACTGCAAGAAGATCCAACCAGTCCATCCTAAAGGAAATCAGTCCTGAGTATTCATTGGAAGGACTGATACTAAAGCTGAAACTCCATTCCTTTGTCCACCTGATGTGAAAAACTGACTCATTGGAAAAGACCCTGAAGCTGGGAAAGATTGAAGGCCAGAGGAGAAGGGGACGACATAGGATGAGATGGTTTGATGGCATCACCAACTCAATGGACATGACTTTGAGTACATTCTGGGAGCTGGTGATGGACAGGGAGATCTGGCATGCTGCAGTCCGTGGGGTCACAAAGAGTCAGACATGACTGAGCGACTGAACTGAACTGAACTGAGGTTGGTTATAGCTTTTCTTCTAAGAAACAATAGTCTTTTAATTTCATGACTGCATTTACCATCTGCAGTGATTTTGGAGCCCCCCAAAATAAAATCTCTCACTGCTTCCATCGTTTGCCCTTTTGTTTGCCATGAGCTGATGGGACAGGATGCCATAATCTTAGTTTTCTGAATGTTGAGTTTTAAGCCAACTTTTTCACTCTCCTTTTTCACTTTCCCAAGAAGCTCTTTAGTTCTTCTTTACTTTCTGCCATACTGGTGGTGTCATCTGCATATCTGAGATTATTGATATTTCTCCCAGCAATCTTGATTCCAGCTTGTGCTTCATTCAGCCCAGCATTTCTCATGATGTACTCTGCATTTACATAATTTATATTTAAACAAGCAGCATGACAATATACAGACTTGACATACTCCTTTCCCGATTTTGAACCAGTCTGTTGTTCCACGTCCACTTCTAGCTGTTGCTTCTTGTCCCGAGTACAGATTTCTCAGGATGCAGGTCAGGTGGTCTGGTATTCCCATCTCTTTCAGAATTTTCCACAGTTTGTTGTGGTCCACACAGTCAAAGGTTTTGGCATAGTCAATAAAGCAGATGTTTTTCTGGTATTCTCTTGCTGTTTCAATGATCCAGTGGATGTTGACAATTTGATCTCTGGTTCCTCTGACTTTTCTAAATCCAACTTGAACATCTGGAAGTTCATGGTTCATGTACTGTTGAAGCCTGGCTTGGAGAATTTTCAGCATTACTTTACTAGCATGTGAGATGAGTGCAATTGTGTGGTAGTTTGAATATTCTTTGGCATTGCCTTTCTTTGGGATCGGAATGAAAACTGACCTTTTCCAGTCCTGTGGTCACTGCTGAGTTTTCCAGATTTGCTGGCATATTGAGTGCAGCACTTTCACACCATCATCTTTTAGGATTTGAAATAGTTCAGCTGAAATTCCATTACCTCCACTAACTTTGTTCGTAGTGATGCTTCCTAAGGCCCACTTGACTTCACATTCCAGGATGTCTGCCTCTATGTGAGTGATCACACCTTCATGGTTATCTGGGTCATGAAGATCTTTTTTGTACAGTTCTTCTGTTTATTTTTGCCACCTCTTCTTAATATCTTCTGCTTCTGGTCCATACCATTTCTGTCCTTTATTGTGCCCATCTTTGCATGAAATGTTCCCTTGGTATCTCTAATTTTCTTGAAGAGAGTTCTAGTCTTTCCCATTCTACTGTTTTTCTCTATTTCTTTGCACTGATCACTGAGGAAGGCTTTCTTATCTCTCCTTGCTATTCTTTGGAACTCTGCATTCAAATGGATTTATCTTTCCTTTTCTCCTTCGCTTTTCACTTTTCTTTTCTCAGCTACTTGTAAGGCTTCCTCAGATAACCATTTTGCATTTCTTCTTGGGGATGGTCTTGATCACTGCCTGTACAATGTCACAAACCTCCATCCATAGTTCTTCAGGCACTCTATCAGATCTAATCCCTTGAATCTGTCACTTCCACTGTATATTGGTAAGGGATTTGATGGCAAAGTTATCTATTTACCTTGACATTCCAGCAATTTTTGTTTTATTGATTTAGAGGAGGCAGGTAGTTTAGAAATATAATATTTATCAGGTCCTATAAAGGTATTATCACGACCTTGTTGTCGTTCAGTCACTCAGTCATGTCCAACTCTTTGCGACCCCATGGACTGTAGTACACCCCATGGCTTCCCTGTCCTTCACCATCTCCTGGAGCTTGCTTACACTCTGTTGATTGAGTCGGTGATGCCATCCAACCATCTTGTCCTCTGTCATCCCCTTCTCCTCCTGCCTTCAGTCTTTTCCAGCATCAGGGTCTTTTCACTACCTAGTGACCCAATTTATTTCTAGTATATAAGGATATATTTTTCTTTGATATTAATACAGTTGAAACAGTTTGGCTAGTTTAGCATTGGACTTGTATATCTTTTTGTAAACCCTTTCCTTTCAACATTTCTATATCTTCATGTTTTAGGTATATTTCTTGTAGAAAGCAAGTATTTGAATTATAAACCATTTTAATGATCTTTTTCCCTAGAAAGTTTAGTACATTGGCACAGATTATATTTACTTGTGTAGTTTCAGTTCTGTCTTCTTCAGACTACTTACCACATTTTTTTCACTATTTCATTTTATGTGTGTTCTCATTTCCATTTCATGCCTTCCTTCAAATTATGTTGGATTTTTCTTTGCTTTGGTTTAGCTTTGTTTTATTCATTTTCCCTTATCAGTTTGAAGTTTGTTATATTCTATTTATATTTTAAAAATTGCATGCATATTTAACTCAATGCAGTCTAAAATTAATGAATATCTTTACTTTTCTTGCAAACAATGAAAGACTGTAGAGGGTTTTAATGCCAGTTGGCCAAGATCTAGTTCTCTGTTTTTGTTTTAACATTGACCAAGTAGAGTTTATTTTTATTAATTGTTAGGAAAATGATTTTTAAATTTGCCCCAAAGCTTAGTGTAGTCTTTGCCCACCATTTTTCCTCGCATCTCAGACGTCCCTTTCTAAGTAAGATCTGTGTCCTTCTTCTAAAAGAAACCTTTCAGACATTTCTTTGGTGATGATCAACTGGCATTAGCTCTCTCAATTGAAGTTTAATAAAAAATACTCCCACCTGGGATATTGACTTTATAAAGGGGTGTGGCCTGACCTTCCACTCCACGTGAACACTGACATTTAATTTGTGGCCCATTGAAAACCCATACTCCAGTCTTGCCATAGTCAATAGAAACACTCGGGGCAAATATTCCTTCTTTGGTTCACACATTTCTCCCTACCTTCACTCCAGAATTGAATTTTCTTGTAATTTCTACTTTTCAATGGTCTATCATCTCATATCAGAAGCAAAAGCAAAAATAAAGTGAAAAAAATTTGGATATTTTATCCAGCATTTTTAAATGTCTAAACCAAAAGATGTTTGTCTTCACACCTAATCCATCATATTGTCAGAAGTAGCAGTCCTTATTTGGTTTTTAAAACAATTATGCAAGATATTAGCATGATCTGAGTGTTAAAATGCCAACCCAGCCAAACCATGTACTCAACTGTAATGTCTGCATCTAGCCTGACATTGAATCATTTCAGTTGCCTGCAGCTACTGCAGAAATGCACAGGGACAGAGACAGCATGTCAGTTGCTTAATGATCTCGGGCAGAGAACTGAATACAAGCTAAGTAATAAATACTGGCTCACAAGCACATGCCCTCTAGCAAACAAGGTTCCAGTGTACACAAAGACCCAGAATAACTGCTTTTTCCCAGTGGTCTTAAATAAATAGGTATCTTACACCAGCAAGAGCTTTACATTTTTTTGTAAGGCAATAAAAATATTACATAATTTCCCAAGGACCAACATAAACTACTGTCTTTAAAACAGTTCTCGCCCTGTGTTGTTATGTTTCCAGGATCAATCAGGGTTTCTTCTTACATAATAAGTTTAGATCTAGTCTTTCAGGGGAAGGAATGTATTGTAATTATAACCTTCAATTAACCATCATATCTTGGTAACAATATTTTCTACGTCCCCAGGCAAAATAAAGTACAGCTGTTTGAATTAGTATTCTAGTTCTCTGCTTTACCTTCACAAAGGAAACATTCAAAATACATAACGATCTTATCAAATGCAGGAAAAAGTGCCAAAAGAAGTCAAGGGAAAATAGCCTGATACTTGAAGTTTTCTAGTTGAAGAATGTTAGAGAAATACTGCATAATGCATGATTTTTTTTTTTTTTATCTTTTTACTCCTATTTTATTTTTAGTACTTGTTAACCGGCTTTGCGGGTGATAAATCTCTTTTTCTTTTTTTTTTTTTAATTTTTAAATTTTTTTTATTTTTCAGTGGGTTTTGTCATACATTGATGTGAATCAGCCATAGAGCTACACGTATTCCCCATCCCGGTCCCCCATCCCACCTCCCTTGCCACCTGACTCCTCCAGGTCCTCCCAGCCCACCAGGCCTGAGCACTTGACACATGCATCCCACCTGGGCTGGTGGTCTGTTTCACCACAGATAATATACATGCTGTTCTTTCGAAACATCCCACCCTCACCTTTTCCCACAGAGTTCAAAAGTCTGTTCTGTACTTCTGCGTCTCTTCTTCTGCCCTGCATATAGGGCCATCGTTACCATCTTTCTAAATTCCGTATATATGTGTTAGTATACTGTAATGTTCTTTATCTTTCTGGCTTACTTCACTCTGTATAATGGGCTCCAGTTTCACCCATCTCATTAGAACTGATTCAAATGAATTCTTTTTTAATGGCTGAGTAGTATTCCATGGTGTATATGTACCACAGCTTCCTTATCCATTCATCTGCTGGTGGGCGTCTAGGTTGCTTCCATGTCCTCGCTATTATAAACAGTGCTGCGATGAACATTGGGGTGCACGTGTCTCTTTCAGATCTGGATTCCTCAGTGTGTATGCTCAGAAGTGGTATTGCTGGGTCATATGGTAGTTCTATTTCCAGTTTTTTAAGAAATCTCCACACTGTTTTCCATAGTGGCTGTACTAGTTTGCATTCCCACTAACAGTGTAAGAGGGTTCCCTTTTCTCCACACCCTCTCCAGCATTTATTGCTTGTGAAAATTCAAAAAAATTGAAATCATTCCAGTCATCTTTTCTGACCATAGTGCAGTAAGATTAGATCTCAATTACAGGAAAAAAATCGTTAAAAATTCCAACATATGGAGGCTAAATAACACGCTTCTGAATAACCAACAAATCATAGAAGAAATCAAAAAAGAAATCAAAATATGTATAGAAACGAATGAAAATGAAAACACAACAACCCAAAACCTATGGGACACTGTAAAAGCAGTGCTAAGGGGAAGGTTCATAGCATTACAGACTTACATCAAGAAACAAGAAAAAAGTCAAATAAATAACCTAACTCTACACCTAAAACAATTAGAGAAGGAAGAAATGAAGAACCCCAGGGTTAGCAGAAGGAAAGAAATCTTAAAAATTAGGGCAGAAATAAATGCAAAAGAAACTAAAGAGACCATAGCAAAAATCAACAAAGCTAAAAGCTGGTTTTTTTGAAAAAATAAACAAAATTGACAAACCATTAGCAAGACTCATTAAGAAACAAAGAGAGAAGAACCAAATTAACAAAATAAGAAATGCATGATGTTTTGTAATTTTAAATAGACAGCTCTGTAACCATTGCAGAGAGCACCTTATGTACAACAAAACCATATGAAATTGATGATATGCTACTATATTTGACCATCAAACTTAGAAATTCCATGAAGTTCAACCTAACATTTTATCTCACCAGTTCAAATTGCTTCTTGCTTGTCTGGGAACTATGAAGTTATGACATAATGGAACTGAAGCTGCTCTGTGGCTTTATGGAACATAGAATAAAAAGGTGATCTGGCAGCCATGTTAATCAGAAAGAATTTAAATCTGCCTACTTCTCTTTTAGGACCACCAGAAAAATTTTCTGTGGTCTATCAATGGTACCAAAGTTTGTTTTGATGTTCGGTTTTAACTATGTCTCTGAAACTCCATGGTTCTCTTCATCCATGCAGCCTTCTTCTGATTCATTTTTCTCCATTTGTGCTGTTTTTCTCTGTGATGTGAATCCATCCCTACCCATTCTGTCATGTCTCCATTGTTTTGCTGCTTCATCAGATAGCTCTGAGCCATTAAGAGGCAAGTTCCATCAAAAGAGGGAAAACTGACTTTCCTTTATGTCCAGGAAGAATCCTTTGTCTAAGGTATTCCATAACCCTGCTCCTCAAATCAATACTTTCTAACTTACACTTTTAAAGGAACTTATAAGGAAAATAATTCCTTATGGCCACACCCACAATATAATGCCTTGACTACTTCACACACTGTGAAGTCGGTTCTTATTCCCAAGGATCTTCTATGAGGACGTACAGTTGAGTCCTTAGCTTTATACTACAAGAGCACCCTCCATTGTCCATATAGTAACATACACACTACAGTACCACAGAAATTGTTAGTACTCAGGGTCCTCTTGACTATACGATCCCCAAGTCTGCTTTCACCTACAAGATTCGTGAGGTTTATAATAAGAAGTCAATATTTGAGTTGTTCTATGTCATCATCCCTTAGTGCAGACAGTGACATTTCCAAAAGTTACTGAGTTTGACAATTTACGTGAATTAAATTTATCAGTAATAACTAACCTTCCCTTTAATGTTGTGCTATATAGTTAATTAATGGGAATTATTTTTATAATGGTCTCAGTTCTATTTCCCAACTTAAAGTAGGATTTCTTAGGGTCAAAAACTGATAATGTCTGGGTTTTATCATAAGAAGCTTTTGAGAGCAGAGAATTAAAATTGTCTTTCATTCAAAATACCTTGAGTTTCCTAAGCAAATAAAACATATTTTCTTAAGAAGCCAAGCCAACTGACATGGGAAGCCTCACATAGCACCGTCTGGGTTTTCTTATTCATCTTCTGTTAGTCTTCTCAGTGCCATTTAATAGTTAAAAGAAATGTATATATAAGAAAAACAAATTATGTCCCATACGAGTTAGGTTAAGTTTTTATGCTCATTAATCATGAAAGTGCTAACGTTCATCACCTAATGCTATTCCACCAGTGTTGTTTCTGTCCTCCTGTCATTAAGCAATGAATCTCATTGCTTTATATTGGAAATGTGTCAAAATGTGACATGATAAGAATAGATTTGCATCACTTGCCTTGTCTTCCAGACTGGAGTTCCTTTTTAGAGATAGATGTTCCAGGCTTTTCCAAATGCAGATTAGCATATCTGAAATCTTTAGTAAACTGAATATTTAATACAAGGAAAGAGTATAGATATTTAGTTGGGGTGTTACGGCACCATGGTAACGATAAGTTTAATGCAGAAATTCATCTGAGCCTTTGCATTCTAAAGTCTTTCTATCTTTCTGACCTACTATCAAGTCTTGGGACCAATAAAGTTGAGGATAGTTTCTCATCATCACTGTCCATCTTTTATTAATGATAGATGCTCATCATTGTGTTTATCTTCTATTCTGCCTTTTCACATAGATTAACTTTATCTTCAATGGCAATATGTCATATTTTTTGTAAAATTACATCCAACATAATTAAATTTCTTACTAGGATTCTTGATAGTTTCATTTAAGTTGTAAACAATGGGAAAATGCTTAAAGGTCTAAGTTGCTTGAAACATCCAGGGTATTTGAGATAGTGTGTTTCTGACAGTGTGAAGTAACTGCCTCTGCCTGAAGAGGAAAGGATTAAGGAAATCTTCTTAGAGAAGGTAACTACACTGAAGCTTACAAGTGGGAATCTGCTAGATAGAAAAGGGGCTTAAAGGCTCTGCAAGTGATGGAAACAACACATGGAAAGGTATGAGATATCTTATCTGGGAGACTAACCAGTTTGACATAAGTGGATCACAGAGCACTTGGGGTGAGGACAGAGAGAGAAATGAACCAAACAACAAAGGTCAGTTGCCTTTATTCATTGATGAGTCAGATGGATGGACCATAAAATATATTTTAAATGGGAAAATTATGTGATTACTTGTGTTTTACATGACATTAATGTTCCATCTTTAAACAGTAACTTTCTACATGCATGCTAGAAATCATCTTTTCCCCAGGTGTATATGAGCATGAGTTAAGACCTTGAAGATACCAAAGAGGTACAGATCTGAGCATCAGAGAGACCTGAGAATGAATCCCCTGTCTGCTTCTTCCCAGCTGCATAAGAGTGGAAAAGTTATACCTCGTATTAAAAAATATTAAAATGAGGATATTATTCCACACGGCTGTTATGATAATTAAGAATTACAATTTATAAAAACTAGTTGGAACATAATTGATATTCTCTATATATTAGCACCTATTTGACATTATAGATTGAGGCATTGTTAAGAATGCTATTACTTGAATCATGAAAACTGTTTCCATTTGAAAACACATGGGACACGGGACATGGGATTCAGTAGGTAACTCTAAGATGACAGCAAGGGCTTCCCCCTGATAGTTCAGCTGGTAAAGAATCCACCTGCAATGTAGGAGACCCCAGTTTGACTCCTGGGTCAGGAAGATCCCTGGAGAAGGGATAGGTTACCCACTCCAGTATTCTCGGGCTTCCCTTATGGCTTAGCTAGTAAAGAATCCGCCTGCAATGTGGGAGACCTGGGTTTGATCCCTGGGTTGGGGAGATCCCCTGGAGAAGAGAAAGGCTACCCACTCCAGTATTCTGACCTGGAGAATTCCATGGACTGTGTAGTCCATGGGGTTGCAAAGAATTAGACACGGCTGAGCAACTTTCACTTTCAAGATGATAGCAAATATTGTTATATATATTTTTTAACTGACACAAGTGAATATTTGATGTATGTATTTTTTTGTGACCTGTTGACCTATGGGAAACTTCACATTCTTTCCCATATTAAATTTTTCTTGGCTTCTAAAGAGTAGGTATCTTACTCTTACAAGTTTATGAGTATTAATGAAAAGCTCTTGCTTTTATTTTTCAAACACATCTTGACAAGATGGAGTCAAATTTTTATTTTCCTGGAGAAATGCTGTTTTTCATTTATCAATTAAGTAATTTCCTCCTTGTCAAACATTTTCAATTGAAACCATGCCTATTTAAGCAGAATTTGATCTGTTGTTTATGAAAAATTAGAGAAAGAGCCTAACTCAACTGAATTTATTTATTCATTCATTCATTTGTTTGTTTTTTTCTCATTTCAGGCCCCATTTTATTCTGTTTATCCTCACAACTCAGCCTGATATAGTAAGCTCTTCTTTTTTTTATTAGCCTAAGTGAGAGAGCAGTTGTATGTCCTTGGAGTTTGTGGATGGTCCTAAAAAACTGACATCCTTGGTTAATCTACATCTAGTTCTAGAAATTGAATATATGTTTGCATCATGCTAATTTTAGGTTTTAAAAAGCTTCATATTTAAAACCTCCTTATTAAAAGTGATTTCACACTCAAATCCCCACTGTCTCTGAAATATGCAAAGATAGAGTCATGGAATTACTTAAGATTCTCCATGAGGAGAAAACTACATGCAGAAACCAACTTAAAATGTCTCATTATTCAGTACTCAAATTTGCCTTCATGGATTCATTTTCCAGAGTTCCCACTACTTCTGTAACCATGTTAACACTACCCTGGGAAATATCGCTGCTGCTGCTAAGTCGCTCAGTTGTGTCTAACTTTTTGTGACCCTAGGGGCTGTAGCCCACCAGGCTCCTCTGTCCATGGGATTCTCCAGGCAAGAATACTGGAGTAGGTTGTCATTTCCTTCTCCAGGGGATCTTCCTGGTTTAGGGATGAAACCCATGTCTCCTGTGGCTCCTGCATTGCAAGTGGATTCCTTACTGCTGAGCCACAGGGAAAATATGGCTAAACCAAATCAAAATACAAAGGCAAAAATAAACTAAGAGTACATAGGCATTCGCTTTAAGGTCAGATTCATTGTTTGTTAATCCCACACTACTCTTTCCTTAACAACCCTACGCAGGAAGCGCCGGTGGTGGCCAGAGCAGCATTGTTCCTGGAATGTGCCCGATTTGTGCACCGCTGCAACCGTGGCAACTGGCCAGAGTGGATGAAAGGGCATCACGTGAACATCACCAAGAAAGGCCTTTCCAGGGGACGGTCCCCCATCGTGGGCAACAAGCGGAACCAGAAGCTGCAATGGAATGCTGCCAAGCTCTTCTACCAGTGGGGAGACGTGAGCTTTTGATTTTCTTCTACAAAAATTAGGCCGAGTGAAGTGAAGACGTTTTGAGCTTCTGTTTGTTCATTTGTTTGGGAGATAATTTGAGTATCTGTTATGTACCAAGCACTGAACAAAACATTTCAGGGAGAAATAATTCGTTTAATCTTCCCGATAAATCTACAAAGTTAGACATTATTATCTCTTCTGTCTCCCTTCCTGACCCTCTGCCTCTTTCCTCCCTGTAAATGTAAACATTCTCAGCACCTCTTATCAGTTCTTCTGGTAAAATCCCCACCATAATTACATTTATTCTTGTGTTTTCTACTGTTAGCTCTATGCCAGAAGCACCCAGTTCTCTATCCATAGCACTTTTCAGATCCCTGACCAACTTCACCAACTGTACTTTGGAGGAATTCACTTAATGTTCTGAGACTAAATCTGACCAAACTAAAACACTTCTCTCCATTTAAACACACCCCCATCTGTAACCCCTCTTGAAATTTCTATTTTTTCTGATGGAACTACCATCATCTGAAATGACAGCCTTTGAACATATTCTCAACCTCCTTCCCTTATTGATTCCACCTCTTCCATGTCACTGATGCCCTTTGAGGTCAGATCTTCATTACTTCTCCTCTGTGTGACTAAAGTATTTTCCTATTTGGTTTCCTCCCACAATTTCCCCTCTCTGACCCATCCTACACACTGCCAATAAAATCTCCCTTTGGCATAGCCCGTCTAAAAGCAGAACATTCTCATCTCATCTCCCAGCCTCCAGACTCTCTCCTTCCAATTCATTCTCCAAACTGCTGTCAGAATGATTAGGCTAAAATGCAAATCATGTTATAGTGCTTCAGTGGCCCTCCTTTTCCCTTGGGATAAAAACCCAAATTGCTCAGCCTGGCATCTCGGCTCTTTCCACAATCTTTGTTCAAATCACACCAATTATAGATGATGAAGTCAATGAGCTGATGTATCTAAAGGACATTTATCTCAATCCTTTACATCTAAGAGGTGTTCAATGATAAGTTATGATACTAAATTTTGAAAGCAGGGTATATGGTTTGTCTCTGCATTTTTAGACAGCTAGCACAGTGTCCCTGGAAGGAGTGATAAGGCTTCTCCCCCGCTCAAAAACTGCCTTTCATCCTTCTTCAGAATGCAAAATGAAGTCCAGCTTCAAGAACTGTGGAATCTGGTCCCAACTTACCCTTCCAAGCCCTCAGGCACATTATTTCTGCTCACAAAATGGTGCTTCAACCAAGTGGCTTAGTTGATAGTCTCTGAACACATCAGTGCATGTCCCTGAATATGGGTCTTTGGGAACTCTCCATCTGAAATGTCCACTTTTCCCTTCCCCATTAGCCTAACACCAATTCTTGAGAATCTACAGGAATGAGACTTTGTATGATTCTCTGAAATGAATCTAATGTCTTCATTTTCTAATACATAAGGTAATTTCATTCTCTTTCACCACTTAATGTCCTTTTTTCATGTTATTACCTTCCCTATAGACTGTAAGCTCCTTGAGGTAAAGAGCAAGAGGTAAAGTCAGACACCCTATGTTTGAATCCCAGTTCAAGGCTGCTGAGTGACCTTGAGCAGGTTTTTTCAAGCTTTCTAACTTTTCTAATTGCCAAACAGTGATACTTATTTTATGAAAGTTTATAATATACTCATGCATATTAAATAAAGATATTGATGCACTATAACAGTTTATTCAACTTTATGTTTTCTTTAGTAACTAGCAAATTACCTCACCTAATAAATATTTGATGAATGAAGAATGAATAAACATATCCCTAAAGCACTTTGAGATGTAGAGCTCTAAATTATTATTTAGATACTTTATATTATCCCAAGCAAGTTCATTTTTTGAGAAACCTTCTAAGTTTTGTGAACTGTGGGTTTAACTTAAATTGTTTGGTTTCAGAATCTGGAAAAGATCAATGTAGATTTTTTTCCCCCTTTGATTTTTACTATTAAGTCTGCTGGCTCCACTCAGACTCATAATTCCTCGTGTCCTTCTGTCAGGGGAGTGTGTAATTTCTTCGGTTCTTTCTCACTGCAGCAAAAATTTGAAGTGATGGACAGACCAGTGTTACAGCCCCATGTAAATTTCCTCGGTCACAGCAAAAATTTGAAGCGATGGACAGACCAGTGTTACAGCTTCGTGTTACAGCTCAGTTTTATTTAGAAAGCAAAGGAAAATACATTCTTGAGGTGTGAGAGGGAGTGTCAACCCTGAAGACTCAAACAGAAGAGAAGCCCCCAGCTCAGTTTTGGTTCCTCTTTTTATATGTTTTTTCCGCTTCCCCCTGGGCCTGCCCTATGTAAATTGGGCTAGCCAGGAGTACTGTTTGTTTTACCTGAGGTCCTCACTCCAGTCCTCAGACCTTCCTTTGTTCTCTTTTCACGGGCTTTACCCTCTTTGTCTTTTAGCCACTGCCATTCTGGACTCCTTTTTCCTATTCTAACTACCTAACACTTCTTTAGAGAGAATTTCTAAAATAGTAGCATCAGGACAAGGCTTTCTGTTGAGGTCGTAGTTTTTGCTTTCGTGTTTTGTTTTGTTTGCTTAGAGCTTCTCAAGTTAGCAACCAAGCTGCATTTCTTTTGTCTTGATGTGGTTTTTGTTACTCCTCAATTCCAGAGTTTAAGGAGACCCCTTTGTTTTCAAATAACCAAGATGTTCAAACAACATGTGTTTTTATTTGAAGAACTCTAGACATGTCTTTTGAACTTTCCGGGTGGCTCAGTGGTAAGGAATTCACCTGCCAATGCAGGAGACACAGGAAATATGGGTTCAGTCCCTGGGTCAGGAAGATTCCCTGAAGTAGGAAATGGCAACCTGCTCCAGTATTCTTACCTGGAAAATTTCATCGACAGAGGAGCCTGACATGCTATTGTTCATAGGGTCGCTAAGTGTCAGATGCTACAGCATACACATGCACACACGGACATATTTTTGTCACTTTCCAACAGCAGATCTAATCTCTTACATGCCCAGAATTTAGTTGTTTTTCTAAATATTTGAAAAGGATAATGCAGGAGGAAAGAAGAAAATTAGCTGGAATTTTGTTCTTACCAATGCACAGATTACTCAAACTGTCAAACCAAGTTCAGTGCTCATTTTAGCTTTTTGACTCTCTTTCCTATGTATGTGTCTCTTCTTTTATTCTATACAATATGTAATTGGAATGTGAAAGGAAGTAGAGGTAGCATATTTTGTCTCTTTGGGGGAAATTACTTTTTTTAAATCAGACGTTAGTACACGATGATTCAGAAGAACAGATAGCAAGCATTGATTTTGTGAATACCTTATAAAAGCCAATGTTGTTTATGTGTTGAGGTAAAAGTCATGTTTCTAATGTTGATGTTCAGTACACTATCAAAAGAATAGTTAATATTTCAAAAGAATAGTTAATATTTCCTTCTAATCCATAGCATATCATGAAGGGGAAACAAAGTCTATAAGAAAATCATTGATTGCATATATGATGAAAGATACAAATAAAATTTCAGTTGTAGAAGTCATGCCAGCCTCCAAACTCATTAACATGACAGTGCTATCCTCATAAAACTGCATGATCAGAAACATTCTGAGGAAATGTGACTTCTTATTTTTTGCTGCAGCAAAATCCTCCATTAAAAACAACTATCTAGGACTTCCCTGATGGTCCAATGGTTAATTCTCTGCACTTCCAATGCAGAAAGCATGGGTTAGATGGGGAAACAATGGAAACAGTGAGAGACTTTATTTTGGGGGGCTCCAAAATCACTGCAGATGGTTACTCCAGCCATGAAATTAAAAGACTCTTGCTACTTGAAAGAAAATCTGTGACCAACATAAGCAGCATATTAACAAGCAGAGATATTACTTTACCAACAAAGGTCTGTCTAGTCAAAGCTATGGTTTTTCCAGTAGTCATGTATGGGTGTGAGAATTGGACCATAAAGAAAGCTGAGTGACAAAGAATTGATGCTTTTGAACTGTGGTGTTGGAAAAGACCCTTGAGAGTCCCTTGGACTGCAAGGAGATCCAATCAGTCCATCCTAAAGGAAATCAGTCCTGAATATCCACTGGAAGGACTGATGCTGAAGCTGAAACTCCAATACTTTGGCCACCTGATGTGAAGAACTGGTTCATAGTAAAAGCCCCTGATGCTGGGGAAGATTGAAGGTGGTAGGAGAAGAGGATGACAGAGGATGAGATGGTTGGATGGCATCACCAACTCGATAGACATGAGTTTGAGCAAGCTTCAGGAGTTGGGCATGGACAGGGAGGCCTGGCACGCTGCAGTCCATGGAGTTGCAAAGAGTCAGACACGACTGAGCAACTGAACTGAACTGGGGAATTAAGATCCCAGGTGTCATGCGGCATGGCCAAAAAAAAAAAAAAAACTTTTTAAATAAATAAAAATAGTTAAAAGAAAATACAACTGCATACCCTCTTATGTGAGATCTATAAAATAAATGACCTTTGAGGAAATAAAAATACTTTCAGAAACGTTTTGTGTGAGAATAAATACCATTCCAGGTCCTAGAAGTCTTTAGACTGAATGACCTTGGAGCCAGCATTAGTGCCTTCCTTCTCTGGATTCCCATGTTGGGAAATGTGGTGGTAACAACACTATGGCAAACAGAGGACGCTTATGCTGAAAACAATCCCCATGAACTGATGGCTGATGACCTCTGTAATGTGAGAACCTCTTTTACAGTCTGACATACACCTCACACTGTTTCATTTTTTTTCTCTGCATGGTAGGCAATCGGCGTCCGGTTGAATGAGCTGTGTCATGGGGAAAGTGAGAGTCCAGCCAACCTGCTGGGTCTCATTTATGATGAGGAGACCAAGAGGAGACTGAGAAAGGAGGATGAGGAAGAAGACTTTTTAGATGACAGTAAGGAGACTCCCTTTACTACAAGAACCCCTGCTTGTAAGAATCTCTGCTTTAGGAGCACGTAATATTTCTCTTTCCTCTTTCACATTCTTACCACCTTGGCATGTCTTCCACTGTACCTTCTCCCCATTCCCTGTGCGTGGATGTGAGCATGTGCATAAAACCACACAAAGTGAGGGCAGGAGCCAGAGGAGAAGACTATGGACATGAGCAAAGAGCTGTAGACCCTATGAAACATTCATTGCTTTGTAGTCTCTGATTCCTAATACTGTAAATGTCAAGATCAGTTTTAGCCCTCCTTGAGAAAAGGTATTGTGGAACAGTGCTGTTCCAGAAAAGGGTTTGGTCAGGTTTTGTGTTTTTTTTTTATTACTCTTGAAGATATACATAAGGGCTAGACCAAATGAAATTAAACATGAAAAGCTTATCAAATCACTAAAATATTAAAATATTTAATCATAGTTTATCATTTTTAACATGAAATTCAAATTTTAAGATTCAGATTATTAGAACTATGAATGTTTGATTTACTGTACTTATTTATTAAAAGTATAGTTGAGTCTCGTCATAGAAGAATAGAGACAAAGAGATTCCTGAACATCTTTCTCAACACCATTTTGTGCAACAGCATTCTGTTCTATACCATACAAGCTTGTGTGTCTGTGTACCACTGCCTTTTATGGACTAGCAATTCCAATATGGTTTTGGAATGAGTATCATTAACTGATGAAGACACTGAGGTCTCTTCCTTTTGACCTACCCTAGTGATTTGAAATGCAGATTCCCTGGTGATGTCTTAAGGATTATCCTTAGTTAAGTGATGCCAAACCTACTTCATCTTTAAAGGCATGAAATAGAAAAGGATGGCTAGATGTCTATTAGACAGAACTAAATAATAATCAAAGAAAACATATTGTCTTCTACTTTCATACCAATAATTTTTTTGCATTTGCCCATCATTTTGCTCTTCCTCAGCCCTTATAAATCAAAGAAAATCTTCTTGACTTAGCTGTTGGCAAAACACCAGATTTTGATGTTAGTCTTTTAATCTAATGATGAAAGTTGTTCCCAAAGATTCCCTCAAGTTCACAGGAGTCTGGGTTATCCTAGAATGACTCACAAAATTGGGTCTGATTTGTAATAGGACTTGAGGATAATCCAGCAACCACAGAATCTAGTTAAGGCCTGCCAGGAGACATCCCCAAACTGCCCCATATCTCCTAGGGGTCCTTCAGAACATAGAGAAGCCATTTCATTAGATGGAAGTAACTTCCTAGGCAAAAATGGTCTCACATTTCCATGAGACCACATAAGTATCACTGGAAATATGGTATGCTTGGTATAACAGTTTTTTGGTGAGACTATTTATAAGTCAGTAATTGTTCCCTGTAACAGAATATTTCAGATGATACTTATGAGAAAGCCTGGACTAAGACCAAGCTCATTGTCTATGGGACTGATAAGAAGAATCTAGATGATATCTTTAGGATTACAAGCACAGAGCCAGAAGCTGATACTAAATAACTAGTGTTCAATTATGTTTTAATAAACAGTTGCACGTCTATGCAAGTTCTAGAGTCATTTAGACTCTAGAACTTTCATTCACTGCATATAAGATTGGAATGTCTTCTTTAGTTCCACTTTCAAGTCAATACATAGCTCAGTTTGCATTTTAAAAATAATTATGGTATTAGCAAGTATCAGTCTGGAAACAATGCAGGAGTTTGTCTTTTTCATTCTTTTTTTGTTTGTTTTTGTTTTTTTTAGTACCATTTTTAAAATTTTTATTTATTTTAATTAGAGGCTAATTACAATATTGTGGTGGTTTTTGCCATACACTCACATGAATCAGCCATGGGTGATTCCCTCCCACCTCTCTCCCCATCCCATCCCTCAGGGTCGTCCCAGTGCACCAGCCCTGAGCACCCTATCTCATGCATTGAACCTGGACTGGCGATCTATTTCACATATGATAATATACATGTTTCAATGCTATTCTCTCAAATCATCCCACCCTCACCTTCTCCCACAGAGTTCAAAAGTCTGTCCTTTACATCTGTGTATATTTTGCTGTCACACATATAGGGTCATCATTACCATCTTTCTAAATTCCATATATATGCATTAATATACTGTATTGGTGTTTTTCTTTCTGACTTACTTCGCTCTGCATAATAGGCTCCAGTTTCATCCACCTCATTAGAACTGATTCAAATGCATTATTTTTAATGGCTGAGTAATATTCCATTGTGTATATGTACCACAGCTTTCTTATCCATTCGTCTGCCGATGGACATCTAGGTTGCTCCCGTGTTCTGGCTATTGTAAACAGTGCTTTTTCATTCTTAATAAGAGGCAATGTCCGCAGCCACATATTACCTCTGTAGAAAATATAATGGTTTTCATGGGGAAGCAATAGCCAGATATCTTCAGAAAGACCATAATTCTACCTACTATCAAAATAAGCTATAATTATATATTATATCAATTATGAAAGCCAAATACACAGGAAATATTTTAGAGCTATTTAAAGATATTTTTAGGAAGGTTAATATGTAATGATTTAGTTATTGCTTGATAAGTTGATTCATTCGAACTATTTTCTTCTATGGGAGACATATCTTTGTCTTCTTTTCTGAACACTGATAAGTAATCAATATATTTCTCCATTATTTGTGATGTCATGTATCTGAGAACTAATCCTGAGGATTTCAGTCTCTATAGTGTTAGCTTGGCCATTATCTGCCTTTATAGCAAAATTCATTTGTTGGTCTATGGTGGTTACAACATTTAACTCATTCAGAGACTGGTATTCTTCAAAGCAAAGGAGAATATTTGCATATTCTAGTATAGCTATTCCTTAATATGACAGGCTAGCTTGTATAAACTGTATAACATGGGTGACCAAGTAAATAAGTCTTGTTTATGCTACAGAAACACATCTGAGCTAAAGTTGAAACAACTTCACTACCCTAAGAACATTAAGACAGATATCGCTTAGGAAGTAAGCCGACAGGAGTTTCGTAGCTCCAAATCTATTCACGGCCCTATACCATGTATAAATCTGATTGAACAGCTATGTGAAAATCTGGTAAGGCTGCTTTCTGTTTTTGTTTTCACTAAAAGGCTATCCGGCCTAGTGGAGCTGCATTTTGTTTCTCTATAATGCCTTAAGGGAAATAATTCTTACTGATTGACATTTTAATCCTGAGGTATTTGTTACAGAATTGCAAAATGGAGGGGGAAAGAGGTGTATTGTGATGTATAGATTATGCTAAAGGGCTCAGGTAAATTGAACATATACAGGTGACATCCTCATTTGCAGTTTCATTTTGCACATGGATAGGTAACATTCTCATATACAGTTTGGTTTTACACATGTGTAGCTATGTCCTTCGAACCGTGCCTCTGTATTTTTTATTGGTTGTTTGCTTATGAAACAACTCTTTCCTTCCATAGGTACTGTGAACCCCTCTAAATGTGGCTGCCCCTTTGCCTTGAAGATGGCAGCCTGCCAGCTTCTCCTGGAGATTACCACCTTCCTACGAGAGACCTTTTCATGTCTGCCCAGACCACGCACTGAGCCTCTGATGGTTAGTGAAGCTTATTAATAATGAGGCTACTTGGAGAATCCAGCCAGGTGGCTTGGTTTTCAGTAGTCACAATTTCCTCAAGTATCCAATGAACAAATGTATCATAAAGGTTAAAAATTCAGCCACAGGATTTTCATATATAAAAAGAAAATCTTTATCTATTAAAAAACTGAAAATCGACCTTAAAATCACAAAAGACTGTACCACTGGGTAATGTCTAATTGATCACTGTCAGTTAACCTAGGAATGTCTAAGAACCTTTCTACGTTCCTTTATTCTGCAAACTGTGAGGAGTTTTATAGCCAGCATTTTCCAGAAATCACTGATATGTTTGTTTTTCTCATACTCATTTCAGTTCAGTTGCTCAGTTGTGTCCGACTCTGCAACCCCATGGACAGCAGCACGCCAAGTTTCCCTGTCCATCACCAACTTCCAGAGCTTACTCAAACTCATGTTCATTAAGTCAGTGATGCATCCAGCCATCTCATCCTCTGTCATCCCCTTCTCCTCCTACCTTCAATCTTTCCCAGCATCAGGGTCTTTTCTAGTGAGTCAGTTCTTTGCATCAGGTGTTCAAAGTGTTGGAGTTTCAGCTTAAGCATAAGTCCTTCCAATGAATATTTAGGACTGATTTCCTTTAGGATGAACTGGTTGGATTTCCTTGCAGTCCAAGGGACTCTCAAGAGTCTTCTCCAACACCACAGTTCAAAAGCATCAATTCTTTGGTGCTCAGCTTTCTTTATAGTCCAACTCTCACATCCATACATGACCACTGGAAAAACCATACTAACAATTCATAAATTTATATGCTACCAGTGAATTTTCTCATTTAAATTATGCATGAAAAGACTCAAGTCTTTAGCATGTAAATGTCTCTGAACAAATATTTTATTCCTGCAGCATTTCTTATGGATACAGATAGGCAGAAAAAGACCATGTGTGCATGCACACACACACACACGCACATGCACACACACACACGCACACATGCACACACACAAAGACACACAAGCAGGCATACATACAGACACACTTGTATGCCCTCAGGGCCTGATTTTTTTTAACTTAAGATACAAATTCCTGCAAGAGCCAGGAGTCATCACAAAGCACTTTGGACAGAGGTCCATCTCAGAGCCGATTTTCTTGGCCCTTTGTTCTCTAATGGGCACCATGCTTCCAGTGGTTCTTTTATTATAGGCCTTACCTGACCAGAGCTGAGGAACCAGACAAATTCTTTTTTTTTCTCCCCTTTATACAAAATTTACACTACCAGAGAAACTGGTACACTAACAATCTATGTGCTTCCATTTAGGTGAATTTTACAGTGCGCCAGCTCTCCTGCTGTTTTGACCAATCCCAGCAAGACCCTACTGCAGTCCTGGGGGGTTGGAGGTTGGCATGAGGAATGGAACCAAAAAGTCAGTGCTCTGCTATTCCTGAGTTGTTCCTCTAACTCTGATTTTCCATTGTCTGCACAGCCCATTTCCTCACATTCTAAAACTTAAAATGGAACTCTTTGTAGGTAAAATATGTTTTCTAGAGAAATGTGTCCACATTTGGACTGTGAAACTGCACCATTTAAGTACTACGAAATGGAGTTCCTCCTACTGCCCTTATTTAATTTCATGTTATCCTGAACCTTTATTTTTCTGAATTGTCACCTTCACTATTATATTGAGACTACTCTAGAAAATCAAGTAAGTCTGCCATTTAAACATGTTTAAGTCAAGGTTAATCTGTAGGTCTCTGTGAGTGTTATTCACATCAATATTCTAATTATACTGAAGTGTTCATAAAAGCTCAGAAACACATCTGTTAAATTTTCAGATTTTCATTTTTTATTTATTTTTTAATATTTATTTGGCTGTGCCAGGTCTTAGTTATAGCATGCAAGATCTTTATTTAGGTGTGGCAAGCAAACTCTTAGTTACAGCATGTGGGATCCAGTTCCCTGACCAGGGATTGAACTTGGGCCCCCTGTGCTGGGTGTATGGAGTCTTAGCCACTGGACCACCAGGGAAGTTCAAATTTTCAGATTTTTAAAGGTCACCATTTTGACTTATAGTGATTAAAAAAAAATAAGAACCTTAAAGTTTGATTCAGTTATTTTTGTTCTTTCTTTCAACACTATAAAGCTATAGTTTAATGTTCCTTATTATTGTAACAAATTTCTTTTTTAAAAAAATTAATCAAATCTTTAAAAAAATGACTGTAAAATCAACTGGCTGTCTAGTAGAAAATGCCAAAAAATTAAACTAAAACAGAGGCTGCAGTTATTCAATCAATAAGAGGAAATTTTTCATTGCCTTTAACTAGGTCTCATAAATCTTTTGTTCATTGAACTATAACTTTTATTGTCAAGTATAGGTTCATAAATTTTGGGGGGATGTGACCTTTGGAAAATGGGAAAGAGCTCATGCTTAATCTATGTAACTATACTTGATGATAAAGAAAACTTGAATCACATTGTTAACTATTACAGAGAAAACAGTATCATAAAACCATTTTACTAACACAGAAACTATAAATGCTTGAGATAGGTTTTTTAAGAAGTTGCACAAAACAGTGAATCTAACAGGCTAAGCATAAATACCATTAAAATGAAATATTCTAAAGTTTTAACGAAACACTTGCTGTAAAAGTATTTATTGATTTGGGGGATATTTTATATTTTAGTAACTGAGTAACATTTTTAACAGCAGTAAAAATAAATAGCTACCTGAATGTACAGAATAATAGAAGTATAAGCTAGAAAAGTAATCACATTAGAAATTTATAAATATTCTAGTATCTGAGACTTGAGGAGAGGGGAAGATAGGGAGCATAAACTTTCTACCAAGAAAGTCTTTCTGATAGAAATGTCATAAGATCATTTCCTTGTGAAATATTTGTTTGTTTGAAAAAGTGCTGGTTATATCCGAAGTGTGCAAGAGAAAGGGGCTTCCCAGCTGGTGTTAGTGGTAAAGAATCTGCCTTACAAAGCAGGAGACATATGAGATTCAAGTTCGATCCTTGGGTTGGGAAGATCCGCTGGAGGAAGCCATGGCAACCTTCTCTGTATTCTTGCCTGGAGAATCCTATGAACAGAGGAGCTGGCAGGTTACCATTCATGGGGTCACAAAGAGTCGGACAGTATCTAGCACACACGAGGAAGAGAAGGCCAAAGAGCCTAAAATACAATAAATCAAAGTTAATTTGATAGAGCTAGGCAATCTCAGGAGGTCACTCACTGGGGCATGGAGATAAGTGAAAAGGAAAATTAATGTCAGCTAAAAACATATTTTTACCAACTTAACATATTTTTTCCATCTACATCCCTAGATGGAACTTAGTTACTTGTTTCTCCCCCCAAAATGACTTCTGGTAGCATTTTTATTCTCTCTTTTTGTAAACCATACACATGAAGAATATCTAGGAAAGGGGAAAAGCACCATTTTAACAAGATTTATCATCTAAAAAAGCATAATAAGCCATTTTTCTTCAAGTAGTGATTAACTTCCAAACTTGAAAACACAAATTTTTTTAGAGAGTTTTGTCTATAAAACTACAGATCTATTAAAATGTTTCCCTGTTGAGTTGGTGAAACCAGTAACTGATGACCAAGCAGCATGGAATTAAATTAATTCCCATCAGATGCCAAGATGATCCTTAATAACAAAGAAAAAGACCATAGAGAAGTCTCTTTACATCTATGTTCACTCATTAGGGAGAACAACATATCAAATGCTTTTGTACAAGATTGTGCTAGAAACTGTACCAACGGTACCAGTGGGATTTAACAAGTCACATTATAAAGAATACACCACTGGATCCCAAATGCTCCTAAAACTAAACAATCAGAGTGAAAGTCGCTCAGTTGTGTCCAACTCTTTGCAACCCCATGGACTGTATAGTCCATGGAATTCTCCAGGGCAGAATACTGGAGTGGGTAGCCTTTCCCTTCTCCAGGGGATCTTCCCAACCCAGGGATCGAACTCAGGTTTCCCACATTACAAGCAGATTCTTTACCAGCTGAGCCACCAGGGAAGCCCGATCAGAAGTGAAACACAATTCACATTCATATTTGAAGAGTAGATGTGAATATTTGAGAGTAAGGCTATGAGAAAGGGTGGTATAAAGGGTGCAGAGGTGGGAGTGAGGGTGATGCAGAGATGAATAAGCTGTAACAGGAGAACCACCACAGGGACAACACACGAAAGGAGCAGAGGGCCAACGCTGGCCAAAGGAGGGCCTGGAAAATCTGAAGGATCTTCCTGAAAGAGATCATATATGAATACAGCTTTGAAAGATAAGTAGGGTTTTGACTAGTAGATACAAGAAGTTGGAAGAAATAACTACTTTAGAGAATCAGAATTGTTATTACTTTTTGTCTCAACTAAGAAGCTTATCTAACTAAATTTGGCTGCCAAACTGGAAAGTAGTTAGGTTGTTTTCTTTTTCCTAAAAAGGATTAATTTCAGAGGAGCAATTATATTTCTAGAGCATTTTTTAACAAAGGTAAATAGACTCGATGTGGTTCCTTCTTTTTTCTAGATGTGATACAATTTTCTGAGTACCAAAGGGTAACTTCTGTTTTTAATTCAAAGGGAAAAGAAACTATAGAGTCTAAAAGTTTCATTTACTAACAGCAGTTAAAAGTTTAAGGTTTTAATCTCAGTACAAACTGGGTTTTTCAAAACATCTTTTGTTTTTCAAGCTACTTGAATCCAAGAACTTATTGTGTCATAATTAGAAAAAAATCACTGTATAAAAATGTTAGCATTTTATATATTTTTCATTTATCAGGTCCGAAAGTGTTTTATAGATTAATGATTAAATATGATCTTCAGCATGAGTGAGTCTCCATTCATAGAACAAATCAAATGTCCATGCTCACCTCACAGATTTAACTCCTACTAAGTACTTACATTCCCTACTTTCGGCTATGGGATCATTTTGTTCGTAAGCGGATGGTAAAGGAACCCCTCTTATATTTGAAATCTTCCTAAAAGAGAAGGAGAGATTCTCCCATTGTCTGATCCTGTTCTGTGCCTCTGGCCATCATACACGAGGTTTCTTAAGCCAGAACTGCCTTTTCCTACCTGTTTGCTCAACAAATTTTACTTAATCCTTAGGACTGAATTCCAACATCATCTTGGTATTTGTTTTCTGTTTCTGTTCTGGGATATGATGATGTGTAATAAAAAAATTTATGTTTGGTCTTCATCTGTATTTCTGGCACAGTGTTCCTAAAACCCTTGGAATTTCTTAAGGAGGGTGATCAAGGTGTCTTAATGAGGTGACTTGTGGTATGTCTCTAGATTACCTAAGGATCAGCTGGACACCGAGTGATTAGAAAAATGAAAATTTCAGTACCACTCCCCTCACCTCTAGGTGACAGTGATTTAATCAATCATGCCTAGTTAATGAAACCTCCATAAAAACCCAAAAGGACAGGATTCAGAGAGCTTCCGGTTGGTGAACATGTGATGACTGGGGAGGACGGTGGCCTTGGAGGACTTGGAAGCTTGGTTACCCTCCCCCCATTCCTTGCCCTGTGCATTGCTTCCGTCTAACTATTGATGACTATTTTTTTTAATGATAAACCAGTGATCTAGTCAGCAAAATATTTCTCTGGGTTCTGTTACCACCTCTAGCAAATTAACTGAACTGAGGAGGGGTGTTGTTGGAACCTTCGATTTATAACCAGTTGGTCAGAAACACAGGTAACAACCTGGGCTTGCAACTGAATCCTTAACCTGTGGATTAAAGAAAATGTTTTCATTTTGGCCGCAGTCTGAAACTAGCATAAGGTAGATGGAAATTGGCTATTTAAATGCTGTGTGTGCTATTCAAAAATGGAGTGAGGTTTACCAGAAGACCAATGCAGTGCTGGGGAGATGCCATCATTCACATGCTCCCCACTGACATTGCAGGACTTGGAGAGCTGCAGACTTCGTTTGGACCCTGAATTGGACCGGCACAGATATGAAAGGAAGATCAGCTTTGCTGGCGTCCTGGATGAAAATGAAGACTCAAAAGATTCCCTTCACAGTAGTAGCCACACCCTCAAATCAGATGCAGGTGTTGAAGAGAAGAAAGGTATGGATAAAGCAAAAATTAATTCATGTTTCTGGGTTTCTCAAGGGATATTTGGTCTGGGTCTAAGCTGCAGAATTGTGCATGGAAAGAAATCCACATTGTTGGCTCCATACAGCACTAACAGTGTTCACTCAGTGTTCACTCAACTAGGTAATCATGCCAGTTAGGAGTTGAACTCTGCAGTCCGGGACGTTCTAATTCTAGCTCAGCATCTCTGCATACCCCATTGAATATAATGTGCCATTAGTTGTAAAATGAACCGTTATTTTATACACCAATAAGAAAGGAAAAGTACTCCCCTTTCAGCTCTTACACAATGCTTTCTTATCAATTAACTTGTGTTCTATTCTTATTGAAAGAAGACTTTCAGACGTAATTAATATAGATTTTTATTACCAGTTCATATGATTCTCTCTGCAGGAAAGTAAACTAATTAGTTTTCCTAAACTATCTTCAATTCAGAGTTCAAATTCTTAATCACTTTTCATCTCAGAATTGTCACTGTCTGTATTTTTACGTATGATAATGTCTTCTGTGTCATCAGAATGTTAGTAATACATCATTTCTTAAAGGAATCTATAAAGCTATTGGTGCTTGTTACATAAGCCAACGTGCAATTGTTTGAAGCTAGCCTACCTTCAATTCCTGCTTCAGGCATGTTGCCTAACACACATGACTTACCACCTCAGCCACTCCTTCACCAAACTATCATTCGGCTCCTGAGACTTAAAAGACACTGGCACCCATTTTGTACATTTTGTTGCTGGTGCTTTAGACACTCACATGAATACAAGCAATAGCAAATGTGTCACAAGTACCACCTGGCTCTGGTGATATCTTAAGATGGTATCAATTGTAAGCCAAATCTCAATTTCAGAGATGTTCAAATGTAAAAAAAAAAAAGTGCATCTTAAAATGGTGGAATAGAGTAACTAATCATGTGACCTTGTCCAAGTTTAGCTGCTAAGCCAATTTTCTTCTCTGTAAAATTATATTATTAACACCTACTACATTGGAATGTTGAGAGCTTTAAATGAACAATGGGCTTCCCCAATAGTTCAGTTGGTAAAGAATCCGCCTGCAATGCAGAAGACCCCAGTTCAATCCCTCTGTTGGGAAGATCCCCTGGAGAAGAGATGGGCTACCCACACCAGTATTCTTGGGCTTCACTAATGTCTCAGTGGGTAAAGAATCCGCCTGCAGTGCGGGAGACCTGGGTTCGATCCCTGGGTTGGGAAGATCCCCTGGAGAAGGGAAAGGCTCCCCACTCCAGTGTTCTGGCCTGGAGAATTCCATGGGGTCACAAAGAGTCTGACACGACTGAGCAGCTTTCACTTTAACTTAAATGAACAATGCAAGTAAAACGTAAACTCAATAAGGACACAGTCTCTAACTAGGAGATAATAAATAATCATTAGTTTTTTATAATATGTATTATGAGCATATAGATCAGAACTCATGCAGAAAATCCTAAATATGAGTTAAAGATTGCAAAGTTTTAAGTTGCTCCTTAAAGCCTCCTTTAAACTGTTAACTTCTCTGATTTTTGTATTTCTTAAATTTTATTGCCCTTCAGTGTTTTTCTAACAAATTTCCATTAAGTGAATATCAGCATATTTGTGAAAAGAGTCAAAGACAGTTTTCCCCACTGGTATATTTTCTGTAGTCAGTGACTCCAAAATGTTTGGTAGTTCAAGGAATACATGATTCTCAAAAGAAATAGCCCTACAGAAGACCTAAACAGACATTTCGCCAAAGAAGACCTTGCCAGTAGGCACATAGAAAGATGTTCAGTGTCACTAATTATTTGAGAAATGCAAATCAAAACTGCAATGAGGTATCACCTCATGCGAGTCAGAATGGTCGTCATTAAAAGTCTACAGATAAACACTGGAGTGTGGAGAAAAAAGAACTTCCTACATTGTTGGTGGGAATGAAAATTGGTGCAGCTACAATGAAGAACCATATGGAGGGTCATTAAAAACTGAAAATCATTACCATAGAATCCAGCAATTCCAGGACATAAATCTGGAGAAAACTAATTAGAAAAGATACATGCACCCCAGTGTTCACTGCAGCACTATTTACAATAGCCAAGATATGGAAGTAATCTAAATGTCTATCGACAAATGAATGGATAAAGAAGATGTGATATGTATATACACATACATATACATACAAGTGAATATTAGTCATATAAAAGAGAATGAAATAATGCTATTTTTAGCAACATGGATGGACCTAGATATTAGCATATTAAGTGAAGATAGAGAAAGACAAATATCATAAGGTATCACTTATATGTGAAATTTTAAAATATGATGCAGATGAATTTTTTTACAAAACAGAAATAAACTCACAGACATAGAAGGCAAATTTGTGGCTACCAAAGAGGATAGCAGGGGATGGGGCAGGAGTAGGTGCTACTATATATAAAATAAACAACAGAATCTACTGTATAGCATAGGGATGTATACTCAGCATCTTGTAATAACCTATAATGAAAAAACTCTGAAAAAGTATAGCCCTAAATAAATAAAACACAACATGTTTAAAATATTTAAAACTTTGTAAAGAGTGGATATATTCTGGAAAAAAATCTTTATAATATTTCAGATCAGATTATTGTCACAACATTTAAAAATGTAAATATATTGTGTTGAATTTATGGTGAACAGAAGCCATGTTGCAGGAAGAATTAGCCAGTTTTTATCAATTTCTGATAGTAAGAAGTATCAAGTCAAGGTTTGTTCAAATACTTCTGACAAAGAGGACTGCATATGATGAGAAACTTCCATCTTTTTTTTTATCACTTTTTAAAAATTGAAGTATAGTTGCTTTACAACATTGTGTTTCTACTATATAGCAAAGTGGTTTAGTTAGACATATATATACATTCTTTTTTATATCCTTTTCCACTATGGTTTATCACAGAATATTGAGTATAGTTCTCTGTGGTATACAAAGACCTTGGTGTTTATCCATTTGCTATATAAAAGTTTACATCTGCTAACCCCATTCTCTCATTCCACCCCTCCCCCGACTCCTTCTCCCTTGGAAACCACCAGTCTGTTCTCAATATCTGTGATTCTGTTTCTGTGAAACTTACATATTTTAAACATATACTATAGGTACCTTTTTCCCCACTCAAAATTGTTATGTTAGTTATTATTTAAAGTAGTTGAAGCAAAAAGCATTAATACTGACATGGTTACATTTCAGCAGAGTAAATTCTATATCATTTTAAGAAATAAAACCTCAGGTTTATTTTTAAAAACACTAATCATGATTATAATTTATGTAAATTGCCTTTAATGTTCAAATGCACAAGCATTTTTCTTCTCCTAGAATGGCTATGGGATTATATGAAGCTATTTAATAAATTAAGAGCAGAAAGCTAGAAGTATAAATAAAATGAGAACATATTCATAAAATGTCCTTTACCAGTTGGCAAGAAACTTCTCAAAGATTCCTAAATACTCCTTAATCCTTTTAACAAGCTGATACCAGATGCTAAAGCCGATGTGAAAATGGGGACCGCAGGGACCCTGCTAACTCAGATTATTAAAATTTTATTTAAAGTTTCATACCATCTGTTTGTATAACATCTAAAAATGTCAGTTCTTGAAATAAACAACCTGAGGACAGTTGGGATTCTACAAAGGAAAACTAATATGAAATCATCCTTAGAATGAAAAATATTTTACCTAAAATCTCCGAGCAAGATCTGGTATCATTTTATCCATATTCCAGATACAAACTAAGACTGGCTTTCCAGAATACAGATACCAAGACATGTGTGATTCCTCAATAATCATGTACTGAACATCTATCTGCTCTGTACCAGGCATTATTACAGATTCCTAGAATACAGCAATAAACAGGGAAAATGTTCCATGTATATTTTAGTTTAGATTAGCTAATAATGAATAACATTAAATTCTGGACTTTCAAGTAGAGATAAACAGTATGAAGACATCAAGTTGGTGTCAGAGAATTGGTAGTGACCTGGAGGAGGAGGGATTCTAGTCACAAGTGACATTGGGCTGAGACTTGCATGATGTGAAGAGTCCATCAGGCTGAGGGCTGAGAGGAAAGTCTTCCAAACAGAGACAACAGTGAGCACAGGCTCTGATGCAGGAACATGGGAGCATGTGAAGAAGGGCAAGGAGGCCAACATCGATGCAACAGAATGAGTTGGAGGAAGTGTTAAAAGATGGGGTTGAGCAAAGGTCAAATAAATAGGGCCTGTAAATATGGTTAGAAATTTAATTCTATTTAAATGTGTCTGATAGTTGTTGGGAGATTTTGACCAGAAAAATGATATAATATTTGTATTTATGATTATGTATTTAAAAGATGATTCAAACTGTAGGAGTAGGGTAAGAGAGTACAGTTTGTTGGTTGTATTAGTCCAGGGAATAGGTGATGGAGCTTTCAAAATCCTACATTTGGAAGTGTTGCATCATCAGGACTTGCTAATAGATATAATGTGGTGTTAGAGAAAAGGGAAAAGCAATGTTTTATCCATTATAGATGAATTTGTTTCTTTAATACCAGTTCTCATTGTCGTGGATGTACTTTACCAAATCTGAATCCTAACAATTATGTCCTTTGTAAATAACTGATGCCATAATTCTGAATATTATTTTTTCAGAGTTATATGATATTTCCAATTATCTTTGGTAGTAGAACAGGGTTCTCAAAGTTAAATTTTTTGCATCATATTAAATTGGGATTACTGTACTATATTTGTAAGCAGAAAAATATCATGAAATCAGACAAAGAATGCCAAAGTGTGCCTCTGTAAAATTTTTAAATACTTTCTTTAATCTTTTTGTCTACTTCCCAGTCTATTTTGACATAATTGTATTAATAGTCTTTAAAAATAACTATATTCTGTTTCAAATGCATTTCAGATAAGTCATAAAGTCTCAATTGTGCCTAAAAATAATACTGAAAAGTACAGTGGATGAGTTTGTGCTATTACTAAAATTGAGCATTATGGTCTTTGTGGAACGTATTCAACTGTGCTGCAAGAACTTCTGTCTGGATGTGAAATTCTATCCAGATGTGTTCAGGGAGCTCCATGAAGCCATTGCCAGCTGAGTGGTGATAATTTTAGTCTTTCTCAATCATGGGTATAAATTAGAGATTAAACAATTCACATGATTCAACAGGATTTCTTCTAGGCTCCTTTAAATGTCACTAAAAGTGTATACTTAATTAACATTTTATGGAGTGGTACAAGCTTCTATCATAGTCATAGAATAACTCTCCTATGGGTGAGAAACTTGAGACTAAAATGCAATTTTCCTAATTGGGACTAAAATATTAATAGCTGTGTCTTGCATAATTAGTAAGAAATCTTGTTCATGTCTTAAGAAGGAAAACTTAAAAAAACATCCCCTTCCTGAGTATCACTTGAAGCCCTGAAAACTTTGAGAATCACCCTTATGGTATCAGTATGTGACAATCCCAGATCTTCAAAGGAAAAGGAAGGAGGTGTGGATGTGACTATGGGAAATAAGGATGCTTTTGATTAAAAAGTAGGTTTCTAACTGAACGTGTTTCTTTTACCCTTTAATTTTCCTCACTGATGACTGTTTCTTCCAGAACACTAAAAAGGAGTAATGCATGTTGTTCTTGGTATATGTAGACTAAGGTTGGCACAGGGTGCTGCAACCTTTGGACTCATATCTCACCCAACCTTTTGACTAAGAGGAGCAATCACTAGGCGCATTGAAAATGGAACCATTTCACACTCGTGTTCACCCAAAGCACCCCACTGAAAACAGATCCTTTAGTGCCTTTGCTGAGGAGCTGAGCGGACCCCACTGCTGATTGTTGGAGAGTGAAGCAACTGTTGTTTTTATTTCTTAATGAGGTATTCCCAAATGAAAGGGTTTCCCATGAAGGGGTTTCCCAAACTCATATAAATCTGTCTATCCCATTTCAAAAGACAAAAACACATGACTGATCGTTCTGTGAAATCAAGCAATGATGCTGTGTGAACATGCTAACGGTCCTGGAGGACTCCGTGGTGAGGGTGCGCTCATGCTTGTGAATTCTGGGCCAGAGAGAGAGAGCAGGTTGTTCCCAGCACCGATGAGCTGTGTGTCCAAGAAAGAAGCTGCACCAGCCTTTCCTGGTGGACCCAGCCTCCTGCCCGTCCAACAAAGCTGCCTGGCTGGGCGCGTGGGAGAAGCTCCTTGTCCAGACCAGCAGAGAAGAGGTTGCTCAGTGACAAAGTTGGGGAGAGCTTGGCTCTGACGCTGACTGGGGAGAACTAAGGGGGAAAAAGCCCTATTTTATTCTTTTAATACAGTTCCCAGCAGGAAGATCAGGATAGGAGGTTCCCGCCTGCTCCAGATTAAAGGAACCCGCAGTTTCCAGGTGAAGAAGGGGGGTTCCTTGTCCAGCATTCGCCGGGTCGGCAGCTTAAAGAGCAGCAAGTTATCACGGCAGGACTCAGAGTCTGAGGCTGAGGAGCTGCAGCTGTCCCAGAGCAGGGACACTGTCACTGACCTAGGTAACATAGAGGAGTGGGTGTGTGCAGGGACGTGGGGGGTAGGAAGACAGAGCCCGAATCCCCATACAGCTCAAGTCCATCTCCGTCCATAGTCAGAGGGCAGCGTTGTAGGTTAGAGTGCCCACGGGGTCTGTAAACGATGTTGCCGTCCAGAGTAGGGCTGCTCCAACCTTATGGGCACAGGGTCAGCTGGGAGCCTGTTAAAACGCAGAATCTGATTCAGCATCTCTGAAATAGGAGGCTGAGATTCTACCCTTTTAACAAGCTTTCTGGTGATGCTGATGCTGCTGGTTCAAGGACCATGGCTTGAGCAGGGAGGATATAAAGTCTACAGTAGGGAAAGAAAATACTTTAGTGACAATGACAGATTTTTTTTTTTTTTTTTTGAGATCCAAATGCTTTATGCCTTTATACTTCTGAACAGAACCTTTAAAGCAAAATGTAGACATTCCCTTGATGTTAAGCTGACTTAATGTACTCTGTAAAATAAACTCTCTTTCTCAGTGAAAACAACCAAAATTTTAGAAAGGAAAGATTGTCTACCCCTAATGACTACTGACCTTCAGCAAGTCACTTAACTTCTTGGGAATTTGTTTTCCCCAGTTACCCAATAAGAATAATTCTGTGTGCTCCTTACCCACAGTGGAAAGGTGCTCTAAAGATAAATTAGGAATGATTATAAAGTATGTCAAGCTCCTGAGAATCAGATTTATATACAGTCAGAGTATTAGAGTTATAGACTGTCACCTTAGGACCCAAAGAGACTGTGAATCCCAAAATGTCTTAGTCCTATGGGCTCTGATCGTCATCTTAAGAGACAAGAAAAAGATTAAATGAGCATGCCAGTAGGACTCACCAGAGTTTGTTAGGCAAAAATTGAAGTACATATTCTTTGCCATTCAGTCCCTGTGTGAAAACCAAAATGGAAAGCTCTACTTTAAAAGTAAGTTATTTCAGAAGTTAGTTAGAAGTTATCCATGGCTTCCCTGGTGGCTCAGAGGTTAAAGCGTCTGCCTGCAATGTGGGAGACCTGGGTTTGATCCCTGGGTTGGGAAGATCCCCTGGAGAAGGAAATGGCTACCCACTCCAGTATTCTTGCCTGGAGAATCCCATGGACGCAGGAGCTTGGTGGGTCACGGGGTCGCAAAGAGTCAGACACGACTGAGCGACTTAACTTTCTTTTTCTTTCTTTCTTTATCCAGGGAATGTGGATAAATTATTGATTTAGCCGGCTGAAATAGGAGCTGAGTATCTTTAATCAAAGAGAGTTTAAAATAGAAAATGTTTCTACACCTACCCACCCTTCCCTTTGAAAATAGCTAATTTATGCATTAGTTGAGATTCAGCCTATTTTTCAAGAACATAATAGAAAAAAAAGCCTCATGCCATCTTTAGTTACAGATCTGAGCTGTAACAGTATCATCAGTTAGTCTGGGGAAAAGTATTATTTGAATTAATTATTTAAATTGATCCCTTTAGCCTAACCAGTTAAGTCAAACTGTCCAAGCTAGAGGCATAGTTTTGTCATAGAAAATACCCAGAAAAGCTGGTAGATTGGAGCATAAAGCTTAGTTGTCTAGTATATTAAGTATACTCTCTAGTATATCTGGTATACTAAGAATTCCTGTGACATGTCTCCTTTAGAGAGGAACTTGGACAAAGAGTTATCCTCAACTGGGCACAGTTACTTCCAAATTCCCTTCATTTTTCTGAGGCATCTTTGAAGTAGCTCTGATAGCAAAGCCAGCTGGTGTGAAGGGCAGTAACACTAGCTGTGGTCACAGTCCCAGTGGAGGTGGTAGCACTTTTTGTGGCCACTGCAGGTTGGCTGGTGTCCCTACTTACCTACACCTGCGAGGTCTGGGCAGTCTGGAATGGGTTTGGGCACACTCAACCAATAACTTGCTCATCTCAGCAATTCAAGGACTTGACTCTGTGTTTTTTTTTTTTTTTTCTCTGCTCCCATGTCTCACAATGGAAGCCACTGTAACAGAGATCATAAGTGTCTTTGTAATTGCTGGTTCAGCTGGTGGTAAAGGGAACAGCTCCTATTAATATTCCTCCAGTAAAGTCAGTGCTATGCCCTGTAACCCATTGGCCATGGTAGTGTGCCCTAGGATTCAAAAGCATGGACCATGATACCATAGCAATGTGTTCTCCAGGGAGACAGAACAGTACAACCTTTCTTGGTGTTTTTCTTTTGAAGAAGGGAGTCCTTGGAGTGCAAGTGAGCCCAGCATTGAGCCCGAGGGCATGAGTGCAGCCGGTGTGGAGGAAAATTACCACAGGAACATGTCATGGCTTCATGTAAGTAGGAGTCTCAGAAAGAGCTCTGAGATCAATTTCTTTCAGCACTGGGGGGAGATCTGTGAAGAGAAGACAAAAGACTATACTAAAAATATCCATCCATTTCAGCCTCTTTGAAATCTATAGGTTCACATTTCAGCTGAACCTCTGGATCCTCACTAAGATGGGTCTTCTGCTGGACTGTATTCATTTGAACCTTATGTAAGACCAAGGTTGGCTTGGGAGTCAGTATAAGTCAGGGAGAACCCTGAGGGACCAGGCCAGGTTGGTGGTTGAGAGAACCTGGGTAACACAGTCAAGGCCTCATGATCAGTTTCACACAAGTCTTCACAAATGCTGAGAGCAAGATCATGGTGTCAGTCTTGAGTCTGCATTCTATCAAATTGTAAACCAAGACATGGAGATTCTATGATTAAGGTCATACCTCAAAGGGCTCTCCTGAGGGCAGAGGCAAGAGGGAGTCCCAGGCACAGGTTGCAGTTCAAGGGCATGAGGAAAGGAAGAGAAAGCTCAGCAAGTATGATGTGATCCACAGTTGGCAGGGCACTGGCGGCACTGTTATTGATGTTAGTTATGGAATGTCTCCATCTCCTCTTTCATCTGACTTCTAGTAGGGTCAGACAAGGGCTGCCTGGTACGTCACACTCAGAGTGTACAGGGCTATGCCCTTGGAACTGGCTGATTCCCAGAACCAGCTGATTTTGAGAATCTCTGAGATAGCTGTTTTTAAAGTCAACTTTGTAGTTTAGTCAAACCTACATATGAGAAAGCGTACAAAACCTATGTGCACGGTTCAATAAATTCTCATAAAGTAGACACTTCTGTGCAACCACCACCAAGTCAAGAAGAACATTAGCAGTACCTTAGAAGCCCTACCCAGGCCCTCTGCCAAATACTACCCTCCCTTACGGGTCACTACTATCCTAGCATGGAAGATTAGTGTTGTTTGTTTCTGAAATGCATGTCATATGCTAGGTACTCTGTTGTGTCTGGGTTCTTTTGTTCACATTAGTGTAAATCCTCCAGCTCTGGTCTTCTTCAGGATGACCGGGTCTCTTCTTGGCTATATTCATTTCTATTAAAATTACCTTGTTAGTTTCCATAAAAAACCTTCTACAAAAGCCTTATATTGAATATAAAGATAGTTAAAATTGAGGAATTGAAATTCTTTATTAAGTTTCTAATGGATAAAATGGTCTACCCTCCATTAACTTATGTTCCATTATTTATTTAAGATGTCTTCAATTTTATTCTCATTTTTAAAAATTTTTTATTTTTTTGACTGCACTGGGTTGGGTCTTCATTGCTTTGCTCGGACTTTCTCTAGTTGTGGCCAGTGGGGACTACTCTTCACTATGGTGCTAAGACTGCTCATTGCGGTGGCTTCTCTTGCTGCAGAGCATAAGGTCCAGGCGCACAGGCTTCAGTGGTTTGGGCACCAGGCTCTAGAGTGCAGGCTCAGTAGTTGTGCTACATGGACTTAGTTGCCCCCTGGCATGTGGAATCTTCCTGGACAGGGGATTAAACCTGTGTCCCCTTCATTGGCAAGTGGGTTCTGATCCCTCTGGCACTACCAGGGAAGTCCCGATCACTTCAGTTTTTTGTTTTTTATTTCCATTTATTTTTATTAGTTGGAGCCTAATTACTTTAAAATAATGTAGTGCTTTTTGCCATACATTGACATGAATCAGCCATGGAGTTACATGTATTCCCCATCCTGATCCCCCCTCCCACCTCCCTCTCCACCTGATCCCTCTGGGTCTTCCCAGTGCACTAGCCCTGAGCACTTGTCTCATGCATCCAACTTGGGCTGGTGATCTGTTTCACCACAGATAATATACATGTTTCAATGCTGTTCTCTCTAAACATCCCACCCTCGCCTTCTCCCACAGAGTCCAAAAGTCTGTTCTGTACATCTGTGTCTCTTTTTCTGTTTTTCATATAGGGTTATCATTACCATCTTTCTAAATTCCATATATATGCATTAGTATACTGTATTGGTCTTTATCTTTTTGGCTTACTTCACTCTGTATAATGGGCTCCAGTTTCATCCATCTCATTAGAACTGATTCAAATGAATTCTTTTTAACAGCTGAGTAATATTCCATGGTGTATATGTACCACAGCTTCCTTATCCATTTGTATGCTGATGGACATCTAGGCTGCTTCCATGTCCTGGCTACTATAAACAGTGCTGCGATGAACATTGGGGTGCATGTGTCTCTTTCAGATCTGGTTTCCTCGGTGTGTATGCCCAGGAGTGGGATTGCTGGGTCATATGGCAGTTCTATTTCCAGTTTTTTAAGGAATCCTCACACTGTTCTCCATAGCGGCTGTACTAGTTTGCATTCCCACCAACAGTGTAAGAGGGTTCCCTTTTCTGCACACCCTCTCCAGCATTTATTGCTTGTAGACTTTTGGATAGCAGCCATCCTGACTGGCGTGTAATGGTACCTCATTGTGGTTTTGATTTGCATTTCTCTGATAATGAATGATGTTGAGCATTTTTTCATATGTTTGTTAGCCATCTGTATGTCTTCTTTGGAGAAGTGTCTGTTTAGATCTTTGGCCCATTTTTTGATTGGGTCATTTATTTTTCTGGAATTGAGCTGCAGGAGTTGCTTGTATATTTTTGAGATTAAACCTTTGTCTGTTGCTTCATTTGCTATTATTTTCTCCCAATCTGAGAGCTGTCTTTTCACCTTGCTTATAGTTTCCTTTGTTGTGTGAAAGCTTTTAAGTTTAATTAGGTCCCATTTATTTATTTTTGCTTTTATTTCCAATATTCTGGGAGGTGGGTCAGAGAGGATCCTGCTGTGATTTATGTCAGAGAGTGTTTTGACTATGTTCTCCTCTAGGAGTTTTATAGTTTCTGGTCTTACATTTAGATCTTTAATCCGTTTTGAGTTTATTATTGTGTATGGTGTTAGAAAATGTTCTAGTTTCATTCTTTCACAAGTGGTTGACCAGTTTTCCCAGCACCACTTATTAAAGAGGTTGTCTTTTTTCCATTGTATATCCTTGCTTCCTTTGTCAAAGATAAGGTGTCCATAGGTTTGTGGATTTATCTCTGGGCTTTCTATTCTGTTCCATTGATCTATATTTCTGTCTTTGTGCAAGTACCATACTGTCTTGATGACTGTGGTTTTGTAGTAGAGTCTGAAGTCAGGCAGGTTGATTCCTCCATTTCCATTCTTCTTTCTCAAGATTACTTTGGCTATTCAAGGTTTTTTGTATTTCCATAAAAATTGTGAAATTGTTTGTTCTAGTTCTGTGAAAAATACCGTTGGTAGCTTGATAGGGATTGCATTGAATCTATAGATTGCTTTGGGTACTATAGTCATTTTGAAAATATTGATTCTTCCAATCCATGAACACAGTATGTTTCTCCGTCTGTTTGTGTCCTCTTTGATTTCTTTCATCAGTGTTTTATAGTTTTCTATCTATAGGTCTTTTGTTTCTTTAGGTAGATATACTCCGAAGTATTTTATTCTTTTTGTTGCAATGGTGAGTGGTATTGTTTCCTTAATTTCTCTTCTGTTTTCTCATTGTTAGTGTATAGGAATGCAAGGGATTTCTGTGTGTTAATTTTATATCCTGCAACTTTACTATATTCGTTGATTAGCTCTAGTAATTTTCTGGTAGAGTCTTTAGGGTTTTCTATGTAGAGGATCATGTCATCTGCAAACAGAGAGAGTTTCACTTCTTTTCCTATCTGGATTCCTTTTACTTCTTTTTCTGCTCCGATTGCTGTGGCCAAAACATCCAAAACTATGTTGAATAGTAGTGGTGAGAGTGGCCACCCTTGTCTTTCTTGTTCCTGATTTTAGGGGAAATGCTTTCAACTTTTCACCATTGAGGGTAATGCTTGCTGTGGGTTTGTCATATATAGCTTTTATTATGTTGAGGTATGTTCCTTCTATTCCTGCTTTCTGGAGAGTTTTAATCATAAATGGATGTTGAATTTTGTCAAAGGCTTTTTCTGCATCTATTGAGATAATTATATGGTTTTTATCTTTCAATTTGTTAATGTGGTGTATTATATTGATTTATTTGCAGATATTATAGAATCCTTGCATTCTGGAATAAAGCCCACTTGGTCATGATATATGATTTTTTTAATATGTTGTTGGATTCTGTTTGCTAGAATTTTGTTAAGGAATTTTGCATCTATGTTCATCAGTGATATTGGCCTGTAGTTTTCTTTTTTTTGTGGCATCTTTGTCTGGTTTTGGAATTAGGGTGCTGGTGGTCTCATAGAATGAGTTTGGAAGTTTACCTTCTTCTGCATTTTTCTGGAAGAGTTTGAGTAAGATAGGTGCTAGCTCTTCTCTAAATTTTTGGTAGAATTCAGCTGTGAAGCCTTCTGGTCCTGGGCTTTTGTTTGCTGGAAGATTTCTGATTACGGTTTCGATTTCCTTGCTTGTGATGGGTCTGTTAAGATTTTCTATTTCTTTCTGGTTCAGTTTTGGAAAGTTATACTTTTCTAAGAATTTGTCCATTTCTTCCAAGTTGTCCATTTCATTGGCATAGAGCTGCTGGTAGTAGTCTCTATGATCCTTTGTATTTCAGTGTTGTCTTGTGATGTCTCCATTTTCATTTCTAATTTTGTTAATTTGGTTCTTCTCCCTTTGTTTCTTAATGAGTCTTGCTAACGGTTTGTCAATTTTGTTTATTTTTTCAAAAACCCAGCTTTTCACTTTGTTGATTTTTGCTATGGTCTCTTTTGTTTCTTTTGCATTTATTTCTGCCCTAATTTTTAAGATTTCTTTCCTTCTGCTAACCCTGGGGTTCTTCATTTCTTCCTTCTCTAGTTGCTTTAGGTGTAGAGTTAGGTTATTTATTTGACTTTTTTCTTGTTTCTTGAGGTAAGCCTGTAATGCTATGAACCTTTCCCTTAGCACTGCTTTTACAGTGTCCCATAGGTTTTGGGTTGTTGTGTTTTCATTTTCATTCATTTCTATGCATATTTTGATTTCTTTTTTGATTTCTTCTATGATTTGTTGGTTGTTCAGAAGCATGTTATTTAGCCTCCATATGTTTGAATTTTTAATAACTTTTTTTCCTGTAATTGAGATCTAATCTTACTGCACTGTGGTCAGAAAAGATGACTGGAGTGATTTCAATTTTTTTGAATTTCCCAAGGCTAGATTTATGACCCAGGATGTGATCTATTCTGGAGAAGGTTCTGTGTGGGCTTGAGAAAAAGGTGAAATTGATTGTTTTGGGGTGAAATGTCCTATACATATCAATTAGGTCTAGCTAGTCCATTATGTCATTTAAGGTTTGTGTTTCCTTGTTAATTTTCTGTTTAGTTGATCTATCCATAGTTGTGAGTGGGGTATTAAAGTCTCCCACTATTATTGTGTTACTATTAATTTCCTCTTTCATACTCGCTAGCGTTTGCCTTACATATTGTGGTGTTCCTGTGTTGGGTGCATATATATTTATAATTGTTATATCTTCTTCTTGGAGTGATCCTTTGATCATTATGTAGTGTCCTTCTTTGTCTCTTTTCACAGCCTTTATTTGAAAGTCTATTTTTTCTGATATGAGTATTGCGACTCCTGCTTTCTTTTGGTCTCCATTTGCATGAAATATTTTTTTCCAGCCCTTCACTTTCAGTCTGTATGTGTCCCTTGTTTTGAGGTGGATCTCTTGTAGACAGCATATATACGGGTCTTGTTTTTGTATCCGTTCAGCCAGTCTTTGTCTTTTGGTTGGGGCATTCAACCCATTTACATTTAAGGTAATTATTGATAGATATGGTCCCATTGCCATTTACTTTGTTGTTTTGGGTTCCCATTTATACAGCCTTTCTGTGTTTCCTGTCTAGAGAAGATCCTTTAGCATTTGTTGAAGAGCTGGTTTGGTGGTGCTGAATTCTCTCAGCTTTTGCTTGTCAGTAAAGCTTTTGAATTCTCCTTCATATCTGAATGAGATCCTTGCTGGGTACAGTAATCTAGGTTGTAGGTTATTCTCTTTCATTACTTTCAGTATGTTCTGCCATTCCCTTTTGGCCTGGAGGGTTTCTATTGATAGATCAGCTGTTATCCTTATGGGAATCCCTTTGTGTGTTATTTGTTGTTTCTCCCTTGCTGCTTTTAATATTTGTTCTTTGTGTTTGATCTTTGTTAATTTGATTAATGTGTGTCTTGGGGTGTTTTGCCTTGGGTTTATCCTGTTAGGGACTCTCTGGGTTTCTTGGACCTGTGTAAATATTTCCTTCCCCATTTTAGGGAAGTTTTCAGTTATTATATCCTCGAGTATTTTTTCATGGCCTTTTTGTCTTCTTCTTCTGGGACTCCTATGATTTGAATGTTGGGGTGTTTCACATTGTCCCAGAGGTCCCTGAGGTTGTCCTCATTTCTTTTGATTCTTTTTTCATTTTTCCTCTCTGCTTCATTTACTTCCACCATTCTATCTTCTACCTCAATTATCCTATCTTCTGTCTCTGTTATTCTACTGTTGGTTCCCTCCAGAGTGTTTTTGATCTCATTTATTGCATCATTCATTTTTAATTGACTCTTTTTTATTTCTTCTAGGTCCTTATTAAACATATCTTGCATCTTCTCAATCCTTGTCTCCAGGCTATTTATCTGTAACTCCATTTTGTTTTCAAGATTTTGGATCATTTTTATTATCATTATTCTAAATTATTTTTCAGGTAGATTCCCTATCTCCTCCTCTTTTGTTTGACTTGATGGGCATTTTTCATGTTCCTTTACCTGCTGGGTATTTCTTTGCCTTTTCATCTTGTTTAGATTGCTGTGTCTGGAGTGGGCTCTCTGTATTCTGGTGGTCTGTGGTTCCTTTTTACTGTGGAGGTTTCACCCAGTGGGTGGGGTTGGACGATTGGCTTGTCAAGGGTTCCTGGTTAGGGAAGCTTGCATCAGTGTTCTCGTGCATGGAACTGGATTTCTTTTCTCTGGAGTGCAGTGGGGTGTTCAGTAGTGAGTTTTGAGATGGGTCTATGTATTAGGTGTGACTTTGGGCAGCCTGTATGTTGACGCTCAGGGCTATGTTCCTGTGTTGCTGGAGAATTTGTGTGGTATGTCTTGCTCTGGAACTTATTGGCTCTTGGGTGGTGGTTGGTTTCAGTGTAGGTATGGAGGCTTTTGGATGGTCTCTTATTACTTAATGTTCCCTGTAGTCAAGTCTCCTGCCTCTGGATTTCAGTTTTATTCTTCCATTAGTCTCAAGACTTCTCCAACTATACAGCACTGATAATAAAACTTCTAGATTAATGGTGAAAAGATTCTCCCCCTTGAGGGACACCCAGAGAGGTTCAGAGTTACATAAAAAAGAGGAGAGGGAGGAGAGAGATAGAGATGAGCAGGAGGAGAAAAAGGGGGACTCAAGAGGAGAGAGACAGATCTACACAGTTTTCTGTTCTCAAAGTGTTCTCCGTAGCCCAGACATCCACAGAGATTCACAGAATTGGATTGGGAAGAGAAGGGAGAGAGAGGAAATAGAGATGATCTGAGGGACAAAATGGAGAGTCAAAAGTGAGAGAGAATAATCAACACACTCCTGAGTAAAAATGGGTACTGAATATTGGATTCTTAAATGTCCAATATTGATATCAAATACTGAAAAATAAAGGTTAAAAATCTAGAGTAGAGGTTAGACTCTTAAAAATACAATATTAAAAACAAAAATAAAAAAACAAAAAATTTTAGAAATATATATGAAGTTCGATTTAAAAATAAGGCCTCTTCTTTTTTTTTACAAGGTTATAGTGAAATGAAAATGAAAATTAAGGAGTAATAGAGGAGTAATAGAAGAATTTAAAAGAAAATAAGAGAAAAAAAAATTTTTCTAATAAAAAAATAGTAAAAATATGTGAAAATGAAAATGAAAGTTAAGGAGTAATGGAGGAGTAATAGGGAATTTTAAAAGAAAATAAAAGAGGAAAAAATGTTAAGAAAAGAAAAGAAAATTTTTTTTAATTAAAAAAAGAAAAATAAAGTAAAAATATATCTAGGAATTTCTCTGGAGCTGTTGCGGTCAGCGTGGGTTCAGTTCAGTTTCAGATAGCTCCAAGTTCCAGCTTATACTTCTCGATATCTATAGGCCCCTTCCGGGGTAGTGGTGTTACCTACAGGGATTTTAATCTGTTGCACCGGTCCCTTCTGAAGCGGTTCCTGTTGTTTATTTGACTTCTGTTTGCCGGTCTCTTCAGTGTCTAATTTCCACCCTGACACAGGTGGGCGGAGGTGGTCTCTTGTTCAGGTTCGCTTGTTCAGTCGTGCTGCAGGGAGGGAGGGGCGCTGCAGACAGATATCGCTGGCCTGTGTGGGGAGCACTCGCAGTGTTCCGGCCACACTGGGTTTGCCCCCGCTCACGGGTATGTGCTCTCCCCGTCTACACTGTCCAGGCTCCCGGCTGGTCTACACTGCCCAGGCTCCCGGCTGCTCTATAGGGAGTGGGCCCTGCGTAGCATGCGTTTCCAGTTTTCAGGTATTCCACAAAAGCGTGGACTCGATTAGGCCTGCGTTCTGTGCCTTCCCTGGCCCAAGCAGCTCAGGCAGCCGGGAGCTTGACGGGCGCACTCTCCCCGGGTGCGGTGCGCCTTATCCCCTCCGCGGCCCCAGCCTCAAGTTTCCGCGCGCCAGTCGGGTGCGTGCACCTTGTGTGTGTTCTGGGGAGCTGGCTCTAGCCACGACCCTCTCGGCGGATGTCAACCATCCAGAATCTCAGGAAGTCTTTGGTTAGAAACTGGGAGCCTGTTTGCAGTTTGGTAGGGGTGCCGTCTCTGGGACCGAGTTTGCCCCTTTCCCCTCCCCCCTGCCTCCTGCCTCCAGCGGGGGATGGGCCGGTCCACCGCCAGCTAGCTCTTCTCTGGAATTGCACAGTCCCTTTGTTCTGCAAATGGCTGGCAGTGTGTTCTGGCCGGTTAATTTTCTCTCTCTCTCTTGCTATCCCACAGTTTAAGTTGCTATCTCACGTTAGCTCCCTCCGATTGCCCTCAGGGCATTTGGGCCGGTCCTTACCCTGAGCAATGCCGCCCGCTCCTCTCTGTTCTGCCTCCACTTGCTGGTGGCGGATGCGGGTGTCTAGGGTACATTTCTGCTGGGAGTTGCTTTTAGGCATGTAATCTGTGGGTTTTATTTATTTTTCCTCCCAGTCAGGTGGCTCTCCGAGATTCAAAAACTTCCCCCAGACCTGCCAGTGTGAGGGTTTCCTGGTGTTTGGAAACTTTATTATGACTCCCTTCCCGGGACGGGTCTCCGTCCCCAGCTCTTTTGTCTCTCTTTTTCTCTTTTATATTTTGTCCTAACTCCTTTTGAAGACAATGGGCTGCTTTTCTGGGTGCCTGATGTCTTCTGCTAGTGGTCGGAAGTGGTTTTGTGACGTTTACTCATCGTTCAAATGTTCTTTCGATGAGTTTGTAAGGGAGAAAGTGGTCTCCCCATCCTATTCCTCCACCATCTTAACTCCTCCCTCCTTCAGTTTTATTCAATAATGCATTTTAGTTTTCTGTACCATGTCAGCCGAAGTGTTTGTGTTTAAGACCAGAGATATTTTTTCAAAATCACTGGTGAATCTTCTAGACCTAAACATTTCTTTGTAGGAAAGTCTTTAATGACATATTTAATTCATGTCATATGATTAAAATCATTCAGATTTCTGTTTCTTCTGGAATCTGTTTAAGCAAATTGATTTTTTTTTCCCCTAGAAATTTGTTTATTTTATCCAAATATTCACATTTATTAGCAAATATATGTTTATATAGTCTCTTAAGATCATCTTAAATTTTGTGGGATCTACAGTGACATGCCTTTACTGTTTCTGATATTGATAGGTTATATCTTTCCTTTCTCTTTTTTTGATCAGTCTTGCTAGAAGTTTGTCAGTTTTATTAGTCAAAGAACCAGGTTTTGGCCAGGTTCAAGAATAACAAGGGCAACCTTACAGTTATTTGTGCCCTGCCTCATATCAGTATAAACAGAAATATTGAGCATCTTCAATGAATCTTGAGAGAGATCTGGATATTCTGTTCACACAAAACCTGTAGTTTTTAAACTTTGAAGAGTGTGAGGTATTGTTAGATGAGTTTGACAGGAGTGTGTTGTTACTGTTGTTTACCTTTGTCTCATGGTAAACAGACCTCTTCTTCCAAGGAAATTCATGGCATCCTTGCCTAGTAGGTCTGGTTGTTCTTATTCATGTAGACCTACTTTATGTTCTCCATCCAATATGGCACCTCACAGGTTAGGTGTAGGGGTCGGAACTAGTTTCATGAAGGATAGAATCATTCAAAAGATTACTCTATGCAGATTTGATTAAACTTGCAGCTCTAGGAATGCTACTGCCTTTTTAGGAAAGCAACATAAGAAGTTTTAAACCCTAGGGCCTTCATTCCTTTTCTTAAAATAACCCTATCCTTTAAATCAACTAAGTTCTTTTCTGGAATCCTATTTGGGAAGTCTAGGAGATATGAGAATTTGAGCCAGATCAAGCCATAAGTGAAGAGCTAGAATAACCCAAAGATGAAAATAAATTGTTTGTAGAGAGAGGAAACAAAGTTCTACAGTAGGTTCAAGCCCAGTTGAAGGTTAGAGGCCAGGGTGGAAGATACAGAAATGTTTTCAAGTTCCATGTAGGTGGGCTGGAGTTAAAGACATCCCAGAGCTGTCGAAGGCCAGCCAAATCCTTTGGGATGGAACTTCTCATCACTTTCTGCTCTTCTACTGGCTCCTTCTACAACATCAGAGCTGAAAAAAATAATATAAGTTTGCAATCTTCATTTGAAAATATTTGGGAATCACACATTCCCAAGTTTTTGAAGATCACTTAACCTTTTATTGTTTCAAAAAGAGCTTTCTCTCAAGTGTGAATCCGGGGAACAAAAGAAGTCAAGTACATAAAGGCTTGTAAGTCTTTGTTCTCTTGTGGGAATTATTGTTCTCCCATGGAATTACTGTGATTTTAAGACCCATTAAGGGAACCTGGCATTCTGACTTTGATGTTCTGCCCCACATCATTGCTCAGGGTTGGCCTGTACCCTGGTTGAGCCTCAGTCACGCCTGTGTTGCAGGTCATGATCTTGCTGTGCAACCAGCAGAGCTTCATCTGCAGCCACATCGACTACTGTCAACCTCACTGCTACCTGCACCACAGCCGCTCCTGCGCCCGGCTGGTCAGGGCCATTAAGCTGCTCTACGGAGACACTGTGGACTCCCTCCGAGAGAGCAGCAGCATCAGCAACGTGGCTCTCCGGGGCAAGAAGCAGAAAGAGGTGAGTGAATGATCACGTGATATGGACCAATGATAGGGAAAACAATGTCCTAACAATCTTTTCTCTGTAAATGCCAATTTCAGACCACTGCAGTGGTATAAACCAGGCTACAGGTCTGTGTGGGTTTTGAGCAAAGATAGACAATGGGTAGCTTCCCTGGGGGCTCAGCGGGTAAAGAATCTGCCTGCAATGCAGGAGACCTGGTTCAGTCCCTGGATTGAGAAGATCTCCTGGAGAAGGGAATGGCAACCCACTCCAGTATTCCTGCCTGGAGAATTCCATGGACAGAGGAGCCTGGTGGGCTGCAGTTCATGGCATCGCAGTCACACGCAACTGAGCAACTAAAACTTTCACTTTAGAAGAGGGGTGCAAAAAAGACAAGTGCTTTGTCTTCATGTCCGTGAGCAAATATAAACTCTTTCTGTGGGTTTTGTCTTATTTCTACAAATAAATATAAACTCAAAGGGGCATTTTTGATGAGTTGCTGTGGTAGGCAGAATAATGTCCCCCTAAAGATGTCTGAATTCTAATCCTTGGAACCCGTGAATATGCTACCTCACCTGGCAAAAGGGATCTTGCCTGGGTGAATAAGTCAAGAATCATATAATAGGAGATTATGCTGAATTATCCAAGTGGGCCGAACATAGAGATGGGAGTTGTAACAATAAAAGCAGAAGGCAGAGCGATGCAGGGTATGAGCCTAGGCAGCCTCCGGGAGCTGGAGAGGACAAGGAAATGAATGAGTGCTCCAGAAGGAACAGAGCCCTGCCGATCCATTTTCAACTTCTGACCTAGAAAACTGTCAAAATCATAAATCTGCTATCTTTTTGCCAAGAAGATTGTGGTCATTTTTTTATAGCAGTAGCAGGAAACTGATACAGTTTTACCTTAAGAAATAAGTAATAAATGGCCCAGCTTTTCACTGACAAATAATAGAGTCAAATCAGACTAAAGGAAACATCTTTGAGAAATGATTACGTTTTCTCAGTATTCAGCTGTGCTTTCCTGACAATTAGACAGCTGAGCTGGCTGAAGATGAAGACAGTAACCAGGGTTGCCGTGTTCCTGCTAGGGAAGCCCTGAGTTACCCACCTGCCCCTGAGAAGGCATGATGGCCACCGTGTGCTGCCGGCCGAATCTGCAGCTGCTTCTCACAAGTGGTTTTGCCAAAAGATTTTTATATAATACCTATTCATCTCAGTGAGCATTCATTGGGCACCTGCTGTTGGCACAATATGAGGCCAGATATTATTGGAGAAACAAAAAATAAGTAAGTAGGAGCAGAGGATCTTTCTACTAAAGAGTTTGTGAGCCAAGTTTGGTAGGGTGAAAGTATGGCAATAAAATGCAAATCAAACTAGAGAATATAAGCAATAACAAAAATACACACTTGAGTTGTATAGCAATTTATAATGCTTTCAGTTCAGTTCAGTCACTCAGTTGTGTCTGACTCTTTGCAACCCCATGAACCACAGCACACCAGGCCTCCCTGTCCATCCCCAACTCCTGGAGTCCACCCAAACCCATGTCCATCGAGTCGGTGATGCCATCCAACCATCTCATCCTCTGTCGTCTCCTTCTCCTCCTGCCCTCAGTTTTTCCCAGCATCATGGTCTTTTCAAATGAGTCAGCTCTTCGCATCAGGTGGCCAAAGTATTGAAGTTTCAACTTCAGCATCAGTCCTTCCAATGAAGACCCAGGACTGATCTCCTTTAGGATGGACTGGTTGGATCTCCTTGCAGTCCAAGGGACTCTCGTGAGTCTTCTCCAACACCACATTTCAAAAGCATCAATTCTTCTGTGCTCAGCTTTCTTTATAGTCCAACTCTTTTTAAATTATGAAAGTACAAGGAAGTGACTTTGGCTAATATAAGAGCTCCTACAGAAAAAAATGTATATCTTATACATCTCATACATGTGCTAATTTCCCTTCTGGGATATAACCTTTTAGTGTTTTTTCTGAAACATATATATGACAAAGTATACATCATTGACAATGTACTTTTAAATTCTTACAAATCTTGTTCAGTAGATACTCTTCACCCCATTTTACAGATGAAAATGTTGAAATTTAAAAAGATGGGATTGTCCACAATCCCATTGTCCTCAATATCTAGAATATATTCAGCTAGCCTTTACATTAGGAACATGGATTATCAAAGTCAGGGCTTTTTCAACTAAACTCTCTTACATCTCATGGTATTCAGAAAACACAGATTCTAAGGGAAGATCCAGTCCCATGACTTCATGGCAAACAAATGGGGAAAGAGTGGAAACAGTGGCTGACTTTATTTTTCCAGGCTCCAAAGTCACTGCAGATGGTGATTGCAGCCATGAAATTAAAAAATGCTTACTACTTGGAAGGAAAGTTATGACCAACCTAGACAACATATTAAAAAGCAGAGACATTACTTTGTCAACAAGGGTCCATCTAGTCAAGGCTATGATTTTTCCAGTGGTCATGTATGGATGTGAGAGTTGGACCATAAAGAAAGCTGAACACCGAAGAATTGATGCTTTTGAACTATGGTGTTGGAGAAGACTCTTGAGAGTCCCTTGGACTGCAAGGAGATCCAATCAGTCCATCCTAAAGGAGATCAGTCCTGGGTGTTCATTGGAAGGACTGATGCTGAAGCTGAAACTCCAATACTTTGACCACCTGATGTGAAGAGCTGACTCATTTGAAAAGACCTTGATGCTGGGAGGGATTGGGGGCAGGAGGAGAAGGGGATGACAGAGGATGAGATGGTTGGATGGCGTCACCGACTCAGTGGACATGGGTTTGGGTGGACTCCAGGAGTTGGGGATGGACAGGGAGGCCTGGCACGCTGGGGTTCATGGGGTTGCAAAGAGTCGGACACGACTGGGTGACTTAACTGAAGGGAAAGGAAGATCAGGCGGGAAAATTACATAAACTGCTAAATGATGACATAAAAAGAAAAATACATATGTGCATATATTCTTGTACATGTATACATATATATGGACATGTCATTTCTGTTTGAAATGTATGTGTGTACATACCTATCTATATACATATGTATATATTTGTACATATATGTATCTCAAACATAAATGATACTGCATCCAAAGAAAACTTATTTAGATAAGTTATCCTTCCCATAAAAACTCCCTTACCTATGTAAAAAAACTTGTAAAATATGTTGAAAATTATAAAAATACACCAAACTAAATTAATGTTCATTGTTCATCATGTACACGCTGAGACTTCTTACTTCCATACCTTTGCTCCAGTCATATCTTCACCTGTAATCTATACGTGGCTGAACCCAAACATCCTTCAAGATCCAACTCAAGAGCCACCTCCTTCTTGAAACCTTTTCTGATCTCCCTAGTGTTCACCACAGGACATACTGCAGGTGGATGATCAATTTCATTTTTTTGTTCCCTTCTTCCTCTAAACTATAATGGTGTTTTATTCTGCTTTTCATATTATTCATTCAGTGATTCATTCATTAATTCACCCACTAATCCATGTGTCTATTTGACAAATTTTAAAGACTTTCTGGACCATACTGAGTCCATGCTGTGTGCTGGATAAAATAATGTCCACAGAGATATGGCACTGTCCTTGTACGATGCATACAGTCTAGCTGAGAGACAGAAATTAATCAACTAAGCATCCCTAAGTTGGTGTAAAATTGCAGCAGCAATAAGCACAACAAAGGGGAGAACTCTGTGCTGAGATCTTATGAACGAGGCTTTGAACTTATCGGGGGAGATAAGGCAGTATCTCCAATAAAGTCAGAGATGAGTTTTGGCTGAAGGATGCCTAGATGTTAACTGAACACAGAAGTCTCCAACCAGAGAGAAGAGGGAGCACCAAGGCTGAGGACGAGGTTCAATCTGGTCTGCGCCCTGCTTGCTTCTGCAGCCTCGTTATGTCCTGCGGTCGTCTGTGCTCTTGTCCTCTGAGGCTGTGGGAAGGATTTCGGTCTTTATCCTGTGATAAAGCACTGAGAGCTTCTACGATCCCTCTGCCTACAAAGTGGGGCTACTTACATCCCTATTTCTCTTCTGCCACTTAATTATAAAACTTCTCGAGAACTGAGGCAGTCTTACACATTTTGTATCCTGTGTAATACCTAACAGAGAACCTCCCTATAGCAGAGGGACAATAATATTGAGTGAGCGAGTGGGCTTTAGGATTCTAGCGTGTTTCTTGAGTGCCCTCCACTTCTGGCCCATGCAGGACAAAGCAGCCTGAAGCAGCAGAAAATATTACCAACCTTACAGATTGCTCACATTTCTGAAGTGTGAGTTTAAGTGAAAGTCGCTCAGTCATGTCCGACTCGCTGCAACCCCACGGTCTGTAGCCTGTTCTCCAGGCCAGAATACTAGAGTGGGTAGCCGTTCCCTTCTCCAGGGGATCTTCCCCAACCCAGGGATCGAACCCACGTTGCAGGCAGATTCTTTACCATCTGAGCCACGAGGGAAACCCCACATTTCTGAAAGGGAAAGGGAAAGAAAACAAGGGTAAATGTTCCCTAACCTTAATACATTTAAATTAGTCATGCCAGTGTAGAGCTGAAAAGATGTATTGAGTCTTCAGAGATAAACATTATATTTCCGAAATGCCAGCCTCATGTTCAGGCTTTTTCTTTTCATTTTCTCGTGATGTTTCCATTTGCCTGTTCTGAATTTGTCACGTAAATGAACAATGTGCACATTTCCAGAGGCCAAATGAAAACAGAATAGGCCATAAATCAAGACTAAAAGCAGTGGTTCTGATTAAAATCAAGACTTAGAGCAATTGGTATTTCATTCCTGTTTTCTTTTTAATCAGTTTTTATGGAAGAATATATTTGTGGCGGCTAGTACATTTTGTAACCCATCTAACTCTGATCAATATGCTAATCTTCATTTCAGTGCTCAGAGCCTCACTGTACATTCTGTTAGTCTGGTTAGTGCATTTCTAACCTTGTTATATATCACTTTCACCAAAAGGTAAATTCACCAAAGAATTCTTTGATTTTTCCTACATGTCTGTACCTTGTCTAATGCTATGTTCTAAATAGAGTACATGTTCAATTAGTACTTGCTAATGGAAATGGGAGTGGATAAAACTTGTTTTTTCCTTTCAGTTTAAAAGGAGAGGTAAATACAAGGTTGGAGAAGGAAATGGTAACCCACTCCAGTATTTGCCTGGAGAATGCCATGGAGAGAGGAGCCTGTCAGGCCATGGTCAATAGGGTCACACAGAGTTGGACACAACTGAAGTGACTTATCATGCATCATGCAAATAAAAGGATGTTTGTTGTTATTTACTCGCTAAGTCATGTCTGACTCTTTCTGACTCCATGGACTGTAGCCTGCCAGGCTCCTCTGTCCTTGGGATTTTCCAGGCAAGAATACTGGAGTGGGTTACCATTTCCTACTCCAAGGGATCTTCCTGCCCCAGGAATCGAACCTGCATCTCCTGCGTTTCAGGCAGATTCTTTAACAATGAGCCACCTGGGAAGCCCCTACTAATAAGCAATAGATGCCTTCAAAACTAGTCTCCTACAACAAGTTACCAAATCAAAAAGCAACTGATGATAACTTTGTTAGTCTGAGTCAGAGTCACACCAGTGTAGGACTTCAGGAACCTCATGTAATATACTAAAATGCCCCTCACATATGTACCCATCTTTAATATCTATCTTTTAGGCCCAAACAGGTCACTCAAGGAGAGTTATTAGCCCATCACCCTTGTGTAAAAGCCTTTCCAATTCACTTCCCTTTCCACTATAACAAACATCCTAATTATCTTGAAGCTGGCAGAGCATACCATGCTTAAGCATGCATGCTGAGATACACATATTTGATACCTGAGAAGCTTGACTTATACCCTCTGTCCCCAGCAAACAGAATTAAACAGAAGTCTACATTTCCCAGAGTGTGAGAGACATAAATGTTTGTCCTTTTTCTTCTGAGTATTTTTCTTTATCAGAAAGAAAATTCTGGTTAAAATTACCATAAATTAATCAAAAGTATTATTCAGAAGTAACCCTGAAAGGACAAAATGTCCAGCCAAAGGAGAAAGCAATAAAACATTCTAAAAATTCAAAAACCATATTTTAGAATAACTGTAATGACCTGGGGAAGTCATCATCATAATATCACAATTAAATGAAATGTCTAAAACTGTGTGCCACTCATTCTGGATGGGAGGGGAGTTTGGAAGAGAATGGATATATGTGTGTGTGTGGCTGAGTCCCTTCACTGTTTCCTTGAAACTATCACTGCATTGTTAATCAACTACACCCCAATACAAAATAAAAAGTTAAAAACCAAAACTGTGTGCCACACACATAGCGTCATCACAGCTTTGCTGTGTAGGGGGACAAAAGTCTGAAAGAAATCAAACAACGACCATCCCGGAGTTGGGTGTTATGGAGATTTTGGTTTCTTTCTTCATAGTTTTTCTGCATTTTCCAGGTATTCTGCAATTTGCATGCATTTTTTTTTTATAGATAGAATAAAAGCAGAAAGTTGCTACTTTTTGAATACCTTGACTTTTAAAAAAGGAAATCAGATCTACTGCTACATTTATATGGAAAATGACTGCCATGTATGACTTTAGAATAGCTTTAAAATTATATAAAATAGGCACAATATTTATATTATATATTGCTTTTACTTTCACAAGGGAAAAAAAAAGCAATGCAGAATTCCTCTCCCCAAATGATATGTGTTCCCAAGTATATGCCTCCAGTATTTTTTTAATCTTCAGAAAACACAGCGAGAGTCTGGTTCATTTGTTTCCAAGTAGATTCATTTAAAAGTTCATTCCTTACCAGTCACATAATAGATACATTGTCTTGGGTTTTTTTGTCAGTTTTGAAAGACTTTCTTGGAACATGCATGTAGTTTCAGCTTTGCTTTTTCTTTCAAAATATTTCCATCTGTAACACTGTGAAGCTCTGTCAAAAAATTCTTAAGGAGTTCATTTTTTTTTTTCCCTTGGCATTGAGGGAGAGAGTGTTTCATTGACATGGCACTGGAAAAACAAATGAGGCCTTATACTGTGCAAAAGGATGGATTCCCTTTTTGCACAGCCTGGAGTGCAAAAATAGGAGCCATCAGGACTTAGGATAAATAAACAAGGGCCTGCCAGCATCAGTGACCATCCTCCCAGCTGCTCTGTCCACTCCATTCCTCGCCATGTAGAGGTTCAGGGTAAGAAACTGTCTCCTCTGTGTGAGTGCTAATGAGTCAGGGCTATTTTACCCTGGTTGAGGGGATGGTTTGAAAGAAGAGCTGCTGTCTCATATAGACAAATATGATTTTAAAAAAAAAAACACTTTACCTGGATGATAGATGATTATGAACTCATATTTCCTTGATGGGTCTTTTACCTTTCACTTCCTAACACTTCCCTGTGAAATATTTTCTCTTCAAATTGATTGACTTGTAGCATCCAACCCTTTAGAGGGACTATTAGAGAGAGTGGATTTTAACTGACAATATTTTAAAAGATTTGTGCTTTTAACAGCTTGGTGGAAAAATAATTAGCCTTGAAATGGAAGTCGGGAGAGCCTGTCCTTTCCTTATTCTGCTAATAACCAGCTTTGCAGTTTGGTCAAGCTACTCTATGGGCTTCCCATGCGGCAGTAGTGGTAAAGAACCCACCTGCCAGTGCAGATTAGACGTAAGACACACCGGTTTGATCCCTGGATCGGGAAGATCCGGGAGAAGGCAATGGCAATCCACTCTAATATTCTTGCCTAGAGAATCCCATGGACAGAGGAGCCTGGCAGGCTACAGTTCATAGGGTCGCACAGAGTTGGACACTACTGAAGTGATTTAGCACAGCAAGCTACTCCACCTCTCTGGATCCTGGTCTCCTCAGTGGTAAGAGAGGAGTTTGTTGCTAAACATCTCTAAGTGCCCTTTTCACAACAAACTTAACTGCTTTTATCGCTTTCAGAAAGTGCAGACCCATGAAAAGGCCTTAAATTATCTGTTGCATTAGAAGTGGTTATCTGGAGAATTGGGGGAAAAACAGCATTGCTGGTTTTTGAGAAGGCACAACACTCTATCTCATATTCTTTGCAGTGCTCAGATAAATCATGCCTGAGGACACCTTCTCTGAAGAAGAGAGTTTCAGATGCCAGCCTGGAGGGGAAGAAGGACTCTGGAATGCTGAAATACATTAGACTACAGGTACTAATACATGGTTTGAAAACATTCATGAAGCAGGAATAGGGAGGGAACTTCAGATATCCTTATTACTAATGTTTGGAAAAGACCCTGATGCTGGGAAAGATTGAGGGGAGGAGGAGAAGGGAGCAACAGAAGACAAGATGGTTGGATGACATCATTGGCTCCATGGACATGAGTCTGAGCAAACTCCAGGAGATAGTGAAGGACAGGGAAGCCTGGTGTGCTGCGGTCCATGGGGTTGCAAAGAGGGGGACACGACTGAGCAGCTGAACGACAATGAAAGTGTGGGATATACAATGCCAGTTGGCACAGTGTTGGCCTAACAGCCCCCTCTAATTTGGTGAGAAAGAGTGCTACCAAGTGTGCAAGAAAAAAATCCCTTCTTGCTGGACAGGGAACTTCCATAAAGACAAGGAAACTTGGCTAGAACCAGGCCTCTTTCCACTCCAGTGGAGCCAGCTTCCCACCAGTGTGTGGTAGTGATGCTCACAGGTCTTGGAATGAGACAATCTGGGTTCGGATCCTATACCTGATGCTGTGGTTCTGGGACCTTGGGCAAGTTAAGTTAATTTCTCTTAGTTTTAGTTGCTTGATCTCTAAAACAGGGATTTTAACACTGGACCCATCTCAAAGGATCATTGTGTGAAATGAAAGAGATAGTACACTTACCTACTTATCCAGGGCTTCACAAAGTTATATTGTTATATTGTTATTACAACCTAAACTCTATATCATAATACATTTTCCAGGGGAAGAGAGAAAAAAATTTCATGTTTTTCTAGAAAGTGTTTTAATGATGGCTAAAGACAGGCTTGCCCCAAACTGACATTTTTTACCTCAATTATTTAAAATAATGGATTAAATAGTATTTTGTGGGCCAACCTGGACTAATAACCACACTGTATAATATTTTGAAGGAAAAATACCATCCAAGTTCACTGGCTTAGAAAGCTAACTTTCTGAATGGAACTCCTTTATAAATTAGAGGCTGCTCACAGTTTTCAGTGGAAATCATTCTTAATAGGAAGGAAAATAAGATGCTGTGAAGGTCCACCAGGACTTTTAACACAAAGATTTACTGACTGAAATCCTTTTTTCTCAGAGAGCTGTACTTATTCTACAGTTTATTCCCTAGATGGTTATAAATTACTTTTGTGGTGAAAGTGTTGTAAAATAATATAATTTGGGACAATTATACATCAACTAATAGGGTATAAAGCTTACTTACTATACATCATGCCAGATGTGTTCCCACTTTAAAAAGTATTTTAAGGTCATTTAAGGAAAGCGGAGAGAGAAGTGACCCTTAACTCTCAAGAGGAGGACAACAACCTGTATCTTCGATGGTTTTAAGACATCATTTCCATCTTTTTTGCAGGTGATGAGCCTGTCACCTGCTCCCTTATCTCTACTGATCAAGGCTGCGCCAATTCTGACAGAGGAGATGTATGGAGACATCCAGCCGGCTGCCTGGGAGCTCCTGCTCAGCATGGATGAGCATATGGCGGGGGCAGCAGGTAAAGCCAGGCCTCCCACGACCCTGGTCCTGCTGCCATTCATCCCAGCGTCTCAACAAGAGCGAGGCACATTCATCCCATCTTCACACTGAGGTCACATGGATAGCAGTGGCTGGACCTCTAGGCAGAGCTGTGTGCTAAAGGGAAACAGGCCTAGGCTCTCTGTATACACTTTTCACGTCCCTGTGTAGTCTGCACAAAGGCAGCATGTCTCTCCCAGGATGTTAAAAATTAGTGATTTCCCCCAGAACCTACATCTTCACTATATTTCACAAAAGAGTCTTTTGTGTATCTTGTGCTATCCCAGATTGACCATGAACTACCATCATTAATTTTATTAAATCTTAAGTAAGTCATGTTCTGTGTTCAAATTACAATATTGAAACAAATATCTAAAATTTAAGTGATGTGTCTAAAGCCATGTAGCTAATAAATGGTAGAGACAAAAATCTGGATTCTTCATCATTTTCCACTTTTTATGCATAGTCCTTTAGTTTTGTATGGTTACTTTAATTGAAAAATACATAGTAAAAATTCAAATAATGTAAAAGTGTATGAAATTTAAGACTGTCACCCTCCATTCCATGACTCCCAATCCTCTTTCTCAGAGGTGGCAATTTTTAAATTTCCCAGGAAGCCTTCTATAAACTATGCATATATAGTACTTTTGATGTCACAAAGCACTTTTTCATATATTATTTTATTTTATTCTAACAAGACATTTGGAGGCAGCTATATCATCATCATCATCAGTAGTGATGTTTTACCAATAGAGAAACACAGACTAAGACATTAAGGGACTTGGCCAAGATCAGTTTCAGAGCTGTGACCCAGCCCCAGTTATCCTAAGAGTTGGCTGAGCATGTCTTGAGGTTATGGAGGAAAAGTACAAGGGAAATTTTAAATAATATTTTTATAATTGACACTGGCTTCTCTACAGTATAGACAGTACTCTTTTTTTTTTTTTCTCATTATTCATTGACTTTGTAACTTACCATGGAATGACGTTTCTCTTCCTAGTATTTGGCTTTCCCCAAATTAAAAAACAACAATGATATTATGTTTCATAAATTCTCTGTTGGTTTCTCAATGTATTCTACCTCTTGGAAGGGTAGACATTTCTAATTGAGTCTACCTTTTGAATTTTATTGTTACTATAACTAATGTAACTTTAATGGACATTTTTATGTACCGTCCTAGGGTTACTCTGAGATGACTCTAGACATTTCCTAAAAAGGGTATTTCAGCATGCAATTTCCTTTTTTCATCAGCTTCCTCTGCCATTGACTTTTCACTGTGAGCCAAGGGAAACGTTGCTTAAAATGAGATTTCTATGGCAATGTCATGCCGTCACTGCCCTCACACCAGATGTTAGAAGATTGTGGGTGGTACAGAGGATGGTGCCTGGTTTCCAGTGGCTGAAACAGGGTTTTCTTTGGCTGGTGCTGGTGGCCTGACTGTATAGCTCAGTGGTCATTTTCAAGAGACAGAAGCAGTTTCCTCCTTCCCGTCATCCCCAGGAATCATACAACTTAAAAGATGTGTAGCTGATGGATTGTTGACTGTCTTTAGCGGCCATGTTCCTGTTGTGTGCGGTGAAAGTCCCCGAGGCTGTGTCTGATATGCTGACGTCAGAGTTTCACCATCCAGAGACCGTGCAGAGACTGAACGCCGTCCTTAAGTTCCACACACTCTGGAGGTTTCGCTATCAGGTCTGGCCCCGGATGGAAGAGGGAGCCCAGCAGATTTTTAAGGTGAGGGATACTTCTGGGATAATCCCATGGACAGAGGAGCCTGGGGGCTCCATAGAGTTGCAAAGAGTCTGACATGACTTGAGTGTGCACACACACACACACACACACACACTTCTCACATGGGAATTAGATTAGCAAAGCCAACCCAGGGTTCATTTCAATCCTACAACTTCAAATCCACAGTGTATAGCCAAGAGATACTTCTTTTTTCCCCTTCTCTGGTTTTATAAGTAAACCTAACTCCAATATAAATGAATTCTTGTTCTTAAAAAGATTAAAATATACAGAAAGGTAAAGTAAGAAAATCAAATTTCTATAAACCTCAAGATCACAGTACCATCCCCAGAAGTAAGCACATAAAACTTGCAGATATTTCACTATATATACACAGATGTTTTTGGAGGATGGGGTAATTAACACAAATAGAGATCATGCAGTTAAAACCCTTCATTTTATAAATGAGTAAAGTGAAGCCCAGAGACATTCATCGTGTATTTTGTAACAGCCTGTGCTCTGTAAGATTATTTCATGATTTTACTTCAGACTCAATCTAGTTTATTTCCCATCTTACTTCATTCCTCTGGTATCAACTAACAGATCCCACCTCCCAGTATAAATTTCACCCTGCCATCACCAGTGCTCGGAATGCCGTCCGTCCCGATGTTTGACCCTCCCTGGGTCCCTCAGTGCAGCGGGAGTGTCCAGGACCCCATTAATGAAGACCAGTCTGTGAGTAACGGACCCTTCCTTCCTTGAATCTTCAGGTTCCATGGTATGCTTGTAAGAGAGAAGAGCAATGAGTGTGAGAGACAATGTGTTCTTGTCATCAGAATGTAATAACACAGAAGAACAGCCACAAAAGTTCTTTAGTTCTTCTGAAAGAGAACAGAGGGAACTAACTTCTGGGGTGAGCATTTGCAGACCTGCAAGCTAAGACAGTTTGTTCTATAATTCAGAGCAGCAGCTGCCTTATAAAGCTACTAAAACCATTAGGCACTGGTTTCTTAGCCAAGGTAGTACTTTTTGCTGCTCTTTATTATAGAACAATTTCTTTAACCTGTATACGCTATCCAAGGTGCTTCCCCAGTGGCTCAAATGGTAAAGAATCTGCTTGCAATGCTGGAGATCTGGGTTCGATCCCTGGGTTGGGAAGATCCTCTGGAGAAGGGCATGGCAACCCACTTCAGTATTCTTGCCTGGAGAATCTCCATGGACAGACGAGCCTGGTGGGCTATCATCCATGGGATCGCAAAAAGTCGGACATGACTGAGCGACTGATACAGCACAGCACGCTATCCAAAAGTGAATGATATTGGCCCTGGATGAATAAGAAAAAAAACTGAGTTGGCTGCTCTTATTTTCCTTATCTGGGCCTTAGTCTGGTCTTTACCTTGTTGATCATCAGTATCATCATCACAAACATCACTCAGAGACCTCAGGTGCATACTATTCTAATTTGTCACTGCTCTATGTAATGTAATTAATAAAGAGCTAACTTTAGAATGCAGTCTATTTATAAACAAGAACCAAGAATATGTGCCCTTTGAAAAAAATAAATCTTCAAAACATGCCTTTTTCATGTGTTACAGAGCATTTTTCTAAATTTCAAGAGTAATGTAGAAAATTTTGGAAAGTAAAGCAAGATCTCTATACACAAATTCATGATTATTTCCTTGCATAGTTTCCCATGAGATTTAGGGCAATCAATATGTGAATATTAAAGATTTTTGATAGATCTCACAAAATACTCCCGGGACAATTGTACCATTTTACTCTCATACAACAGGACGGGAAAGCATCTTCTTTATTCAAATTAACTAGTGTTGTCTTCTAATGCCACATTGAACAGCAAAAAAACAAAGGTATTATCTTTTTTATTCACACGTCATTAAGAAGTTTGTTGACTATATGAAGTGATGTTGAATATTTTTGCATGTCACATATATTTTCTAGCCTTTTGTAGTTTTCTTTGGAGAGCTGTTTATTTGAATTCTTTACCCATAAGAATATTTTTATTTTAATTTTTCTTACACTACCTTCATATCTCATGGTTTTGTGCCAAGATAAAGGCACACTTGGTTCTTCCTCATATATGTAGTAATTCCAGCATCTGAACCGCTGGAATAAAGTGGTATAAAGATCTGGTATACCACTGGTATAAAGATCTTTAGTTTTTCTCCCATACATGCAATGGAAATGTTAGAGTCAAGTCCATCCTCTCTCTCAAGTTCACAGTGAATTTCAAGTGAAGTCCTCTGATTCTATATTTAGTTCTCTTTTCCTTATTCCACAATTCTCACTTTGTTTTATTATAATCAACCAGCTTGACCCCTGACTCTGAAAATGGATTGCCATGTGGCCCATCAATGCCCTTAATTGCTGTTATGTCATTCATTATAGGAAACTTTTCGCCTTATGTTAAGACGTTGCATAAAGGGAGTTTTAATGACTATAGTCCTTCAGAAGAGTGACCAGTACCCCTTGTCTGTCTCTTAAATCCTACAGACCACGGGCTAACAAAGGCATGTAGAATTGCTACTGTACATAGACATCAAACTGGTAGTGGAGAATGTCAATGATCACTTCCCTGTTCTGACACCAATGGCTTTATCCCTAGAGCTCTTGGAATTTGTCTCAGCATAAGCATCATGAGTAAGACAAACAGAATGGTCACTTTGCAGAGTGAATCTTGTCTCCTTTATTGTTTCTTATCTATTATGCTTTTGCTGCTGGTAAACAGAGTCAGATTTTACATTCAACCTTAGTAACACTACCAACTCGTAGATCTCTTTCCTCCTCCTTCCCGTGGTTCTGACTGTCTCTTTTATTAACCTTACAAAATAAATATCCTTCATTTAAAATCAGTTCAAGAAATTTTGGTAAGAAAGTATTAAAAATGTTTCTTTGATGTCAGTGTTTAGAGTTGAATCATTGATCTTTTTTATCCTAAAAGTGAAAAAAAAAAAGACTGTTTCTAGAAATTACAAACATCTTTGAAGAATTATTCAGACTGAATGAAAAAGAATAGCTTAGTTATACACAGCCTGGAAACTTGGTAGAAAAAGAAACAAATAAACAACATGAAAGTAGATCATGATGCCCTAAACATTTCCTGAGAACAAAGTACCACATCTGAGTCATTCAGTAGACCACTCTTGTCTGTGACCATGCAGAAGAGTTGCTAGTAAACAAACTTGCCTTCATGTCTCCATAGAAATCCTTTTCAGCCCGGGCTGTGTCCCGCTCCCATCAAAGGGCAGAACACATCTTAAAGAACTTGCAACAGGAGGAAGAGAAGAAGCGTCTTGGTCGAGAAGCCAGCCTCATCACCGCCATCCCTATCACCCAGGAGGCTTGCTACGAGCCCACCTGCACGCCCAACTCGGAGCCAGAGGAAGAAGGTGCCTCTACACACTGGACTTCTTGGAGGGCTGGGTCTCAGAAAAGGGAAGGACGAGCTTTAAAATAAACACCGACAATTTCATGTGACTTGAGGTGATAAGCGCCCTCTCTCTCTCACTTGCCTCCTGACACTATCTAAAGAAAGAGAAAACTTGTCTTTTTCCAAATGTTTAGAGCTGGCCCGTTTATGGAAAAGGACATTAGCCACATTGAATGAACTAATATGATAATGGATCAAGCAGTGTCTATGATTCAGGCAACAGCTGAACCCAGAGTGTGTGCTAAAATATATTCAGTCTTTCATCATTAAAAATGGGGTCAGTCCATTAGCTGCTTTCAACCTTCACAAGTACTGGCAGTTTGTCAGAAAATGATTTATGGGGACTTCTCGGGTTGTCTAGTGGTTAAAACTCTGCACTTCCAACACAGGGGGTGTGGGTTTGATCTCTGGTCAGGGAAATAAGATCCCATGTGCTGCATGGCCAAAATATATCTGTGTGTGTGTGTGTGTGTGTGTGTGAATACACATCAATAATGGAGAAGAAAACAGCAGCCCACTCCAGTATTCTTGCCTAGAAAGGCCCATGAACAGGGGATCCCAGCAGGCTACAGTCCACAGGGTCACAAAGAGTCAGGCACGACTGAGTGACTAACACACACACACATATCAATAAAAATGGAAGAAAATAAGTAAAGACAAAAATTGTAAAGAAAATAATTTATGAACCATTCTAAATTCAGTGATTTTCCGCCCTGCTTTTGTGAAATTTTTGGGAGGAATTTTCTGTCACTCTTTCTGCGTTTTTTCCTTTCCTAAGTACACTCTAAATCATTTAAAGCCTTACATTCTGAGAGCTATATACACTTCGATGTAAGTACAAGTGTAGTTGTGATGATAACTGTTGTTACAAAACCAAAGCTCACGTTCCCTGTTTTCTTTGCCAGTAGAAGAAGTCACCAATCTGGCCTCTCGTCGACTGTCCGTGAGTCCGTCCTGTACCTCCAGCACTTCCCACAGGAATTACTCCTTCCGCCGAGGATCAGTCTGGTCAGTGCGTTCAGCCGTCAGTGCTGAAGGTGTGTCCTCTTACAAATGTGTCCTTTATTCCTTATGTGTTTGAAACCATTTCATGACTTCATTACCCTGTTTTCATTAAATAACTTGTTTCCTGATTTGAAGTTCTGAAAAGATAGATTGAGTGGTATTCTAAAAAAAAAATTGTTGATTTAATGCAACAAATGCCCTTGGTAAGTTGGTTCTATTTTAATTACATTAATGTAATCATATTGCTGAGGGTTTAGTAAAACATTATTCTAGGCAGTTTTCAACCCTGACTACACATTGCAGTCAACTAGGGACCTTTTTTTAAAATGTCCAGGTAACACCCAAGATCAAATCAGAATCTCTAAGGGTGGACTCGCCACCTCAGTGTTTTTAAAATTTACTCAGGTGATATCATTGTGCAACTAAGAGTCAGTGGGATGTTTTAGGATGCTGTTCTGGAATAACAATAATCAAAGAACAAAGCTCTTGCCACTCCTGTAATGAAACCTGATTCCAGAGCAGAAGTGTGATGCTCTTCAGGTCCAAGAATTTATAAACTATGCCTCTCTAATGATGAGGAACTGTCTGGGACTCACTGCTTCGTCGTTATACAGATTTCATCACTGATTTATGAAGTCATAAAAAAGTTAGACAGAAACCAGTTGTTTTCAACCCTTTATTGCACAGCCCTGGAAAACTTCAAATGCTAACTAATCACAACTTACAGGACCGGGGCCCAATGATACCTATATTTTTTATAGCACCTTTACTGAGATATAATTTATATGCCATAAAATTCACCCTTTTGAATTATATAATGCAATTGGTTGATAGTATATTTGTAGAGTTTGCAACAGTCACTGCGAGTTAATTTCAGAATATTTTCATTATCCCCAAACAGGGATATCTTATACCCTTTAGAAGTCACTCATCCACCACTTCCCCCAACTCCAAGAAGAAGTAGTCTACTTTCTATTTCTATGGACTTGCCTATTCAGCACATTTTATAGGAATGGAACCATACAGTATATGGCCTTTTGTGACTAGATTCTTTCACTCAGCATAATATTTTCAAGGTTGACCCAATTGTCACATGTATCCGTTCTTCATTCCTTCTTATCACCAAATAATATTCTATTGCATGGATACACCACATTTTGCTGATCACTTCATCAGTTATTGGACATTTGTGTTGTTTTCATCTCAGTTAGTATGAATTATGATGCTATGAGAAGTTACATGTAAATTTTGTGAGGAACATTGTCAAGCTACTTCAGAAGTTTCTGTATCATTTTATATTCTTATCAAAAATTATGAAGGCTTCAGTTGTTCCACACCCTTGAAAAGACACAGTAATCTTGCAAATGAAGAACAAAGTTGGAAAACTCACATTTCCTAATTTCAAAACTTACTACCAAGCTGCAGTAATCAAGATTGTGTGGTATTGACTTGAGGATTGCTATACAGATCAATGGCATAGCTTGGGACCAGAAGTAAACCATTACAAGTATGTCAGTTTCATGTTTAGACAGGGTACCATGAAACTTCTATGGGGAAAGAAGTCTTTTCAGCAAGTGATGCTGTGACAGCTAGATGTCTACACACACCAAAAAAGCATTCTATGGCAGGCCTTGAACTGAGAAATGTTGCGTTAGAATGTTCTGAGAATGTCCCTAGCACTGAGAAAAGCTTCCCGGTTGTGTCTCCCTCCTCAGATGAGGAACACACCACCGAACACACGCCCAACCACCACGTGCCTCAGCCCCCGCAGGCTGTGTTCCCAGCATGCATCTGTGCAGCCGTGCTCCCCATCGTCCATCTGATGGAGGACGGTGAGGTGCGAGAAGATGGAGTGGCAGGTACGGCTCTGACTAGTAAAACCATCTAGTAAATACTTGAGGTATTCGTCTGACAAAGGACAGTTGGGTGCTCTTGAAGACATGAACCATTGGCTGCACATGGAGTTCTTTTATGCACACGTTATATTTACAGATTTGCTATATACTGAACTAACACTGTCACTTCCTCCACTTTCTCCTCTCATAACCTTTAGGACCAAGAAATTGCATTTAAAATATGTAGTTCGGTCCAGGAGTGTTGTTCATGTCCAGAGAACAGAGCAATCCTTATTTGACCTCATAGGAACCAAACAGTGATTTTAGCCACCTTAGAAATCTTAGTTATTGGCTTGACATCTTTAACACCATCTTTCTCAGTTGATTACCTTTTCAGAGGTAGTATCTATAGAGGATAGTTACAAAATGAAATAATAAATGAGGGGTAAAGATGAGTTACATTTGTAACAGATAACAGATTAATATTATTTTTTAAAAAACCTTTATAACTTAATAATGACTTTTTTAAACCCCAATAGAGAAATGGACAAAGACTATAAACACACAATCCAATGGCCAATATCATCTGTAAATAACACTGTTGTTTAAAACAACAATGAAATCTTACTTTTAATATAAAAAATTGCAAGGATTATTTTAAACAAAAATATACATGGTTGGTAAATATTCAGAGAAAAGAGCATTATCACACCTTGTTGATGGCAGTAAAAATCTAATACAAGCATCTTGAAACAGTGTCACAGTGTGCATCATAAAAGCCTTAAAAGTGTGAACACCCTTTGACACAGATTTTGATCTCTAGAAATTTCCTAAGGCAGTATTGAGGGGTGAATAAAGGTTTATATAGAATACTGAACATTGAACATATTAGAAAGAACAAATATTTGAAAACATTATAATAGCTGACAATAGGATATTAGTTCATTGTGGTATTTCCAAATGACAGCATTCTGTGCACATTAGAAATAATATCCTAGAAAAATATTAATACAATAAGTGTTAAATTTATTACTAATTAAAAATGTGAGTACCTAAGAGTATTTTCTATACAATATTATTTAAAGATACATGTAAATATATATTTCATGTGTATGAAAAATCATACTCTGAAATGTTTATAGTTGTTTTGAAGAGGGGAGTGAAAAAGTTGGCTTAAAACTCAGCATTCAGAAAACTAAGATTATGGTACCAGGTCCCATCACTTCATGGCAAATAGATGGGGAAACAATGGAAACAGTGACAGATTTTAATTTCTTGGGCTCCAAAATCATGGCAGATGGTGACTGCAGCCATGAAATTAAAAGACACTTGCTCCTTGCAAGAAAAGCTAGGACAAACCTAGACAGCATATTAAAAAGCAGAGATGTTACTTTGCCAACGAGGGTCCATCTAGTCAAAGCTATGGTTTTTCCAGTAGTCATGTATGGATGTGAGAGTTGGATCGTAAAGAAGGCCGAGTGCTGAAGAATTGATGCTTTTGAACTGTAGTGTTGGAGAAGACTCTTGAGAGTCCCTTGGACTGCTAGGAGATCAAACAAGTCAATCTTAAAGGAAATCAGTCCTGAATATTCACTGGAAGGACTGATGCTGAAGCTCCAATACTTTGGCCACCTGATTCAAAGAGTTGACTAATTAGAAAAGACCCTGATGCTGGGAAGGATTCAAGGCAGGAGGAGAAGGGGATGACAGAGGATGAGTTGGTTGGATGGCATCACTGACTCAATGAACTTGAGTTTGAGCAAGCTCTGGGAGATGGTGAAGGAAGGGAAGCCTGGTGTACTGCAGTCCATGGGATTGCAGAGTCGGACACGACTGAGTGACTGAACGACAACAAGACATGTCTTTTTCTCCTCCTTGTCTTATCTGTATTTTTCATGTTATAAGCATTAAATGCCTTCCTTAAAGTCAGAATAAAAATAGTGTTATAGACATAGTTTTGCAACCAATTTCAACCTAACAAAAACCTGCATTTATTTTAATTATTTATGAAGCTACATGGGAGCTAAAGCTTATTTTGCATATCTCTTGTTAATATTATTCATAAAGCTCAGTTATAATTGTATGGTTAGCTTCTGAAGCAAAAAAGATGGTATAATTTATTTAAAATATAGCCTGAAAAATAAATTTATGCTGAATTTCATATTCGTAGTTTAGGAAATTGAACTAAACTATTTAAGCTGAAGATCATCTATTTCCTCTCCACTACTTACTTTTACCCTAAATTTTACCCTACTTTTACACTACTTTCTTAGCCTGGGCACTTCCAGGCAGTCTTAGCTGGCTACCTTCCCCAAAGAAGTAGCACTTTTCCTTTCACATTCAGTTCAGTTCAGTTCAGTTCAGTCGTTCAGTCATTTCTGACTCTTTGTGACCCCCTGAAGCGCAGCACGCCAGGCCTCCCTGTGCATCACCAACTCCTGGAGATTACTCAAACTCATGTCCATCGAGTCGGTGATGCCATCCATCCATCTCATCCTCTGTCGTCCCCTTCTCCTCCTACCCCCAATCCTTCCCAGCATCAGTGTCTTTTCCAATGAGTCAACTTTTCGTATGAGGTGGCCAAAGTACTGGAGTTTCAGCTTCAGCATCAGTCCTTCCAATGAACACCCAGGACTGATCTCCTTTAGGATGGACTGGTTGGATCTCCTTGCAGTCCAAGGGACTCTCAAGAGTCTTCTCCAACACCATAGTTCAAAAGCATCAATTCTTCGGTGCTCAGCTTTCTTCACAGTCGAACTCTCACATCCATACATGACCACTAGGAAAAATTATTTATTCCTAAACCATCCTCATTAGAAGTGGGAACCTTAGCTATTACTGGCTCAACTATGTCATCTTTTTGAAGGAGTTATTATTGAAAGTATTTATGTGAACAATATAAGGTCAGGTCTAATTCATATGCATTCTAAACAAAAACATATTTTCTAAAACCCAAAAGATTACTTAAGAAGTTTCTCCATACAGCCAACAATGAAATAGGACTTTAATAAATACTTACCACTGTTAGTATTAGGATGATTCCCCAAACAAAGGTTCATAAATGTATTCTTGTTTATTAAGGTATAGTTGACTTATAATATTTTGCTAGTTTTAGATATGCAACATAAACATCTGATGTATGTATATATTGCAAAATGAATACCACAGTAAGTTTAGTTAACATTCATCTCCACACATAGTTACAATGTTTTTTTATGATGAGAACTTTTAATATCTATTCTCTTAACAGCTTTCAAATATACAATATAGTACTGTTAAATATAATCATCATGCTGTATATTTCTAGGATTTATTTATCTTAGAACTGGAAGTTTGTAACTGTTTGATCACCTTCACTCAGCCCCCTTGCCACCCCCCACCTCTGGTAACCAAATGTAATTGAGATCATCCATTTGTCTTTCTCTGTCTGACTTCTTTCACTTTGCATAACACCCTCAATGTCCATCCATAATGTTGTTAAGTAGGAGAATTTCCTTCTTTTTAAGCTTGAATGATTTTCCACTGTATATCACAAATACATTCTTTAGAGAAGCTAGTATTTAAAGACCATCCTATACACTTTTGTCACCTTTTCTTTATAGGCTAAAGTGTTCAGAAACAGCAACAAAGAGAACAATACTTGCCTTCAATAGAAAAAATGTTCATAGAACTCTGTAAGGCAAAAATTTTAGAGAAACCAATTAAAGCTTAGAAATTATTTGAACACTATATCTAGTAGATTTATGTCCATTTAAAATGAATGTTCAATTTATTTTCTCTTCTAAAGTGAGTGCTGTGGCCCAGCAAGTCTTATGGAATTGTCTAATTGAAGATCCATCAACAGTTCTTCGACATTTTCTGGAAAAACTGACCATCAGCAATAGACAAGTAAAATCTATGTTTATAGTAGCTTTGTGTGTGAACATGGTTAAACAACAAGCAGTGGACTTTATTGTGATATTCATGCAACATTGGTTGACACATAACCAAGAAGTACTCTGGATAATGATAATAATGAACAAATTAAACTTTGCTGTTTTCTTTTGAATTTTCCCATTAACTGATGTCTCCATATGAGTATGGTACACTGCTAGTAATGACCGTAGTTACTGAAAGATTCTCAGTCTTTTAAACAAAAATTAAATTCAATTTAATGTTTTCAGTGTTGAGTACATTTACTGAATTCTGATTGGTTGGTAGTATGTGATACAGGTAATGTTATTAGTGTATGTTGAAACTCTCCTTTAATCAAGAAATTTAATTTACCAGCTCACCGAATAATAAGATTATACCGAAGTAAAGTAGCTTCCTGAGAAGTGACAAAATACACCAATAATTACAAATTATTTCTTCATTTCTATATTGTTGTTCTGTTTTCTGGACAATTAAGTTTAGTTTCTGAAAGGAAGGTTAATTATAAACATCTACCTAGGAAACAGAACTATGAAGTTTAATAAACCTAATTTGTTAATAGTTTCTTAAGATAGGTCCTCGTCACATTTTCATCACACCCAAAAGCTATTGAAAATAGAGTTGACTAAATATACAGCTTTCCTGTGATTTGCCTGTGACCTATAGAGTCAGTCTCAGGTTTTATTTTTAAGAAATGTCTGACTATTGCTTAGTAATTTCACATGCTAGCTTCTAGGAGAAGGTGTTACAGTTGGCTTAAATAATTTAACAAGCATCACAAATACTTTATTAAAATGCTGAACATAAGAGAAATCAACATGTGGGCAAAAGTAAGAAAAATTCCCCCAGCGTGCTATTCAAAAAGTTAACATTATTTCCTACAACATGGCAGCTGACGAGACACAGACTCTGTTGCTCTTTCAGGATGAGTTAATGTACATGCTGCGCAAACTGCTCCTGAATATCGGAGACTTTCCTGCTCAGACCTCTCACATCCTGTTCAACTACTTGGTGAGTCTCACCTCCAGTAGGCTGTAAATGTTCATTTCCAAGTAAGAAGCAACAGTGCGCCAATAAGGCCTTAGGGGATTTTTTCAAATAAATTTTCGTTAACTGTGTGCCTGAAGTTGCATCAGAGTCAGCTGAGTTCACCACTGTTTATATGGGAAAACTCCTCCTGGCAGCATCCTTGGCATGTGATGGACACTCAATAAATGTCTGTTTCCTCCCTGTCTCTCTTTAGCATTATACAACTTCCTCATGTCAGTCCTTAATTTTAGTTTTCTGTTGAAAAATGTGTGTGTCGTTTTTAGTCATTCTTTCCCTTTTCATATCTCCCTGTTTAAAACACACACACACACACACACAGGAAAATGTTGCCCTAGATACAAAGTATTTGGGAGTGTATTTTTCCATAGCAACTATCTATGCTTTACATTGTCCTCACAGCTCCTTCCTGAACCCTCCAGAATTTGCCAGTTTCTTCACATTCTCCTCCTTATCCCCTAAATGAATATGCAGTTTGGGGACTGTTGGCTTGATGACTGTCCTTTTAAACTACACCTTAATCCAAGCAGACAGATGACCGAATGAATTTCAGTGCTGGGACAATGTTCTCTCTCCGTAACCATCACTGGTCTTCTGCAAGTTGGGAAATAGAAGAGTTATCCATATGCATCTGCAGCAGGATGATAAATTTAACTCAATGCTACTACTCTGATGTGCAAACAAAAGTTGTAATTCCTTCCCTATGTTTATGACTGAGGTGGTTTTCATTATGAATGCCCACCTGCTGGTGGACAAGTGGAGAAATATAAATAAGTGTCCAATCCAGTTCAGATTGATAGAAATATATAAATAGTACCTTTGGATAGTATCTGGGCTCTCTTATCTAAAGATACTTAACTTCTAGGAATTCTCCACACTTCTAACTTCTTTCATCTCTAGATGTTATGTGGAGTTGGGGAGAAAAAAGACCTTTGTTCAGAATTCTATTTCCTGTCCAGTGTTTGCTCCAGCTCCTCCCCTTGTGAGACAGAGCTCTCTCTCTGGCTGGTTGCTGGATGCCTGACTGGTGGAAGCTGAAGCCCATGGCTTCTGTAACTTGCAAACCTTTTCTACTCCCAGCAGAGCTTGCTGGGAGACTCCATCTCAGCTCCTGCTGGTGCTGCCCACCCCTCCGAGTTCTGGTTGTCCCATATGGCTTTAGATGAGGAAGTCCTCTGACTAGAGCATCCTGCCTAGTGAACCAGCCTATGGCAGTTCTATCCAAGATTCTCTCCAGCCAAGCTTTCTGCTACTTCTTCTCCTATCTGCACTACTCAAAACTCCCAGGTAGATTAGCACAGCCAAAAATATAAGAGCCTCCTTCGGTTTAAGTATGTGCCCTGCCAAGTTTATGTTACAGCCCAGACTGGTATCAAAAGGCTCTGTGGTGAGCTCTTGTCAGAGATACAAACAAACACTGGAGGAAAAGCCCCTTTGGAATGCCTGCTCCTTCCCCAAGTTACTGAATGGGGGAAACACTTATATTGCTCCCCTCCATCCTTTTACCCTGGGACAAGAAAATGGACATTTCAGTTCCCTTCTGCCAGATTCTCCTTTCAACTCCAAATAAGCCTTAACACTAGATATAAATCCTCCCAACTATGTCATTGATAAGTTCCTAGAGCAAAGGGCTGGGTACACATTGGCCACTTGCTGTATAACCTTGTTTTATATAAACCCCAATCTTTCCCTGAATCCCAAGCACATGCATGCTTCAGGTGAGCTAGGGAAAGGGGGCTTGTACTCAGAGTGGCAGAACAGTGAAGGGCAGAGTCATGTTTTAAACAATTACCCCTATTGTACCTCTATTTTTTCTAACAACTATTGTAGTATATGAGATAGGGAGTTTGGGGAACATGATCTTTATCTTCCAGTCTTCATTAGGAACTTTTAAACCCACTGCCCAACTTGACTCAGTGATCTTCAATTTGGGGGTCTTAGTCCATCTAAGGGTATGTGAAGACTTTTGAAGCAGTTTGCTGCCCAAATAGTTTTAAAGGAATAAACCTCCAAATCCTCGTTTTGTAGATATGCACTGACACTTCTTGAGCACGTCTGCCATCTCAGTCATCACCGTACACCAGAAAGGCCCACTCTGACCCTCCCAGGTATCACCAGGCTGCGTTGATAGACGTGTAAGACAGGGGAAGAATCTGATGGACTGTATTAGATTTAAGAAAGCCTCATTTCTGATGATTGAGACCCTTTAAACCCACAAGACTTCCCACCTTTTCCTGTCTTCTATAGATGTCTACTAGGTATGAGGTTTGGCCATCAATGGGGTGTTCAGCCTTCAGAGTCACCAAAGTGCACTGGGTTAGTGACACTGATTCTTTCAGTGTAACTGGAAAGTTTCCTAGGTTTAGCAAATTTTTCCAGGAAAAAAAAATGTGTAAAATCCATGGGCAGTGGCTTTTACATTATTTCTTTCTGATTCTGTTGTGCATTATTGAATAAGGTAGCTAAAACTAATTTCATCAAATGTGCCAGAGTATGCCTGGAAAATCCTATGGACAGAGAAGCCTGGTAGGGCTACAGTCCATGGGGTCGCAAAGAGTTGGACACAACTGAGTGACTTCACTTTCACTTTTTATATGAAGTATGCATTCCAATTATAGTCAGTTCTCTTTTTTCAACATACAGAATGTTTAGCATTCTCTATTCATATTAACAATATAAATTTATGATGGAACATTTTAAAGGTTAACTTAAAAATATACAAAAGGATACACAGTTTTTCAAAACTTATTCCAGAGGACACAAACAAAAACTTTTAAGTTCACCGACTTAACCAAGCAGAGTTGTTCTTAGGTCAGACCATTAGACATAATCCAAATTGAAAATAGTGTTTGGACAAATGTCACATAGTCATTTTGGGTGGTCCAAGTACCTGAGCCACTGAGCGACTTGAAAGCTGGAAAAAATGATCTTTTGCTTTCCTCTTAAGCAGTAGGTATTTTGATGATAATGCAAAAATGTATGGCAACCTGCTCTGGCCAGTTTTCTGGTTATACCTTCTTCTGCCACTGAAGATGCTAGAGAAGCATTTGAACAGAGACTGCAAAGGCAAAAAAGAATATCTAATTAAGAAAATGCACCGTTAAGGAAATGAGAATGCGAACTCAGAGTCAGGGTGGCTTGTTGACCTCTTCCTGTCCTGAGTTGCAGGTGGGATTAATAATGTACTTTGTGCGGACCCCCTGCGAGTGGGGGATGGATGCCATTTCAGCCACTCTGACTTTCCTGTGGGAGGTGGTCGGTTATGTGGAAGGCCTGTTCTTCAAGGATCTGAAGCAGACAATGAAGAAGGAGCAGTGTGAGGTGAAGCTCCTGGTGACCGCTTCAATGCCAGGTACTGCCTTTAGATGACATAACTTTTCTAAGAGCTTGAATACCCCTCTTACAGACCAAGTGTCTCTTTCATTCATGAGAAAACTTGCCACCCCTGGGATTGAGTGCCTCAAAGAATTTTTGTTGAATGCAATCTGAAGAAACACAATAGACCCTTTAAAAGTCAGCAATTGCCAGATGAAAAGGGGGACATCAGAACTGAGATCCGTGTGAGTCAGTCCTTGAAGGGTTGCCAAGGTGAAAGATGTGTTTAAGTCTATCGCAGAGGGCCAGCTGAACTGAGAGCCTTTTTGAATGGATTTTTGGCACTGCAAGGAGAATAATATTGTTTGCATGGCATGGACCCCAGGCTTTTATGAACTCACTGAGAGATGGCTTTATGGAAAATTGCAAAGCGGAAAAGCAGGAAGGAGAATTACAAAACAGCATGCAGTATGATATAAAATCTAGATACAGTTCCTTTTCACTTTGGATATCTTGTCTTTCTTGGAGATAAAATAAATGTTGCCAAGCCTTTATCCTTGTGCAATGACTAAGAAATTGTGAGATGATACATGTATTGATATAAAGAGAAAGACAGAATTATATATAAATAAGAACACAGTTTTTATTTAACATGGGCAGCAAAGAGCCCTGTGTTAAAATCAGAGCACTGCCTCTAATTGTCTGTATGATTAATATTAGCTATGACAAGGTACATAATTTTTAAAGCTTTCTTTATGGGTAAATTGGGAATCTAATTCATACTTCACAATTGTGAGGAATAAATGAGTTTAGGTTTGCAAAATACTTGGCTGTCGTGTCTGACACACAGTCAGCATTCAGTAAATGATAATTGTGTATTTATGTGTCTACAGATTATTCAGCAAAGTGTTCATTTTTATTAAAGAAACTCATATTGTCAGGCATATACTTAAAATCAGCTCATTGAAAATCAAGGTCTTTCATAATGTTCACAGAGATTTATAATTGAGGAATGAAGTAGAAATATTGTCCCACCAGCCAAGTAAAATACAGAAAAAGTAAATTTAAACTACATTTCATGGGACTTTCCTGGTGGTCCAGAGGCTGGGACTTCACCTTCCATTACAGGAGGTGAGGCTTTGATCTCTGGCCAGAGAACTAAGACCCCACATGCCTCGCAGCCAGAAAACTGAAATGTAAAACTCAAGCAGTGTTGGAACACATTCAATAAAGACTTTAAAAATGGTCCACATCAAAAAGTCTTTAAAAAAATAAATAATAAGCTGTGTTTTAGGTACTTGTTTAGCTTTTGCTAGTCTCTGTTTGTATTTTCTCAGCCATTATTTAAAATTTAGGAATGTATTATTTGTTGCGGTGTTTAAAGCTTGAATTCTGCCTCTTCCAGCAAATTAATGTCTTTGACTAAGTCACTTATACATTCTTATTTATAAAAATAAGTTCTCTGTTTCTTCATTTGTAATATGAAAATAATAACACCTGTGTCATAGGGTTGTTGTGAGATTTAAATATGGTTATACATAAAACCAGTTAAAAGTATTAGGAGCTCCATAAATGGTAGCTATCATTATTAAATAATAAGGAAACATATTTAAAGCAGACATCGACTGTAAACAAAGGAGTGCAGATAGTAGAATGCACAGCTCACATTAAAACCTCACTAACAGAATCGTCAACTCACATTAAACCCCCACTAATAGTCATCATAATAACAAGAAAAACATCAGCTTAATAATATTTCAATATTTCATGCTTTGTATTCAAACATCTTTATAGTAGAAGTCAGTTTATTATGATTTTTACCTTCTGTAGGTACCAAAACCTTGGTAGTTCATGGACAGAATGAGTGTGACATCCCGACCCAGTTGCCAGTCCATGAAGACACTCAGTTTGAAGCCCTGTTAAAGGTAAGGATGATTTTCAACAGAAGTGATTTTTTTTTTTTAATGCACAATGGCTATGTCACTTCACTGATCATCCGGTTTAGAATTAAATGGCATTTTTTCTACCTTCAAATAAATATGTGCATTTATTTACATCTTCTAGAATCTGCCCCACTTTTGCATGCTTCTATTTCCTTGCATACTTCCCCACTTTCACTGACATTTTAGCTCTGCACTGAAGTAGCCAAAGGCTCCCTCTCAGCTACAGAGCTCATAACACTTGTCTTCAGATGCCGAGAATCCTACTTTAGGCATCCTGGTATCGCTTGTGATTGTTCTGGAGCTGCCCTGGGCTTGTACACCAAGAACGCTGGGACGAACTCTTGTGATCAGGTGACCCAGGCAGAGACACTTATTTTGGCACTGAGTTGACTGATACACAGTCTTGACTTGCCACTGACAGGAATGATTGGAGAAGCAGGAGATATATATATGTCTTAGAATACATTAGGTGAGTCAAGAAAGTATTTTTAATGGTTATGGCAATTATGTACCTCAAGGGAAATGCAATCCATAGCTACTCATGCCTGCAAGGTTTTAAAGGAACAGTAATAAGTATACTAGTACAATGATTCCTCTTTTATCTGGAGTCCTAACTTTTGGCCCAGACGTAAGTAGAAAAGACCTCTGAGAAAACCAGCTCGCCAAACCTATGTATCTGATTTCAGTAGAAAAGGTTGTTAGGTCTCCTCCAAGTCTCACCCATTCATCCTCAGAAACTCTCAAACCCAGGGAAACAAACTTCAACATCCATTTTCCCTAGGCAGTGAGTTCAAACCCAGGCTCCACCACAACCAGTGTCACCGAAATAAATCAAATGACAGGCTCTCTCTAGCCTCAGTTTCTTTTTCAGCAGTGCTGAAATTAGTGCAGGTCATACAGGTTTTCTCCCTGGGGTGGGAAGATCCCCTGGAGGAGGGCATGACAACCCACCCCAGTATTCTTGCCTGGAGAATCCCATGGACAGAGGAGCCTGGTGGGCTGCAGTCCATAGGGTCACAAAGAGTCAGATACGACTGAAGCAACTTAGTATACTTACATGTATGCACGCACGCATGCACACACACACACACACACACACACACACGCACACACACACAGAGGTTCTCTACATGGGAAGCCTTGAATGTAGAATATAGTAGATAAGTGCTCAATCATTGCAGTTCATAATACTCTTAATGCTGCTACTAAACGTGCCTCTTCCTGATACTGAGGCCAGTGGATGCCACTGTGTCTCCACAGCTCATCACTCAAGGCTGTACTGTAATTGGAGCTCGTTTAGCACTATGAGGGCAGAGCAGATAGTTTGTGTGACAGGGTCTTTTTTAAATTGAGGTGTGTATGTTAGTAGCTCAGTCATGTCCAACTCTTTGTGACCCCATAGACTCTAGCCCACCAGGCTCCTCTGTCCATGTGATTGTCCAGGCCAGAATACAGGTGTGGGTTGCCAGTTGCTTCTCCAAAATTAAGGTATAGTTGATGTATAATATTATATAAACTTCAGGTGTACAGCCTAGTGATTCACAATTTTTAAAGGTCTTATTCCATTTATAATTATTGTAAAATACATTCTGTGTTGCACATTATGTCCTCATGGCTTATTGATCATATATTAATACATATAGCTTGCACCTCTTAACCCCTACCTCTATCTTGCAAGATCTTACACAGTCTTTATGTTATCATTTTTTAGATGGCTATGTGCCTTTATATATTCATATATATGTGTGTATAATATATATACACATATATGCACACATATAATATATACAATGTAAGATATAAATACATCTATATATTCCTTATGTGAAATTACCTTGTTTTTATGGCATTTTTGTCTTTCATCTTACTGTTTGGCTCATAATATGATCTCAGTAAATGTTTTCTTAAGATTTGTTGTTGTTGTTCTAGGAGTGTCTGGAGTTTTTTAATATCCCAGAGTCACAGTCAACACATTACTTTCTCATGGATAAACGGTGGAACCTTATCCACTACAATAAGGTGAGACTGCGCAGTGATGGCACTCGTGGAGAGTTGTGACCGAAGCCCGTTATGCCTTGCCCGAGGGCAGCTTCCCCCAGGGGTGTGCCACTGTTTCATGGTGGGGAGTGTGGCTGTGGGATCACACTGTCTTACTGGCAACATAGGTTTGGACTGGCCGCTTGGCCTTCATTCCCTCCGGTTTGCTTGCCTGTAAAGTGAAGGTGATGACGGTGTTTGATTGAAGAAGATAAGTCAAGTAAGGTATTTTGTCACTCATGATTATTGCATCTAAGTGAAAGTTAAGTTCCCGTATTATAAGGACATATATTTATTTGGAATGTTAACATTGTTCTTGTTCCACTATATTAAGCATGATCATGGAAACATGATTTAATGAGCAAAAGGAAGCCTCAAGACCACGGACAGCACTCACAGTGATTTTCTTCTTCTTCCAGAATGTGCTCCAGTAAATTGCCTCTGGCTCCCTTGCTCCTGACAGGGCACTTGGGATTGGGAAAGTGTACTTGGGGAGTTTGAAGCTTTCCTGAGGAGGGGCTTTACCCCTGGGATTTTGTAGAATTTGGCTGGGGGGTGAAATAGTAAGAATGTAAGCCATTAGAAAATACATAACTTATGTTTGTCTGCCCTTTGGGGAATGAGAAAATGAGAGTCAGAGTTTGGTCATTTGAACTCTGTTTTTGTCTTTGTGTAACCCCACCACAGACCTACGTTCGGGATATTTACCCGTTCAGGAGATCCGTGTCTCCACAGCTGAACCTTGTACACATGCATCCAGAGAAAGGACAGGAGCTCATTCAGAAACAGGTGCCTGACCACCACAGTTTTATGATATTATTGTGCCATGTTACTGGGATAGACGATCTGTAAATGGTTGCTGGCCCTGAGATCCTGTGATTCTGTTATGATCTCTAGAGAGAGAAGGATGGGTTTTGATCAATAGACAGTTCCCCCCAAATGGTGTAATTTTTAAGTTTTGCAAATTGGATCATAATGTAAAGGTATTAAATACTCACTTGGAGTAGTACTTCGATGAATCACTGGGTATAAATAATAGAAATTTTCTGTTTTATTTGCCTACTAGTTTCTAAGTTTGGATTTTCATTCCAGATTGGGAATACATATAATGTAGCTATAAGAAGGTTGTCTCAGGAATTTCTGCTAGCTGGAAAAAAAAAGGGATCAATGGATAATGCATGCCTGTATGCTAGGTGGCTCCAGTCATGTCTGACTCTTTTTGACCCCATGGACTATAGCCCGCCTGGCTCCTCTGTCCATGGGATTCTCTAGGCAAGAGTATTGGAATGGGTTGCCATGCCCTCCTCTCAATGGATAGTAGCACACCTGAAAATGGCACTGAACCAAGGTTCAGAGATCTGGACTCAGTCCTAGCTCTGCCTCCGACCAGTGATCTGACCTTTGGTGTGTTGCTAACTTCTCTTAAACTAGGAGGAGACCAAATCAATCTGCTGTACTTAGATTGAAGAGCAGAATAACTTTCATACATCTCATCACAAATCAAACTGAACTTAAGAAAATTCACTGTTTTGCATGTGAAATATAGCAGTAGTCCACAGTTCTGATGATGCAATTTTAATGTGGTCTATGTGTTACATTCATTTGTTTTTTGTTTTTTTTTTAATTTTTTATTTTTCAGTGGGTTTTGTCATACATTGATATGAATCAGCCATAGAGTTATACGTATTCCCCATCCCGGTCCCCCATCCCACCTCCCTCTCCACCCGATTCCTCTGGGTCTTCCCAGCCCACCAGGCCTGAGCACTTAACTCATGCATCCCACCTGGGCTGGTGGTCTGTTTCACCACAGATAATATACATGCTGTTCTTTCGAAACATCCCACCCTCACCTTCTCCCACAGAGTTCAAAAGTCTGTTCTGTATTTCTGCGTCTCTTCTTCTGCCCTGCATATAGGGCCATCGTTACCATCTTTCTAAATTCCGCATATATGCGTTAGTATACTGTAATGTTCTTTATCTTTCTGGCTCACCTCACTCTGTATAATGGGCTCCAGTTTCATCCATCTCATTAGAACTGATTCAAATGAATTCTTTTTAATGGCTGAGTAATATTCCATGGTGTAAATGTACAGCTTCCTTATCCATTCATCTGCTGATGGGCATCTAGGTTGCTTCCATGTCCTGGCTATTATAAACAGTGCTGCGATGAACATTGGGGTGCACGTGTCTCTTTTGGATCTGGATCCCTCAGTGTGTATGCCCAGAAGTGGTATTGCTGGGTCATAATAAAATATCAAAACAAAGGGCTTCCCTCATAGCTCAGTTGGTAAAGAATCAACCTGCAATGCAGGAGACCTGGGTTCGGTTCCTGGGTCGGGAAGTTCCTCTGGAGAAGGAAATGGCAACCCACTCCAGTATTCTTGCCTGGAGAATCCCATGGACAGAGGAGCCTGGAATGCTACAATCCATGGGATCCCGAGAGTCGGAGATGACTTAGTGACTAAACCACCACCACCACATGTTGCATTCATTTATTTTTAATAAAATGTCAAAACAAAAAGTTTTTATCTTCTCAATTTTTCTGCACATAGCAAGATTGCCAATTTGGCATCAAAGTATTCAAAGATATCTTCATGAGATGGCATAGAATTCAACCAATTAAGTAATTTAAAACATAGTTAATATTAACTACCTAAATTGCATTGAAAATAAAGAAAATAGTGAATGTGTTACAAAGTGTGAGGTGTTGGGAGAAAAGAACTTAAATATTTAATTTCTAAAGCAGTCCCCCCCAAACTATACCAGCCTCTGATTTGGGCAGCAAAATAATGAAAGCCATAATCAATAACAGCTCTTCATGAGTGAGTTGTTTTAAAAAATAATGTTTAAGATCATGTTTTTAAAGAAGAGCAGAGGGGCTTCCCTGGCTCTTCCATGGTTAACACTTCATCTTCCAACGCAGGGGGTGTGGGCTTGATCCACAGTTGGGGAGCTAAAATCCCACATGCCTCACAGCCAAAAAAACCCACATAAAACAGAAGCAATACTATAACACATTCAATAAGACTTTAAAAATGGTCCACACACACAGAAAAAAATCTTTAGTAAAAAGAGCATAAAATAAGACTCTTACTCTTTGTAAACTCCAGCTTGTGATCTTAAGACTTAGAAGTTCCTCAGGGAGATAATAACATGCAGACTGTGGTTCTGGCTCTGGTCAAGCTGCTGATCATCCTCCTAATCACATCCCTCTGCCTTCTGACCAGGAACAGAAAAGGCACTTGGAAAAGGAACACGAGCCTCACATTCATGCCATCTAAACTCGGGGCTAAAGGGCCACCAATCTAGGCCCCATTAGCTTTTGTCCCAAAAGAGGTTTTTCCTGGATCCCATTCCAGTCTTTAAGAGGCAAACCCAGAACTGACAGGAAACAGCTTAAGGCCTCAGTGGAAATGAGGGAAGCAAGTGGAATTGGCTGGCTCCTGTTGGAGAAGGCCTTCCATCTTATGACATCCACACAAAGGGGCTCTACTTAATACTGAGCTGTTCTTGACAATACTTGCCTTGTGCTCCTTCTCCAGCCTGGCATGAAAAAAACACTTCCTTCTGTAGAGCAGACAGATGCAGTAAGTGAGAGTCAATTAAGTATTGTTTGCTCTTTCTGCATGGTAAGGAAAAAGAAAATTTTTTCTTCTTCCTTTCACTTCCCCCCACCCCTTAAGTTTTACTTAGCCCGTTTTGCCATTAAAGATTTTACTTTGATTTCTTCGGTTGTGGTGATTTTGGGGTTGCCCAATTCTGCTTTTCACCTGCTTCTGCCCTGGCCTGCTGCTAGGTGTTCACTCGGAAGCTGGAGGAAGTGGGGCGGGTTTTGTTTCTCATCTCCCTCACCCAGAAGATCCCCACAGCCCACAAGCAGTCCCACGTCTCCATGCTCCAGGAAGACCTCCTCCGACTGCCCTCATTCCCTCGAAGTGCTATTGATGCGGAGTTTTCACTCTTCAGTGATCCTCAAGGTACCAAGAAAGAAGGCTTTCCTCTCTTGGGCATCTTCTCATGGCCTAGTGTTTTCTTCAGCTGGAGAGCATCTCCATCTTAATCAGTAGACAGTTCTCTAAATCAGTGGCTCTCAGTCTTGAACGGGCATCAGAATCACCTGGAGGACTGGAGGACTTGATAAAACACAGATTTCTGCATCCCACCCTCCAGTCTGCAGTTTCTGATTCAGTAGCTCTGGAATGGGGCTTGGGAACTTGTATTTCTAACAAGTTCCAAGTCCCAAGGCAAGGTTGATGCTGCTATTTCAAAAACCAAACTCTGAGACCACTGCTCTGAGCTAAATGTAAGCAGTTGAAGAAAGTAGTAGGGTGTTGTTAGGGGAGTACTTCATTAAGTGAAGGACAAGTATTTCTGTGAAGTTCAAGAGGAGGCAAAATGAATATACAGTGAGAGAAATCAGAGCAGTAGTTGCCTTTTGGAGGGGCGGGCGCGGGGCGGGGTGGGGAGAATGGATTTCCCAGAAAGGGATTTGAAGGAATTTTCTCAGATGATAAAAATGATTCATATATTGGAATGTTGGTTACAAGTGGGTATTTTTGTCAAAATTCATTGAATTCTACATTTAACGATCTGTGTGTTTTACTCTCTGTAAATTACCTGAATTGAAAGAGGAAAAGTGGAGAAAGAAAGGGAGAGTGAGACAGAGAAATAGAAAAGGATCCCTTTTGAAACCACATTCAGTTATTCATTTGGGCCAGTTTACTTAAACCAGCATCTTTGTGCTCTGCGTCTTCATCCAGGTGCTCAGAGTGATGGTACACGAGCTCTAGTCCAACCAGGAGTTAAAAGACCAAGAACTAGTCCCAGCCCTGCCATTTTCTTTCTGAAATAACTTATTTTTTCTCAAAGCCACAGCTTAGGCAACAGCAACACACCACACTTGCCGGCCCTGTCTTGCCCACAGAGTTGAATCAAAAGGGTGACAGAAAAGTCCTGGGAAGACTCGAAAGTATTGCTGAAATGCCAACAACACTGTGGGTGTCAGCAGCACATCTTCCCATCCCTGAGTTGGCAACAGCAGGGCCCTGGGGTTGGACTGCCCTCCACGCTGACATGGGGGTTGGCGTGGGGCTAAACCTGCCTCTGTGTCTTCATGTCTCACAGCTGGAAAGGAACTCTTTGGCCTCGACACTCTTCAGAAAAGCTTGTGGATCCAGCTCCTGGAAGAGATGTTCCTGGGCATGCCCAGTGAGTTCCCCTGGGGAGATGAAATCATGCTTTTCCTCAACGTCTTTAATGGGGCTCTGATCCTGCACCCAGAAGACGGTGCCCTGCTCAGGCAGTATGCGGCCACCGTCATCAACAGCGCTGTGCACTTCAATCACCTCTTCTCCCTCAGCGGCTACCAGTGGATTCTGCCCACCATGCTGCAGGTACGTGGGCCTCCTCCCCTGCCTCTCTAGAAGGTCAACAAGATCTATGCTGAGATTTTAGCCGATTGAATTATCTGTTTTCGTGACCTCAGAAGGCACCAAATGAAACCCCCACAAAGATTTACCAAAGGTCACAGTATTCCATTCTATCCGGAGATCTCCCGGATCTGAGCCACGGTTCCCCATTTCTTCTGGGCCAGTGGTTCTCGAAGTGTCAACTCTGGACCAGCAGCATCAGCGTCACTTGGGAATTTGTTCAAAACGCACATTCTTGGGCCCCATCCCAGACCTACTTCACCAGAAACTCTGGAGTTACGGCCCAGGAATCTGTGTTTTCACAAAACCTCTGGGTGTCTGATGCCCTCAGAAGTTTGAGAATCATTATTCAAATGTGAGACAAGTGTTCCATTGCTGTTTCTCCCAAGAGATTTTGCAACCTCTCTCTGAAAAGAGGTTTTCAAAAATTGCCATTAAATTTGGTATAATGAGGTGGTTGGAGGAGATGAATGTAGTAGGAACAGTTTTCACTTAATCATATCTAATGTGTATGTGGCCACATTGAGGAGTACTGAATAAAGTTCAGAAAGGGCCTGGGGGCTCATCCTAGTTGTCTATTTTTATGGAAATTTTAATAAATAATGGAAGAAGTAATACATGCTTATGTAAAGTGGAGTTTGCTCAACATACAGGGGCAAGAAATTGACTTTTAATATCATCAGGGCTCTCTGTCCTCTTTTTAAATAGTTGGAATGTTATCTATTATCTGTTATAGCTTCTTAAATAATTATCGAAAACAATAAATGTTCATTATAAAATTCAAAATAAGAAAGTTAAGATAAGAAAATAAAGATCATCTATAATCCTCCTTCCTAAATAATCATTGTTTGCACATCTTGAAAATCCTGGTGCTCTCTCTCCTACATTTTTTAAAACAGAAGTTGGATCATACCAAATGTTCAAGTTTCTGCCTACCTTTTCTTTTAATGTGACACTAAGAATGTTGTGGGCATTTTCTCTGTAGCTACATTTAGCACTACATAGCATCTCTTAAAAAATAGTTGCATAGTACTCTGTTGTATGCATACAAATAATTCATTTAATCCCAATTTATGAATGATTTAGGTTGTTTCAAATTTTCTGCTGTTTTAATGCCTTAATGCCTTGCAGCAGGCATTCCTGTATATACATCTTTGGTATTTGTTTAATTGTTTTCTTATGACAAATTACTAGTCTTAAACTTTCTGGGGGAGAAAGTATATTTATATTTTTTGCATTTTTATGTATATTTCTAGATTTCTTTCAAAAAGGTATATACCACTTTACACTCCCCTCTATCAGTGTATGAAATCAGTCATTTCCCTCTGTGCTTCCCATGGCTATTAGCTTGTAAAGCAAACGCAGCTCTAGTAAGCTGTTGGGGCATTTTTTGAACATGTATTTTCCCGCAGGTGTACTCTGACTATGAAAGCAACCCTCAGTTGCGCCAAGCCATCGAGTTTGCCTGCCACCAGTTCTACATCCTGCACCGCAAGCCCTTTGTGCTCCAGCTCTTTGCAAGCGTGGCCCCCCTGCTGGAGTTTCCTGTGAGTAAGCTCTGGGGAAATAAAGAAAGGACCAGCCCAATGAGAAAAACCCACTTTGTTTATTCAGAACTCACTAGAGCAGTGGATTCCTGGGCTGGTTATTACAGGTTGTGGGTCAGAGTTCTGTTTTTATGGATGGCCTGGTCATTGTCCATTTCTGTCATCAGGCTCTCTCAGCTCTCTTTCTTCAACCTATGGAATGCAAATACCCCAAATCATTTCTCGTTCAGTAAGAAATTTGTCTGTCTTCAGCATTTCTCTTCCAGCCTCATTTCAGCCCCTAGGATGTAAATAGACCAATTTTCTAGTTTTTTTTTTTAATTAGTAAAAGAATGGAAAATAGAAAATGATAAAAGGAAAAGTTTCTTAAACTTATGGTTTCCTGGGGGGAAGGGATGGTTATGGAGTTTCGGATGGATGTGTACACATTTCTATATTAAAAATGGATAACCAACAAGGCCCTACTGTATAGCACAAGGAACTCTGCTCAATGTTATGCTGCAGCCTGGATGGGAGGGAACCTTGTGGGGAGAATGGATACGTGAATATGTAGAGCTGAGTCCCTTGTGCTGTCTACCTAAAACTATCACAGCACTGCCAATCAGCTATATTCCAATATAAAAGTTTAAAAAAAAAAAAGGAAGAGTTCCTGTTCCTCATTTCTATCACTGTCCAGCACTTACCCTATTTTATTTTTATGCAGAGCATTTTTACCATATCACATATAATACATGTATTTGTTTCACTAATATGTATCTCTACCACACCCCACAGTAGAATTTGAGCTCCATTCAAGTGAGATCTTGATCTGATTTTTGTTTGCCTTTGCTTGATTTTAGTTGTTTTGTTTGTATGGTTTTTTGCTTTTGTTTCTGTTTTGCTATAACCTCAGTGCACAGAATGATGCCTGACACACAGTAGGAATTTAATGAGAATTTGTTGTTTTTAATGAATGAATCAAAGCCATTTTACAGAGATAGCAAGTATCTACTCTGTAGATATTTCAATAGATTATCAAATAAGAACCACAAAATTCCCAGGGTTTTCAAAATAAGCTTCTGTTTCTCAAACATATTTGATTCCATTATGGAAATTTGGAGGGAAATGCTGAGTCCTACTATCAAAGACTGGAGGAAACTGGCATAAACTGTTCTGGCAGTTCACATTTCTGTATTTTCAAGAGTTTCCACAAAGATCTCTTTTGTACTGGATTAGCTTTTCCTGTTGATGCTTTTGAACTGTGGTGTTGGAGAAGACTCTTGAGAGTCCCTTGGACTGCAAGGAGATCAAACCAGTCCATCCTAAAAGAAATCAACCCTGAATATTCATTGGAAGGACTGATGCTGAAGCTGAAAGTCCAATACTTTGGCCACCTGATTTGAAGAACTGACTTATTTGGAAAGACTCTGATGCTGGGAAAGATTGAAGGCAGGAGGAGAAGGGTACAACAGAAGATGAGATGGTTGGATGGCATCACCAGCTCAATGGACATGAGTTTGAGTAAACTCCAGGATGTGGTGAAGGACAGGGAGGCCTGGCGTGCTGCAGTCTATTGGTTGCAGAGAGTCAGACATGACTGAGTGACTGAACAACAAGCATTTAATAGATCCTTTAAAATCAGGCATTCCCTTCCAAAATCATACAGTAGCATGGTTGATGCAGAATTACGTAAACTGAATACCACCCGGATAATTGTCATCAGTGGCAGTGTTTATGAAACTTGAATTCCTAATCAAACCATATTAGTACTGAGGTAGGAGTTAATAAACTAAAATAGCTTTTCTTTAAATTGAAGTGTAGCTGATTTACGATGTTGTGTTAATTTCTGCTGTATGGCAAAGTGATTCAGTTTCACGTAAATATGCATTCTTTTTTTGTTCTTTTCCATTATGGTTTATCACAGAATATTGCTTATCAGTGGATAGTTAAGTTGTCTCCTTGTTTTGGCTGCTGTGAATAGTGATGCTATGAACATATGGGTGCATGTGTCTTTTTGAATTAGAGTTTTCTCTGGATATATGCCCAAGACTGGGTTTGCTGGGTCATATAGTAGTCCCATTTTTAGCTTTCTAAGAAACTTCCATACTGTCTCCCATGGTGGCTACCCCAACTTACATTCCCACCAATAATGTATAAGGGTTCCCTTTTCTCCACACCCTCTGCAGCATTTGTTATTTGTACACTTTTCAGTGATGGCCCATGACTTTTCTTTACGCAGGATGCTGCCAATACTGGATCCAGCAAAGGTGTGTCAGCCCAGTGCCTGTTTGACCTGCTGCAGTCCCTGGAGGGAGAGACCACTGACATCCTGGACATCTTAGAGCTGGTCAAAGCTGAGAAGCCTCTTAAGTCATTGGGTAAAAGCAAACTTTGCCTTGATATTCTATTTCTCTTTGTCATATTTTTAGTGAGTTTATACTGAATGTTTTGAACTAAGTCAAAACAGCAACATAAGTGGGGCTTAGTATAAGTTAAATGAATACATTTTCCCATCCCCTGTTTCTTAAATTTCTTGTAATTCTTAAAGTGTTAAGGATTCTCTACCATGAAAACTGGGAGAAATACCAACAACCTCAGATATGCAGATGGCATATGGCAGAAAATTAAGAAATAAAGAGCCTCTTGATGAAGGTGAACGAGGATAGTGCAAAAGCTGGCTTGAAACTCAGCTTTAAAAAAACCTAAGAATGTGGCATCCAGTCCCATCACTTCATGGCAAATAGAAGGGGGAAAAGTGAAAACAGTGACAGATTTTATCTTCTTAGGCTCCAGAATCACTGCAGATGGCGATTGCAGCCATGAAATTAAAAGATGCATGCTCCTTGGAAGGAAAGCTATGACAAACCTAGACAGTATATTAAAAAGCACAGACATTACTTTGCCAACAAAGGCCCGTATAGTCAAAGCTATGATTTTTCCAGTAGTCATGTATGAATGTGAGAGCTGGACCATAAAGAAGGCTGAGCACCAAAGAATTGATGCTTTTGAACTGTGGTGTTGGAGAAGACTCTTGAGAGTCCCTTGGACTGCAAGGAGATCCACCCAGTCCATCCTAAAGGAATCAGTCCTGAATATTCATTGGAAGGACGGATGCTGAAGCTGAAACTCCAATACTTTGGCCACCTGATACAAAGAGCTGACTCATTTGAAGAGACCCTGATGCTGGGAAAGATTGAGGGCAAGAGGAGAAGGGGGACGACAGAGGATGAGATGGTTGGATGGCATTACCAACTCGATGGACATGAGTTTGAGCAAGCTCCTGGAGTTGGTGATGGACGGGGAAGCCTGCTGTTCTATTAGATGAGAGTTTTTTAATTACCAAAAAAACCACTTTTATTTGTCATATGATTATTCAAAAATAGAATAAAATTTTTAGTCCCTTAAGATGAGGAAATTGAGTGTTCACAGTGTAGGAATAAAGTCTAATAAAGAAATACCTACAGAATATCACTAGAAAGAAAATGTTAGGAGTGATAAGCTCCTCTTTATCCCTGACAGAATCCACTCTGATTGTGTGCCTTGACCTTCTGTCCCTTTAGATTTCTGCTATGGAAACGAAGACCTGACCTTCTCTATAAGTGAAGCCATTAAGCTCTGTGTTACAGTGGTGGCATATGCTCCTGAATCATTCAGAAGGTAACAGCAGGCTTTTACTCTGTGCCTTGTAATAAGTAAATATGGCAAGGGAAATAAAGCTGAGTGAATACAAAGGTTATGTTTGTTAATATTAGCCTGTAACATTCTGGCAAGTCCATTTGCAAAACTAAATGTAAGAAAGTTGTCATAGCAGTTACGAAAAATACAGTAAATCTTTATCAATTTGAAATCCCCTAATTTAGAATTTATGCAGCAGCTAGATGTTTAGGAAATATTATCCTCATGTGTAATTGAAATTTGATTTGCTATTAATTTCTCAATAGACATTTAATCTATTTAAGAAAACTCCTTTCAGGGAAAAGAAGAACTTCTGTCACACAAAGAGAAGGAAGATAAATCATGCCTATCATTTT